>NC_139344.1:27009488-27174488 GCF_055883805.1 Amblyomma maculatum
CATTCTCAGATTTGTCCCGTAATCAAATATAAATTTTGCAGTTTTGCGCAAGTAGTTGGTTCCCTCTCAAATTGCCCACGACTGTACACTACGTGTCTGCCACCATCTTCCTAGTTTATGCGCATCCTTGCAACATTGACTCTTTAATTTGATTTATTCAGCGTCTTTTGCGCAACTGGCCTGTGTTAGATGCGTCGTACTGCAGTGCTCTCTACAGTAATATACTGGCCCGTTTCTGATTCCGCCGACGTAATGTACCTGGGATGAGAGCTCCTCGCGTTTTCTAGTGATCGCGAACATTTTTTTCCGTTGTGTTTTTGGCCGCCGACCAAGCCGACGGAGACAAGCGGCTGTCATACTGCATAAGCCTGCTGAAGCACAGAATTCTTGAGCTCATGCGAGCCTATTCTATGCGCTTTTGGGAAAACCCCTCTAGATCTACATATGACATTGACGTGGTGTGCGGAATGGGCAGGCAGTTTGGTGGCGTGATGTCACAAAAATTATCAGATACGATATGAGCTCTCTCTTACAACCAGTAAGTGAAAAGCTGTCCCTGCGGAGGCGTTCCCGCTGCTGAGCTACAATGTGCCTCACCCAATATCCTCCTGGGCAGTGTATTTGATTAACGTTTTCTTTGAAGGTGGTCTGCAACACACAACGTTGTCTAAAGCTTGCGGAGCTTCCTCTTAATTCCTCCCAATATGTCACACTTACGGGGCCTATTTCACGTAAGTAAACAACTTTGTTCATAAGGGACTAACGGCTAACGTCTTCAGTGGGCCAGCCAGACAGTCAGACAGCCGGAAATCCGGACTTGCCATGGGACTGCAGTGATCTCTGAGAAGTGAACTTCATCAGTGAAAGTGAACCTTTACGTCTTTCGACACGCTGGCTGGTAGCTTTATATTAATAACGTCTTCAGGCTTTTTAAATGTATCATATTTCCATGGTAATAGCATTGCTCACGTTGTTTAATCAACAGATACCTTTCCAAGGAAAAAAGAGGCAGACACTGCAGTTTGCAGTTCGACACTGCATAAAAGTTATAGAGTCAAAATCGAACAGAAAATGTGGCGCTGGGTAGGAAATTAAAGTGAGATGTTCCGAAACCAAGATGTGAAAACATTGCAACCTCCCGCAGGGTTAGGGTGCGGGGGCACTGCTATGCTGCACAACTCATGTACTGACCTATGAGCAGGTACGCCATATGGGCGCACGGTTATACTATACCTCGAAACACAGACACGAAGATCCGTCGGCCTGGCCGATGCCAGACGCAGGATTGTTGTTAATGTATAGACAACACATTTGCCGGCTTGTATTGGACTCTGCGACGGAGAACGGCTGCAACCCAGCAAAGCTATTGCCGCGTCTTTTCGTTACACACGGCGTATGCACTATAGTTCCAGAGCCACGCGAGCGCCAGCTACTAATATTACGGGACACAAAAACCGTCGTGGTTGGGTTCTTTGCAACCAGCGTTACGCTCTAAAAAAATTACGGAAGAAAAAGTACAAATGCCCGAGTCAAGGAAGTTACTGAACATGTGAATCTCTTGTAAATCCGCATGCGCAGAAATGTCTACTTTTGATTAAGCACCCCGCAGTTGTGGTGCAGTCGTAGGGCACTCGACTGCTGTGGGCAAGGATGCGGGATCGAATCCCGGCCGCGACGGCCGCCGCTTTTCGATGGAGGCGAAAAGCAAGGCGCCCATGTGCTGTGCGATATCAGCGCACGTTAAAGAGCCTCATGTAATCGAAATTTTCACTCCTCCACTTCGTCGCGTATCGTAGCCTGAATTGCTTTTGGACGTTAAACCCCACGAACCTAACTTGACCTATCTTTGTCACAGAATAAGACATAGTATTTCACCCAGTTGTCTAACCAAACTCGTGGACGAATGGTGGGGCGAATGCTTCCGACCGCATTTACGGGTACTGTGCAACAAGGGTTGGTATCTCTAGAGGTGGAAAAAAAAATTAAACTACTTTCCCTTGCTTGCAAGGGGCTGAAATAACTGTAACTGTACCGGCGCCTTCTCCAGTTAACCATTTCCTCAGCACGGCTCACAAACTTGTGATCACGTGACCATATGTGGCACGTTCTAATTTGACAGAAATTGGGCATGGTCATGCGCCATTATCAATTTTCACGGGTCAGGAGGCGCCACGTGATCCATCATCCCTCAGTCAGAAGCTAGTGAGTTTCCCCGTTAATACGTATACGGTCGGCTAGCACTGAAGCGTTACACGAATGTTTTTTTTTTTTTTTTTCATCGAACATCATGCATTGTTTGTAACGCTTTTTTTTTTAACGTTTCTGGAAAGTTTCAAATAAACGACGGAGTGATTTTGCCTGTCCTCGAACATCTAAAACATGCGTGCAACCTTCACTAAGACGATGAAGTAACCATGCAGGATCGGAGCGGCTCCTTTGTGTGAACAGGCAGCTTGGAAATCTACCCTTCGTAGAGAGGGCAACTAGCTACAACGAAGGCAACGTTGTAGCACTACAATGCGGCACAACTCATACGCTCACCTATGAACAGGTACTTACACCCGTGCGCAAAAGGGAAGAGACCACGAGATTTGACAAAACTGCACGCCAGCTTTTTCTGACTGTGAAGCGGTAATTTATAAATTATGCATAGGGTAGCCTCACTAATATGATTGTCATACTGCCCGAGAAAACCTGTCAGGTGCATCTTTTTATGCAGAAAAATAATAATTGCATCGGTTCGCGTGGTCTCTTCACTTTTGAGCAGGGGTGCAGGTATACCATGCTCAGGGTTATACTAGCCAGCCACAAAGAATGCCTCGCAAGTAGTAGTGATAAATGGGTAATATGGAAAGTTTCGAACAATATTTCGGTGCTAAGTATGCAATTTATCGCAGGCACAATTACCCCAACAGATTTAACTGCAAAATTATGTTCGTCTAAGAACGTTGCTGAATAAACAGCGAAAAAAAGATCTGAAAGACGTTGCTTGAAATATATTCGTAGCAGTTCTGATCATTATTATAACATTTACTACATAGTGTTACACTACACTATATCTTGAACACTAAACTGATGATTGGGATATACTAGCATGAAATGACGGTGTTAATCTTTGGCGATATAGTACTGCAATAAGCGTGTAAGGCTATATTGCTAATTATAGAACGATTCTGGGATATTTCCTATATATTTGACGCTGTCTAGGCGGCGCCGCAAACACTCTAGTATAGTAATGTAGAAACAAAAATTCAATAAATAGAATGATGATATAGTTAACTAACCAATCTAAAACAATAATTAAGATATAGGGGGAAATGAGCATGATAGCAACTGCTACCAACCTGTTTCAAAGGGGACGCTCCAATATATTCCATCCATCCATCCATCCATCCATCCATCCATCCATCCATCCATCCATCCATCCATCCATCCATCCATCCATCCATCCATCCATCCATCCATCCATCCATCCATCCATCCATCCATCCATCCATCCATCCATCCATCCATCCATCCATCCATCCATCCATCCATCCATCCATCCATCCATCCATCCATCCATCCATCCATCCGTCCGTCCGTCCGTCCGTCCGTCCGTCCGTCCATCCATCCATCCATCCATCCATCCATCCATCCATCCATCCATCCATCCATCCATCCATCCATCCATCCATCCATCCATCCATCCATCCATCCATCCATCCATCCATCCATCCATCCATCGCGTAATTACAACCGCGCACAACCGTCACTGTCCATGTTTTTTTCGGCCGATGATTTCCTTGTGAAACTTGGTGTTCTTAACATACGGCAGCGCCAACAGCAGGCAACACTTCATATAAGTGAACTTTATATATGCAGACTATATTCACCGAAAGTAGCGGCCCGACTAGTAACCACCAAACATCGCTAATAGTCCTCGTTACGGCCAGTTATCACCCAACCATGGAACTGATGCTAGATGCGCTTGCGTGGTGCGATCGTATACACCAGACAAATGTATATCCTCCCACCAAAGCTGCGAACAAACCAGGGCCTTCGAACAACTCTTCCCGTGTTCCGCAGCGCGCGATCTTCTCGACCGCGCGATATGCGATATGTTCGCCATGCCTGCCAAGATTTGCGCGCAAGTGCTCCTGCGACAACGCGCTCTGCTGCACACCCTCCGAACTCTCAGCTGAAGCATTATAACCAGGCGTTGCTCCGAGTTGCAGTATTGCTTTTGTGGCCACGCTGACCAAGTCACTGAGATTCGCGCTCGAACCTACACTCCCTTTTCGACCATTGCGTTTTTTGAACATTAAATCGTTTGGGTAGTGAGGCTGCTGTCTGGTTATGTATGGATGCTCATAGTCATGTTGACGCAGTTCACTCCTCTCCTTTGACACATTCAGTCGATCACACTTGTCTAGAGCTCTCGAGTGCTTGAGCGTATGCTAAGGTGCTTATTAGGTCAAATCTTAACGCGGCTGCTTCCTTAGAGGCGGTGCACATGACTGGTGCTGCGCGAGAAAGCAAGTCATGCCGCAAAATACAGCAGTTGACTTAGAATTTAACTTTAGGCACTGTAGACAAGTGTGATCGATTCTGTACGTACGTCTTCCGGTCCTCCGCTGTCAGGCGGGGCTTGCTGGCGGTGCCGATTACCGGCAGCCTGAGTTTACAGCACCTTGTTTCTCAATACGGAGGTGCCATTAGACCTCTACACCCTAATGTCGACCCGCACTTTTCCTGTGCGTTTCCGTTGATCTTGGGATACGCCCATGCCGCGGAGGACTCGCGGACGAGCTGTTTTGCGCTTCTGTGCAGCGCCCGACGATCGGAGGTCACGCCAGTGCGCGACCCACGCGGGAGGCCGTCAGGGAGCGGTCTGTCACCCGCGTGCGTGCGCGCCGAACAATGCCACGGCAGCGGAGACAATGTGCGCGCGCCTTCGTGAAACGACCACCCCGCTGCGCTGCGGAGCCTCCGCTGCCGCAGAAAATAACGTCGTAGACGCTCCCGTTGGACCTCTGCCACCGCGCGGCGGGGGCGGCTCGCCCGCGTCGCCCGGTTCCTCGTACTCTCGCCCAGGGACGAAGCACGATTTGCCCTTTCGCCGGTGCTGCACGGAAGAGAGCCGTGGCGTGCATCTGGAGTGTTCCCACCGTGCCCGCCCTGAACAATGGTCTGCCTCCGTAGCTGCGCACGAACACCTTGCGATTTACGTAAAGGGCATCGAGGAGCGGAATCTGTTCGGCTCTCTTCTTACTCAATTTCCACCGAGAGCGGTGGGGAAGGCGGAGTTGTTCAGACATCTCCTGCTGAGCAGAAAATTAACGGTAAAAGCCTGTTACGCGAAGGTGAATTAGCTGGCATGAAATCTCTGTACACACTGAAAGAACGTAATCTCTTTCCTCAACTGGAGGTTCCTTGGTATTGACGAAAGCGTTAACGAACACTTGTTGGAGAGATCGAGGCACATGCGCGAAAAAAAAAAAAAAGAAATCATTCTGCGGATACCCTGTGTGAGTACTGCCAATTCTGATCCAACTTGGTTCTGTTGATGCGTGGCAGCAGTGGAAATCGTCGGAGGAACATATTTAAAACGCAGCTTCACAGGACACGGCTGAATTGGAAGAGCCGTAAGTTCGCCCTCCGAGCTGCACACTCGCTGATGGAGTATGCGTGGAAAATTCCACTCGCTACCGAAGAGCTGATCACTATGTGCACGGCGTTCTTCCTCCGAGTACGTGCCCCAAGCGCAGCAAGAAGGAAAAAAAAATGCAATCCGATGATCATTTTGTGAGAATTGCGCAACGAATCCTTTACGCTGGGCAGCGCCAAGAAGAGAAAGATATAAAGCGCTAAACTGGCACTTGGGCAATTTTTTCTTTCGGCATGAAGGTAAATTTTAACGCAAGGATAGCTTTCTTTACACCCTGTCTTTGGGGGGGGAGGGGGGGGGGGGGTCACAAAGTAAATAAGAGCAATATAATGCCCAGTCCGTGAACAGAGATGGGAAGTAAAGAAGCGGCGTTATGGTGATATTTTTTCCTCCTCACAATTAAATTTTCTCTTTTAAACTTAGTTTCAGCCGTTCCTTCCTTCTGGCTTAACATTTTAATGCCGAGACTTTAAGAAAAGTCTCCAAAGACCTTGCAAAACAATTTCTTCCAAAAGAACTGCAAGGAATCCTGAAAGCTATAGACTGCTTTCCCAAGCTGCAGGCAGCAGCTGCGTTTCCGCGTTGCAAGTCACAGTTTTTGAATATCCTGAAACCTAAAAGCTGCACATATATCCTTTGGTGCAGCCATAAGTACTGTAATCAGGTACCGTAATCGTTTAGTTACTCATCGATTTGCTGTATGCCCGCATAATTTTTGGTCGTCTCGCAGCAGTATTCTGTTTCAGGGGTTGCACCATATACTTTCTCTATCAGTGACAGTTGATGAGCGGCTATGCTTTGAGAAATGTAAAGTATAAAAAACTCAGGAAGCAGCTCAATACAGCAAAACCACATCACATCAATCATAAAGAAACGGTTAGGTTAGGTTATGGGGTTTAACGTCCCAAAGCGACTCTGGCTATGATAGACGTCATAGTGGAGGGCTATGGAAATTTCGACCACCTGGGGTTCTGTAACGTGCATTGATATCAAGCAGCACACGGGCGCCTTGCTTTTCGCCTTCACTTGAAGCGGCCGCCGAGGCCGGGATTCGATCTCACATTCTTGGGCATAATCGTCGAGCGCCCTAACCACTGAACCACCCCGGCGGGTTAATCATAAAGAAAATTCCAAGTTCTGGCGTCACTAAAGGAAGCCAGGCGGGAGATAACATTGCATGTTTCGAATTCAATTGTTCTGTAATAACGGATGCGAGCTTGATTGCGACGAGATTTAGTAAATATTTTTATAATGCTCTTACGGAGTATGAGGAATATCAGCTGAAAACTGTTGCATCTGTCCCGGTAAACGACCTCCTGGTGACCCTGGAAGTGGTTGGGGCATTGCTATTTAGTCTTGATGCAAGGAAGTCTGATAGGCTTGATGGTGCCCTTAACGCTTCCTGAATTGATTCGCCGAGCAGACAGCTGGGTTTCTCGAATGATCTTAGTCTGGTCTAAATGATTCATTGTTCTTTTTTTTTTTTTCTTTTGCGGCATAAGACTGGTTCACAACATCTCGTTAGGTTGCAAATCCTGTTTCAGGAAGGGGGTGTCGACTGTCACTCAGGTGGTGTGGACAGTGCATGAGTTTTCACGAGTGCTTGATGCGATTGGTCGAATGGATTGTTGTTCTTGGATTTTTGTACGACATTCGATAAGGTACCTCATGATAAGCTGTTGTACAAATTGGAATTCATATGGCTTCCGTTCTGGATTATTCAATGGGCCCTAGCATATCTTAATGGCAGGTGCTATTATTATCAAACATTCTTTTGAGATGCTTCCTCTCCGCTGAGGCGTAACTCAAGGCACTGTGCTTGGCCCTGTGGTTTTTTATGTACGGGAATTGTTTGTTTGGTTTAACTAATTAAGATATGTACCTATTATAAGGCTGTTCATACATGACTGCGTTATTCTCAAAGAAATATAGTCTTAAAGTGATCTCATATTCTGTAGAAAACTATCAAAGAAATTTTCGACTGGTGTGTACATTGAGGGATGGAAGAGAAACGACGCGTAGTGTGCCTTCACCTATACATTCGTAGGCAGCCCAGAAGTCGAAAAGTACAAGTATCCAGGCATTACGCCCAATAATAAATTTACTCGGAGTACACTTATTCTTGACGTCACTACATCGGCTTCAAGGAAGATGTAGACAATTAAAAAAAAAAAACAATCTGAGAGAGCTTATAATCTTAAAATGCTAACACGGGGGCCAGTTGAATGATCATAATGGGGAATAGTGCGCTACTTGCTAGACAGAGGACAGGTGAAGGACCTGTCCCCTGTCTAGCAAGTAAGTATTCCCCACTATAATCTTTCTGTAAGGTCGAAGCTTTAAATTTCCACAGGGGTATGGAGCCCGTATTTGAGTAGAGGTATGCATTTAGACCCCTTCATGGATCACTGCCTTGTCGTGGCGGAGGGGCTTGCGAAACTCGATGAAGTCGTGAGCTCTGCTGTGTAGGGCCACCCAAGATAGACAGGTCACGGCAGAGAGTTCTGACAAAATGTGATTCACTGGAGAAGGTAATGGCAACCCACTCCAGTATTTCCTGCCAAGAAAACCCTATGGCCAGTCACAATACCATTATCGATATGGCGCCGGAAGATGAGCCCCCCAGGTTGGAAGGCGTCCCACATGTTACTGGGGATGAACAAAGGGCGATTCCTAGTAGCTCCAGGACGAATGAAGCGGCTGGGCTAAAGCCAAAAGGACGCTCAGTTGTGGATGTGTCGGGAAGCGACCGGAAAGTCCGATGTTGCAAGGAGATATATCACATAGCAACATGGAATGTAAGATCTATGACGCAAGGTAAACTGGATATCGTCAAGCGAGAAATGGACAGATTGAACATTGATATCTTGGGTATCAGCGAGCTCAAGTGGACCGGAATGGGAGAATTTAACTCCGGCGACCATTATGTCTTTTATTGTGGGCACGAATCCAAGAGAAGGAATGGGGTCGCTCTCATAGTAAACAGAAGAATGGGCAAAGCAGTGCTAGGGTACAACCCCAAAAACGACCGAATGATTTCACTTCGGATCCAAGGTCACCCTTTCAACATAACAGTTATCCAAGTCTATGCACCGACCACTGCTGCTGAAGAAGCTGACGTTGAGAGATTTTATGCGGACCTACAATGCCTTTTAGACCGCACCCCATCATCAGACGTCGTTTTTCTCATAGGAGACTGGAATGCTAAGGTCGGGAGTGAAGAAATATCCGGAATTACAGGCAAGTTCGGTCTTGGTGAGCCAAATGAAGCTGGGCAGAGGCTAGTAGAGTTCTGTCAAGAAAACAACCTGACCATAGCGAATACTCATTTTCAACAGCACAAGAGGCGCCTGTACACATGGATTTCACGAATCAGATCGATTATATTATTTGCCGGCAGAGATGGAGAAGCGCTATACAAGCAGTAAAAACAATGCCTGGGGCCGATTGTGGCACCGATCATCAGCTTCTTGTTGCCAAAATTAAGCTTCGATTGAGGAAAACGCAGAAAACTAGAAGGCCTTTCAGGTATGATCTGGATCAGATTCCATTAGAATATGCTGTGGAAGTGAGGAATCGATTTCAAGAATTAGATCTAGAAGACAAAGAGCCCGAAGAGATGTGGACTGATGTTCGTGATATAATACAAGAAGTTGCTACTAAGGTAGTTCCAAAGCAAAAGAAATGCAAAAAAGCAAACTGGTTATCTGAAGAGGCTTTGCAAATAGCTGAGGAAAGGAGGATGGCAAAAGGTATGGGGGAAAGAGAAAGATACAAGGTTCTCAATGCGGATTTTCAGAAGATAGCAAGGAGAGATAAGAATGCCTTCCTGAACATACAGTGTCAAGCAGTTGAGGACAACAGCCAATTAAGGAACACAAGAGCTCTGTATAAGAAAATCAAAGATATCAAAGGAAGCTTCTGTGCTAAGCTGGGCGTGATAAAGGACAAACGAGGCAAGGACCTCACTGAAGCCTCAGAGATAAAGAAGAGGTGGCAGGAATACACAGAAGAACTGTACAAGAAGGACCCGGATGTGCAAACCCAACATAGGACGGTTGTGATTACTGATCTCGAGCCGGGCATCCTGAAGAGTGAAGTTGAATGGGCCTTAGCCAGCCTTGCTAAGAACAAAGCTAGCGGAATTGATGGTATTCCGGCTGAGTTGCTTCAAAACCTCAACCACGACGCTGTTAACACACTGCATACATTATGTCAAAGGATTTGGACAACCCTGCAGTGGCCACAGGATTGGAGGAGGTCAGTTTACATCCCCATTCCAAAGAAAGGCAGTGCCAAAGATTGTTCCAACTACCGCACGATCGCGCTTATTTCGCATGCTAGCAAGGTGATGTTAAAAATCCTGCAAGGTAGGCTGCAGCAGTATGTGGAACGGGAGCTTCCGGACGTGCAAGCTGGGTTTCGCAAGGGCAGAGGAACTAGAGACCAAATTGCCAACCTTCGCTGGATCATGGAAAAAGCAAGAGAGTTCCAGAAACCCATTTACTTCTGCTTTATTGATTATGCGAAAGCGTTTGACTGCGTAGATCACAGCAGATTGTGGCAAGCTCTCCAAGAGATGGGAGTTCCAATTCACCTCATCTGTCTCCTCAGGAACCTTTATGAAGGGCAAGAGGCCACAGTCAGAACTGGGCATGATCTTACTGATTGGTTTCCGATTGAGAAAGGGGTGAGGCAAGGCTGCATACTGTCGCCCTGCCTATTTAACCTATATGCAGAGTGCATCATGAGGAAGGCCGGTCTGGACGAGTCTTCAGCTGGAGTGAAGATTGCTGGAAAACGTATCAACAACCTTAGATATGCGGATGATACCACTTTAATGGCAGAAAGTGAAGTGGAACTCAAGAGACTTCTGATGCGCGTACAAGAAGAGAGTGAGAAGTTTGGTCTTAAACTGAACATTAAAAAGACGAAGATAATGGCGTCTTGCCCTATCAAGTCTTGGAGCATCAATGGACAAGAAGTGGAAGCTGTGACAGATTTTCTGTTCTTGGGCGCCAAGATTACCTCGGAAGGAGACTGCAGCCATGAAATTAGGAGACGCCTGCTTCTGGGAAAGAGAGCAATGGTTAGCCTTGACCGCCTAGTAAAGAGCAGAGACATTAGTCTGCCAACCAAGATCCGTATAACCCGTGCTATGGTCTTTCCAGTTGGGATGTATGGATGCGAGAGTTGGACTGTGAAAAAGGCTGACCGCCGAAGAATTGACGCGTTTGAATTGTGGTGCTGGCGAAGACTGTTAAGAGTTCCTTGGACTGCCAGAAGATCAAATCAGTCGATATTGTCGACCATAAACCCTGACTGCTCATTGGAGGGTCAAATTCTAAAGTTAAAGCTCAGCTACTTTGGTCATCTGATGAGAAGAGAGGAGTCGCTGGAGAAAGATTTGATGTTGGGAAAGGTTGAGGGTCGCCGGAGAAGGGGTAGGCAGCGAACGCGATGGTTAGATGGCATTCTCGAGGCATTGCAGATGAAGCTATGTGATGTTAAGAAGATAGTGAGAGACCGGAAAGCGTGGCGTGACATGGTCCATAGGGTCACGAAGAGTCGGACACGACTGAACGCCTGAACTGATGCATTTAGAACGAGTTCGAAGACAAAGTGGGCGCTCAATTTGCAGGAAGAATAAAAGGGAAGACTCGCGGAGTAGTTTAATGCTAGCAAACAATATTAAGGCGAAAGCCTTTCCGGGCTCGTGGTAAAAATCTCGCGTTTCCAAGATATGTCCGCAAGGCATGTCCACCAGACGTCACAATAGTATCTGACGTATACATAATTTCCCCGGTCAGGACGTCGTAATAGCTTCTGACGTCGACATTATTTCCACCGTTCGGCTAATGAGGCCTAGTCCCTAAGTCAGGTCGGTCTCGCAAGTCGAGGAGAGGAGTCCTGAGATGACGATGTCGCCGACGACGAAACCAAAGGAAAGAATGAGAATAAAATTATAACAAGTACACAAACACGCAAGGCAGAAGAGAAGTAGACAGAAGGGTTAGAGGAGAGGGGTAGAAGAGAAGGAGGAGGAAATGGTTGCGCCAATAAGCTCTTAAGCGAAGCTAAATGCAATCCTGTAATTTTTCAGTCTTTGGAACCGCACCCAAAAATTAGCCGCTTAACGCTATTCCATAAGAACATTTTAGGAAAGGTCAGCGTAACCAATCTAGATTGTGTGAAGCCGACTGTCACCCGAAGAGCACGACAAACTAGGCATTCCTTAGCTTCAGTTTTGCCAGGACCAACGCGTGCAAGCACAGTTAGTTTTTCCTAGAAATGTGGAAGGACGGAATTCTCTCCCAGGCCAGTGTCGTTGATTCCGGTTATTTTTAAAATAGATTCAAATTTGTTTCCATGTGACTGACTGTGCTCTTGCTCATATGAAGACAAGTCCCCCTTGTGAAAACGTTGGCTTGGCTTCCGAACTGAGGCTCCCCCTAAACCCTTGTTCGGTCGTCTTTGATCCTGTGTATTCATCTTCTTCCTCTCGTTCTACCCTGGCGTTTCCTTGATATTTTCCGATTCTGCTGCTGTGTTTCTTGGGCACTGTTTGTTACCAGCATGACATTTAGCTCAAAGCCCTCCTAAATGCTAGACTCGCTATATATATATGAAACGACTAAGTGCGTGCTGCCAGGATTTGGCATTGTTTTACACTCTAAAACGAGTGTTGTCGATATCGTCTGTTTCGCACACTATATACATACGCAGGAACCTCACAGAGCAGGAGATTTCCACCGAAAAAACTACTCGCTCCGCGAACGCTATGATATATCGACATGTAGAGAGCGCTTCTTACTATTAGCAAGCAGAATTGGAAGCCACCTAAAGAAAAAAACAAAAAAAAAAAAACAAAAAAAAAACGGATTTTTTGTTTTGTCGCTTTTACGTCAATTGCAGGCGTCCCTTAGCACTCTTTATACTCACGTACCGCATTGCAATAATTGTTTCTCCATCGTTTATAATTACTGCCACCGTTGCGTCAATGCTATCGCGTCAACCAAAGTAAGGCCCTGGCGCTATGGTTCTTTTGCCCGAAATCAAGATCGAGTTTCTCCTTTTTTTTTGTTTATTGCACATATGACGTTCGAATTTCAACTAATCTGTCTTAGACAAAGATACAAGAAGGTTATGTTCTTTTTTTTGCGCTTCAAAGCTCCAACCAGTAGATTGTGAGACGCGCCGTACAGTTAAAGGCTCTGAACCCATTCGAATAACTCTTTAGCGTGAGCCGAAAGGTATACGGACCAGCGTTTTCGTTTCGTTTAAATTCGACCTCGTTCCGTTCGGCTCATTCAGCAGCAGCCACTTCATAGCTGAATCGATATTGCCGGGGAAAGGCGAGTGTCACAGCGGGCGACGCCTTGCGGTACAAAATCCGAAGTGACATTGCCGCAGGTACAAGCATGACCTCACGCCCATGCGGGAGTCGTGGACGAGACACCGCACTGCAGCTATACCCTGCAGCGGTTATTGGCACGTGGAGGGACCCCGCAGGGGGGACGATTGGCGCGTCGCAGCGACAGACTGAGTTCATAAACTCAGTACGCCGCGTGCTGTTCACGGCCCTGCGATCACAGTCATCGCCCCGCCGCATATAAGCGACTGGATGCCGTGTACGAAGGTCTGTCTGTTGTGAAAGTAGTGCGTCGTCTTCGAACATGAGAGTAATAAACCTTGGCGTGAAAATGAAAGGCTGCCGTATAAGTGTGATGCGCGAAAGACGTGGTGTGCGCACTTGTATGCGATCATTAAGGCGAAAACCTTTAATGCATCATCGTTGTCGGCAGAGGCTGTCGACAGAGGTTGTCACACTTTCGAGGGAGATAGTTAAAAGTAACTAAATAAACCCTGCCTCCACCGGGAATCGAGCCTCCATCCCTTGGATCCCCAGTCGAGCGCTCTACTAACTGCGCCACGCCCCGGATCGTGAAATGTTTATCATAATTCCCTTTGTCTACCGTGAGGATAGCGGGATTCCGCGAGTGACAGATACTGCGCCTTTAATTTCCTCTAAACGAATTATATAGAACGTCGGTGAACTTTGATGCTTTCAACAACCGTAACAAAGGAAGAGGACTTCTCCAAATGGCTCACTGACAACAATAAGAGCAGGAGACTTTTCCGGTTCCTTACGGAAAATAAGTTACAAGGGTTTTTATAATATGCCTTATGGCAAGCTTGCGTAACAAAAAAAAAAATGAAATGCTGGTTGTGTTCGACAAGGGGCGTGCCATATACTGTCACGACAGGTGATGACGTCGCCAGGCGATTTATGCATAGACGAAGCTGACCCCACCGAGCGTCCGATCCAGGCGTCCGTGCGGCTCCTTCCATTTGGCGCTTGCTCGAACGCCGCACCACACAGCAAACATAAGCAGACCCAGATGTTTATGAGGCGTTAGCACAGCAGGCATCAGCAGCGTTTGAAATTGATGTGCAGGATAGGAAAGGCGCGGTATCTGACACAATTATCCGCGGACACGCGTACCACGGCGTGAAGGAAGAGAGGAAGGCGGAAGTGAAAGAACAGAGGGAGATGGAGGTGCCGTAGTGGAGGGCTACGATCCACCGCGCTATAGTGGCTTTCGCCTCATCGCACTTTAGTGGTCCAGAGTGCCCTCTAGATTTTTTCTTTCCTTTTATTTTGATAAGGAGTGAGGGGGATACGATGCGTAATTTAGCGCAGCTGCTTTTGACCTCGTTCGCTTTACGCCGAGACAGATTTACGAAGCGCTACTAGATATCCCCGATTAAGCACCATTAAAGGGAAGGTGCACCGATTGTAGATTTCGATGAGTTTCGAGCGGTTGAATGATTATAACATGCACTTAAAGCATGCGGAATATCTTGGAGCTAGCATTTGAAACAATGGCGCAATTAGCCATTAAAATCGCCACGGCTATCAGGCTTCACCGCACTGCACAGCGACGCGTGATGACGTCATTGACGGTACCGGTACGTTTTCTGCATAGACACACTTGGTTTGAAGAAATGAAAAGAAGGCTGCCGAAAACAAAGCCCTAGAAATGTTGATTAGCACCGTCAGAAAATGTGCAGCAGTACGTGGGCGAAGGCAACGAACATCAGAAATAGTACCGTCCGTGACGTCATCACTAAATTTCTCCGCAGAACTTTAGTGCTGTGAGGAGAAGCTCGAGATGTAATCATCAATTACGCCCCCAGTTTGAATGCTAGCGTAAGAACAGTTTGCGTGCATTGCCTACAGCCTATGTATATTTGAATCCTTGAATATCGCGAAATTCTCGAAAAGTGATGCAGTCCAATCTGTGCTACGCCTAGATTAACCCGCTGCAGGAATGCCTGCACGGTGTTCAAGACTATGAACCCATGGATACTGTATACGAGGAACAGCACAGAGAATATGGTATTAATTAACCACAGTGCCCAAATGAGCCGATGATAATGTTTATTACTACCCTACTATGGGAACTGTCATAACTAAACAAAAAAAATCGTTTACCTTTGAGGTCCGACTGTGCACACCGGAGTATACGCAGGCGCACGCACACTAATGCGCACTTGCTTGAAACATTTAAACGCCATTCACTGCTTCACGCAGAACAGTTTCGAGTGGAGCCTTCATTTCTCACGTGCGAAGCACTGCAGGCAGACAATCGAGAACTGTGCGAAATAAAGATCCAATTCTGTGAAGGACCTCAGAGGTTGGAAAACGAGGAGCGCTGCGGGTGTGGCGGCGCCGTTGACCGCAATTGTGGCTCAGAGTAGACACGCTCAGCGATCGAAAGAAGCGGGCGTGCGTGCTCTTGTACAGCCTTTGTCAAAAGTTTAGAGCCCAGAGGGTTTGCTCTTAAGACATATATTATGAGTTCTTTAACAATCGTGGAAGTCCTAGCCACTGGAGAGGGTAGGACGAAAATTCTTCTTGCCTTCAGCGAGCTTACAAACCTGGGAATGCATTACGAGACACATATAGTACGGCCCAGAAATACACCCCCGGGATCTAAACTTTTGACAAAAGGGTGTACGTGCAGGAATCCACTGTAGATGCCGTACGAACGAACGAACTGCGTAAACTCCTTGCCCGTTCGCTTGTTACTCAAGCCATCGCTCTTCGAGACTCACAGGGGTCTTGGCATATCATCTTTTGAACCCTTGAAGGGACAGTGAAAACAAAAGTCAGCTGTCCTATATATCAATTGATTTCTGAACCATAATAAGATAAGGGCGACATTTCACCCAACGTAGAAACTTCACGAGTTGAAAAATGCTATGAGACACAGAAAAAACAACAACAAAAAAGAATACAGGTCATCCTTATAAACTGCTGCGATGTCAGGGAAGTTTTCGCGCATCTCTGAAGCAGAAAACACCGTTGCCAACTTCCGTCGATGGTCCCAGGGTTCCAGTCTCTCCAACTTCATCATAAATGGGCCGAAATGGGATCGAATTGAGGAAAAAAACAAAACATCACGATTTTAACTCCAAATTTTCAGCAATAAAAGAGTCCTTTGCAGCCAAACGAACTCCGACAGACCCGCGAAACTATCTAACTTTTATGGAAACAAAAAATGTCAACGCATGGGTTCTGGTTGTTCCTTTGAGAGACATGGAAGATCGAGTAGCGTCATAAGCAAATGGAGAAGTATACGCTCCGTACAACGATCTTCATTTTGGCCTAAGACGCAAGATGCGAGTGTACGAATCGACCTTTGACGTAGACCTCCTACAAGAGCATGCTGGACATTTTTTTTTTTTTTTTTGGTATAGCAACCATTGAACAAATTTAGCCGGATTCATTATTACTTTGACTTAGTGTGTTTACTGTGGTTCTCGCAAAAAAAAAAAAAAAAGCTGCAAAATCATCTGGTTCATTGTGGGAGTATCCATTTCAGATTGAAAATGAACTTTGTTGAACGGCCTCTTAAATTATTCGGAATATGAGGCGGTGTCAATTCGAGGAAGGCGCTAAGTGAGCCATTGGTGGGCTTAAAAAAAAACTAGTAAGAAGGCGATCACCCTTTCAGGGGACATCCCCTAGTTGCTCCGCCGGGGGCTTTCTATGGAAAGGCAGTGCGCCCGAAGCTTGCAGCGTTCATCGTCGAGTTCATTCCACTTCGTCGATGTGTTCAAGAGTAATGGCGGCTACCGCGTGATGACACTTGCGATGAGTACGCGGCACCTATTGCGATTTCTTACCGTTCCTTTGCGTCACGAGATAAAGCGCTCATTCCAGAAAGCGAATTTCTCCAGAGCGCGACCTGAGGTCGCTGATATAGGCATCGGCACTCCTTGACGTCGCCATTCGACCCTCGAGCGATAAGTGAGTGCACTATACCAGAGCGGAGTGGTCTGAAGTGACACGTCCTTATCAGTCACACTGACGGCAATCTTGCGCGAGCACAGCTGTACACTACCGTCTGTTCTGCCGACTTTCAGTGCTGCCCTGTCCTAGATATTTGAAGCTGGCGGCAACGGCCTGAGATGTCTGACAGGGGCGACAACCGTAGCTGATGAATGCGCGAAACAGTGGGGACCATTCGAAGAATGTTCGAATATCATCGCGGTTACCTCGCACCACTGGCACTGCGCTCGTTATAACGGTGTACCTGAGATCTGAAGCCAACAGCCTGCCTCGCATACACGTACAGTTGGAGACGAGAGGGCTCGGCGAGCGATTTCCCCGAATCAGCCTTCTAATTTATTTCGTGTGCCATGAGTAATCGTGTAAATGAATTCAAGTATCAAGGCCAAATAATAATAGATAATTGTCTAAGCAACCGTACTCATCTGAGCGGTGCTGGACCTCCAAAGTGACGTCAGGAAAGCAAGCATCTCTCCCGGTGTGAACAAAAGAAAATAATATTTTTTATTCGCTTGCAGAAATTCCTATCCACATTTTTGAGCAGCTGCTCGCACATGCTGTTTGCTTATCGCTTCGAAGCAACATTTTAACCAACTAACCAATGATGAGTGGTAAACGACTCACTGAACGGAGGCAGTGAGGCTTGCGCGGGAAAGACACCTTGAAAGTAAGCACGTGCCGTTGGGTGGAGCGTGTTCGCATGAAGGCGCGAGAGCAGTGCAGTAAACCGGAATTGACACATTGATGTTGCCCCAATCACACTGCCTATTCTGCGTAGCAAGAGCCGTGTGTGCGGTCTTGTACACATTGAGCGAAAAGTCGCAGAACCGACAAAAAGTTTTCTTCGAGTAGCTTCTATGTATATATATATTTTTCACTTCTTTATTATCAACTGTGGGAGTCAGCTAAGAAGTTACCCGCAAACAATGGTGCACATATTGCGTCTCGTTTGTTTGTTTGTTTATTTTCGGTGATGGCTGATGTACTGGAGTGACTTGCGTGATATCGACCGTGTTCATCATTTTTCTGTTGTTCTCGTCCTTTCGTGCTAAAAGAGATGAATGCAATATACTTTCCCCCTCTTTGCATCGGAGACAAAGAAGACGTTTCTACGCTCTTTTTCTTCAACGAAGGAGGGCAAGGCATTTTTACGTTCAAGGGAAATTGAGAGCTGCAGAATTTTCCATATCGATCCATCGGTGCAAACAAGGAAAAAGTGGCGGTCGCATTGACCCTCCATCCCATGCCTGCACCCTTTCAGGGAGCAAAGCTCGCTCTCACCGCAGCGACTGCAGCTACTGCAGATACCGCTACTTCGCCGTCCGCAGCTCCTTTTGAGTGGATGCAAAAAAATAAAAAAAAAAGTTTTGTGTAGGTAGAGGTGGCGGATGGAAGGAGGAGCATTTTGGCCAGGGATGCGCGCCGGTTCACTTGTCTAGTTCTCTCCATGCTCCACAGCATCCGTTATGGCTAGTAAGTTGTGCCGCAGAAAGAGCAATGCTCAGTGTGTGTACCCTGTTTGACAATAGCAGGGAATGGAGCCCGTGGAAAGCTGCTCTTTCAAGTGATTGCAAAATTTCTCGTACCTGAACACAGCCATATAACCACCGTCACAAGTGAGAACTGCGCAGCTGTTCCTTTTTCTTTTCATGAATATAACTGACCTTGCGAAAATACTAACTGAAATATTTCTCTCGTGCGAATTCCGCTCCATCTTGGGCGTACAAAACAGAAACAAGGTCATCAAGTATGGCGGGAGCGTTCCAGCGCATTTTAACTCAGCCCGCGTTCCTGCGTGACGCCCGGCTTTTTCTGGCCGAGTGATCGGCGACGAAATTCCCCAAACATGCCTTACCTAATTGCGTTTCGCGATCGGTCAGCGCTTGTACATCGATGGTTGCGTTCGGGCGAAGGGCGACAGCCCTCTTCGGGCCGTGACCACGTAATGCAAATGCTATGCTGCGGGTAATGAGGGTGTCAGTGATGCTGCGTTCAGCTTTTTATGCTTTTATTTCTGAGAACTGCCTTATGAACCACAGCCAGTGGGCTTGTTTTGTGTCCAGTTTTAGAAATGAGATCCTCACTTTATGCACTGCAAGGTGAAATTGACAGGGACCGAGAGCTGGGAAAGTTGTTATGTATTCATTTTAGAACCGCAGCACGATTGAGATATGTTTGTTTCCCTTCCTCGACTCGTGTGCCACTCGGAAAGTGATTCAGAGCAAACTGGATGAGGCACGCAGTTTCGCTTCGAACCAGCGGCGGACCAGTGTAAACATGAAGTTCGACTAAGGTCAGGCCCAGTATCCCGGAACACATTTGGATTATATGAGCCAACTGTAAGATATTGTAAGATATTTTTATGAGCATATCGATAGAAATAGTCTAAGCGTCTGACGCGTGTGGAAACGTTTCTTGTGAATCTTGTCCTGCGCTCACAACAAATCCATCAGACTGCCGTAGAAAACCAATGAGGCATGTTTTTGAAAGTTAATAGAAAAAAAAGAAATTAGGAGCCTGTCGAGAGAATATCTGCGAATATATTGACCGCTGTCGTTAAGTTAAATCAGTCGTGAAAAAATTGTGTTCAGAAACTTTTCTTTTCTTTTCAGAAAAATGTACAAAATTTCAGGGTATACGATACTTTAACGACCACAAAAAGCATGGTTATCAATATGTTATCGGCGCCGACCAGCGCTTGCTGAAAACAGGCTGATAGAAAAAGCAGCAACCCGAATAGGAGTGTTTCACGCCCGTCCTGTTGCTGCAAAAATTGCATTCTTATAGTTTAAGCTCGTCAGAACGAACTGCGAAAGATAGCACGCGTCATCGAACAGGCAGTATCACAGACTAGAAGGCGCGCTTTATCGCTTGGAATTCTAGCGCCTGCTGTGGCCTGCTCAGAGTTTGGCCTGGCGGCAACATATACGAGTGGTCCGAAGGTGACATGGGTGCCGGAGAAGATAAAAGAAGCGGCCACAGAAGAGGCAAGCTGCGCAATATATATGTTTGGTTCGCTCCGCTTTGTTGACCCAGCGAGTGAGTATAGTGCATAATGTTTGCCGATGGAAGAAGCGAACGTCGTGGGCTCTTCCGGAAGAACAGAAGCGAAAAGCAAGAAAAGTTAAGCTAACGAGCCGGGCAGAACAGAGGCCGAAAGAGCAACTTCCGCGACAATGCGCTCACTTGGTCGCGGGACAGAAACTGAAAATAAAACTCGCCGAAACACCGTCGTGCACGGACGACTACAGGAAGGAAACCAGAGGCCCCGCGCGTCATTTCGCAAGCAGATTTACAGCAGGCAGATAACAAAGACGCAGGGTGAGGCGCTCTGTAGCGGAGATTATCGATTTACAAATGGCGCATTGTAACCAGCGGGCATTGTCAGAAAAGCAGGGACCAAGACGAACAGAATGGATAACCTGAGCGGGGAGCATCCTTTTTCACGTTTCCCTTCTTTTCAGCTTTTGGAATTTATTTCTTCCGTTTTTAGTAAATTTCCCAAGCCTAGGTGTTTAGGCGAAGAACAGAGACAGAAACGCAAAAGCTTGAAGTAAAAAAAGCTCTAGAATATCTGGTTAAATTCTCATTACAGGAAGCAAAAAAGCGGCGGAATAACCGGAGCAAATTAGGCTCAAATTTTGACGGCTGCAATGATTCCAGCGTATGCTTGACCGGATTTCTCAAGGCCAGCTCAAACTTTTTCTTTTTTTTTTCTGCCGCTTCCAAGCTTGCGAGTGAAAACGGCAAGCAACGCTTCGGCGTACGTCAGTTTATTAAAACCAGGGCAACTATGCCACCCGCTCCGCGTGCTCCATTACGATGCTGAGATGAGACAGGCCGGGAGCGCAAGGCCCGAGGACGCGAGCCAAGACGGTGCGGGACGGCGGGGGAAATGTAGGCGCATCAAACGTAGACTTCAGTACACAGGGGCAGATTGAGCGGCCTTTTCCAGTCTTCCGATCTGAGTGCGTCCAAGCGCGACGGGAACATGCAAATCATGCTTGTATTCGTCGGTTCTAAAAAAACAAAAAAGCGACAAAAATGATTTTGTGAAACTATAGACCATTATCAGTTTTACCAGTATTTTCTGAGCCATTTTGAATAATATTAATAATAAATCTCCGCTTTACCAAGCTTGAGAAGAAACATAGCGTAATAAGTGCTTTCAAATAGGAATTCTGCAAGTATCTTTCCGTAGAGATAAAGCGCTGTTGGATGAAAAACATATATACTCTAATAGCCTGACATCAATAAATAGTAAATTAGATCGCTATGGATTCCGTGCTCAAGCAGCGTCGTAAGTAAAATATCTTGCCCATCGGTAGCAGGCAGTCAATAAGCTTTTACGAGAAATGAAACCAGCTCACCAGACAAACCAGACTATGTAATCTAATATGACAAGTTCTTTTTAATGCTTACATTAACGACATACAAATGACTGTTTCCGCTGTGAAATTTACAATATATGCGGACGATACCATCATTTTATTTCTGATGTAACATAATTGACCCCACCGAAAGAGAAAATCGCTCTTCAGTAGAATCCCTAATGAAAAAAAAAAAAACCTTATGAGTCACAATAACCTCGTACAAATTCTCATACTAAACTCATACTAAACTCGTACAAATCACGTATTATTTCATACAAATGTCATTCAACCTATGAGAACTATATGAGGCTGAATGAAATTTCTATGAGTTTAGTATGAGAAATATGTATGAGGTTATTGTGGCTCATACTGCTTTTTTTCACAAGGGATATGTATACACGAATGAACGCAAAAGCTGGTTTGGAAGTGAGCATCGCAAGGACAATTATTGTTGTCTTTAGAGCTACGACCAAGTCAGCAAACCTAACGATATATATATATATATATGAATATGACAACTCCATCCGTTTAGCAATTGCAACAATTAATAAATCACTAGACGTTTTGTTAATAAAAAAATGTTTTCGAATGACCATCTTATTCACTTGGTAATAAAAATACCTGAAATAATTGGTATCCTCATCGAATTCGTCAATTACTGCCTGCTAATGCGTTGCTCATGATGCATTGTATATTTTTTCACTCTCGCCTTCATTGTAGCTAAGTCCGCGCTGCAACGTCTCTAAAAAACCTACCAAGTCTCCATCGCTTACAGAAGAATTTTCTAAGGATAATTCTAAACGTGCCTAGAACATATCGCACCAAGAAACTCTTTTCCAGATACATTATTTTCCCCGTACCTAAAATATATGATTATTGCATATTCCGTACGATTAAATGTGAAATTAGTAACGCGACGTGCTTTCTCCAGGAATTATACCTAACATATGGAAAGCAAGCAAGTGTACGTCGTAAGACGTAGTGGCCCACGAGACATCAAAACATGTGGAACTAATAATGGCTATCAAATACTAAAAAGAATTAAGTTACCGCGGTTGATTAACAATGCTGAAGGACTTCTGAACAGCACAAACAAAAAATCAAAGGTGAAGAACTTCTGAACAGCACAGACAATCCGTGCTTGGGGCTGTGGACGTTTCCGTGTGTACTGAAATTCAATACAAAAAAGCGAAGATGCAAGATTTAAGCACTTTAGAGCTGCTTATAGTGACCACCTACATAGCTCTGTCACTATTCAATGCACGATATCGTCTGCAGGAACCCGAAAAGTACTCTGAATCCGTTCAGAGCTTAATTCAATATGGCCGCCGGCCCTGGAGTTGCATTGGTGGGGGGAGCTTGTGGGCGGCCCGAGAAAAATATAGACTAACGCTTGCTGCAAATGCTTTTGCGAACGCTTTCGTCTGCTTTTTAGCGCAGTGAGCTGTGCCCGCGGAAGGACTTCTCGAGCAGCATTGACAAGCAAGCCCTGCCAGACTGAGTTCTGTAAAACGCTTGGCATCTCACGCTCCGTTTGTGAAAAGCACAGATTGAATCGCGTCTCTGTTAACTATCTAGCATTACACGTGCGCCATCTGAAAAACTCGAGCGCGCGGCGCCAACGCGGAACGTCGTGGTGACTGATGGTTAGCATTGTCTGCTAAAAGCACACGTTCTTACAAGGCCACGTTACCATCGCTTTACTGCCTGTCAGAACAGAAGCTGAGGCCTCTCATAAAGTTGTCCAGGACTAGAAAATCGTATGTACCCAGTGATTCAGTTCCTCCATGACTGACATATGTTAGCGTTGTCTGACACTACGCGCAACACATCTTATCGTTCCGATGACGTACTGGATTCTTTCGGTCACAATTTGTTTGTTCGATATTCGGTCGGTGGTTCGGTAAGCAACCGTTGTGCGAACTGGCTTAATCAAGGTATTCTGTTCAGCGACTTGTCCGCCTACCATTTTCCAGCCACCAGGACACTTGACATAGCACGGCGTACGAAAAGTGCTCGCCGGCCTGGCCTGGGTATGCTCTTGGTTTTTACGGCAAACGGCAAGCAACACAGATACGCATGCAAGCATCACGGCAAGCAAAAACAGTCCACGTTCCTTGGCAAGGACGCCGCCCTTGAAGCCGTTGCTTTCACCGGGCGACAAACTATGCCACAATAATCTACTTTTACCCCCAGTGTCATTTCAAGCCTCGCTTTATCTAAATTCTCCTTACTTTCTAGCTCTCTTTGAAATTTTATTGCAGTAACCCGACAGAACTTGCGATGGAGTGCGACCGCATACGATTTATTCCCGGCTACCGGTATACGGATGGAAATGAGCTATGTGAAGAAGAAATGTGATCTGTTGCCGCACAACTGGGTGAATAAACACTTGATGTGAGGCTCAACGCAAAACAAAACAATTTTAGAGTAACAACTCTTACATTAGAAGCCTGCGCTTTCGTTATTTTAAAACAAAGAGACCAGAATTTGTCTGAGTCACCCGATATGAATTCAGCGGCATGTGCAAAGGAACTATCTTTAGTGTACCAAGAAATTGTGTGCCGGGTTCATTTTCTAAGTGCCCATTTTGCCTTCTGAGCAATATGGAGGGAGAATACGTGCTCGAACTAAATGCGTCGTTAAGATGCTTCGATGGCGGCAACCTCCAAGCACGACGTCGTGTTTCAAAAGTGACCCAGCTCCACCAGCTGGTCGTGACAATGGGCCAACGATTTAAATGAAAATACGGCCGCGCGAACGTTCGAAATTTTTGATCAGCGAATTGGATATCTTCCCATTCGATTCGTCGAAGTAATCAAAAAGTGCATGTTTCAAGCTGTCAGAAATGAATAGGCTTTCAAGTTTTAGGATACTTTTCGAGTGATTGACACGGAATTCGAATAAGGCGCACCGTAGTTTTCTTCGACGACAGGTCTAAAAACGGCCCGCTCCGACGCAGCAAAGCATGTTGGCTCGATCCTTTCTGCACGGAATGGAGTGTTCAGCACCGCGTCGCTGTCTGTTCCGAGTCGTAGCGTTCACAGCACTCGCATGAACCTCACCTTCAGGTTTGGCAAGGGTCTCAAGCCTCAGGCAAGTTCAGCAAACCTTGGTTCGATGGGGCCCGATCTCGGAGGCCATAGCTCATACGTAATGCAAGATTATTGTACTTTTTTTTCCTATGAGTGTACCATTATGGTCGGAGTTAGCATACTGACTTTGTGCAGCACACTGCGTAGAGAGAGTGCTGCGTCTTTTCACATGTGTACTCCAAAAGCTATAATGCTGTATCGCGGCGCCACAGCTAGCACTTCACTATTCTGTACATGACTATTCGTTTTGCATTCACACGCGAGAAGCAACTGCTCTGAAAATATTCGGTTCGGGCTCGATCCGACATTTAGCAAGTCCATTTGTATTCGTTTCGGTAGCAAAGTTACACTACATGTACTCGATTCGGCTTTAAAAAACTACTACTCGCGCGTGCCTAGATTAAATAAGTGTGCGAACGAGCACGGTGAACAACATAACGTTACAATTTTGAGCTCCCTTCAAAGATAAATTCACAGGCTCATCATCATCATCGACGCGATTATGAAGCGACCCAAAGACCCATCCCTCTTAACCATGAACCCTTCTCTCGGTTTTTGTGATAACAGTAGGAGTGAAGAATTCGTCATCGGCATCGTCTTCGTGTCAGCATCATTTAGTCAAAAGTTAATCTCGCCTTAATCAGGCACGCTTTGAGCCTTGTCAACCTGGACGAGGGCGCCACCAATGTCAACTATTGTCAGCTTTATGCTCGGCTTTCCGCTTGTCGTCGTCTATTCTTTTAGTGGGACTTATCCTGTATTATGTTTCAGACCTGGGAATAAGGAAGAGCATTAAGAAAAATAGGCCCGAAGGAGTGCGTGTGCACACTGAGTATAAGAAAGTGTAATGAAGCTTAATTAACTCACCTATTTTTGTAGTTACTTTATTCAGCGATGTTAGTCACGTGCAAGTTGCGAACGATTGTACGCCGATCTATGTGCAAACTCTTCATTCCAACTCCTCAGTCCTTCCTTCTTTCCTTTCGCATAACGGACATGTACTGGTAGGAAGAGTGTAGCCTCCTCCATGCAGTGTGTTTACATTATCTTTAACTATATTGATTTGAATGATGTTAACGAAGTGGCTTATAGATTGTGATGACCAGTTTTTTTTTTTCTTTTTCAATCGGACCAGCCGCTGCGACGCTGATCTATTTTCAATTATCGCCGTAAACCTGGTTGAATCACAAAGTTGGTAAATATATAATATGGAGAGCTACCTCCCCTTTGTCATTACAGCAAAATAGGAAGTTTATACTGTGTGGCATTTGTTTATTATCTTGCATAGGTTATCAATTAAATGCCGTTCCCTCTGTCATCTGTACACGTCTTATGGGATTGGGAAGGCATTACCTGCAGCGTACTACGAGAGAGGAGATGTCCTGGAACGTCGCAATATGTGCACCTGTCAGACATTTGCTTCTTTTTTCACCCTTCGCGTTAACGTTGAGCGCAGCCAAACACATGGCGGAAAACCTGCTCAGCTCTGACCGTTGTTGCAATGAGTGTCATGAGAAGTGATTAATCTCCATTAGCGACTTAGCCTAAACTATAACATTACCGCTGCCGCTTTATCCGTCCGCTAGTGCACCAGGTGTATTCTATGCTTTGTTTTGTATACGCCGTGAATTTTTTGTACGTTCCGTGCGCTCTTTGTGGGTTGAACATGCCTCTTCCTTTTTCGTGTCGGACATTTTGCTTTGTTCTGTGTGCTTTCTTCTCTATAGTTGTATCATTGCGTGGTTTTTCAATTCTCTCTTTTCTTTTCGACGTCGCATTTCTTCCCCTCCTTAGTCTGATGACGGACGACACCACAGTTTTTCTGTCTCTTCTCCATTTTCTGTTTCCCGATGTCTATTCTCATTTCATTGAAGTAATAAGCGAAAAGAAAAAAAAGTGTTAGAGACCTTGCCTTCGAGGTAATTCGAATCGACTCTTCCGCAGTGAGCCCATGTGCAGGAGGTTTGTTTCTCTAGAAAGGGTTTTTTTTTTTTTTCCTTTCCTTCTAGGAAGACGCTCTTGGAAGACCATGCTCCCCGTGCTTCTAGGAAAAAGCACGGGAAGCATGGTCGCACGTTGACCCCTAAGTGCTGCTTAAAAACTATACAGGAACAGAAGCCAGCCAGTAAAGATTAGATGATGGACACACGTGATCAGAAACGTGAAACACGAGGTACAATAAAGTACTCAGATTTCAAGCATACTCGGAGCACGCACGAAAGTCACCGAGACTGTAGAGACGTGCAAGGAAGGAAACAAACAAACAATAGAACCGTAATGAATGGAGCGCAGCTGCTGTGAGCCGGTAGGAACGCATGCGGGTGTGTCTTGGACGTGGCTTGTATTCAGAATGAAAATCCAGTTTTGCGATGACAAATATGAAAACAATATCCCACCATTGTAGAGGCCGGATACGTGCGTCAAAATCTCGCATGCAGTGTGCCCGTATTTCAAACCATTTTATGTCATCCTCGGTTACAAAAACAAAAAAATGCTCCATTTCCTGATTTAAAGTCGAATTCGGAATACGTGACAGGACCGCATTGCATCCCCACATCCACCATTGGACTCTAATGACATGATAGCAGGAAAATGCTATTTTTTTTTCAAGCACAATGTGGGAGCGCCTACCTAGAAATTCTGGACCAATTTTAGGAACGAGCTCTTTAATGTATTTTGTCAAATATTTTATAACTGCACCATAACAATTAACATGCCCGCAGATACTTTCTCGGTAGGCTTGCAGTTTTTTGCTATTTATTTTCAAAAGTAAATTTTCATTTCTTTTTTACGGCCTTTTTAATCACTCGTTGTGGGCGCAGAAGAAACTTCAGGAGCAAACTTTTGCAATGGATCGAAAGTTTAGACGATTTATAATCAGTATGAAGTACGTCACGATGCTCCCCAGTTGCCTCACAATTATTTACAAAAGCACAGCCCATTGGTTTCCTATGACAGTTTCAACTACTTGCTACGAGTGAAGAAAAAACTTTAAGATCAAGTTTTTGCGACGCATTGGAAGCTTACATCATTCCCATCAATGTGTGCATAACAATACCTTATATTATCCTACACTTGCCTCACCATTAAAAGCTGTCCGAGAAACGTAGGCTGTACCGAAAACAACACGACATCCCCTATTGCAAAAACCAGCATCTCCCAGCGTCTTCCAGTGCGAAACCAGTAAGATTTTCGCGCTGGTTTTGCACTGCATCTGCTGAGCACGCTGGAGATCTGCGATATTCACTGGAGCAGTAACGGGAAGACACTGGCTGCACTGGTACGATGGGAGAAAAACGCTGGGATTAGCTTTTTGATGCTGGGTGTGTCGCTGGCATCCGCGATGCACTAGGAGAAGCGCTGTATGTGCGCTGGGGCCGCACTGGTCCCGCGGCGTCGACCGGTTAGCATCCCTCAGGGGCAAACATGGCAACAGGCATATGGAAAACATGGTTCCAGTAAGCACTTTTTGCTGCTAAGTCGTTGCGTACCTGTAAGAAAACAAAGGCAGTATCTTTTTTGTAGAGTTTCCATGTTTCGATAGGTCGTTTCGAGCGTTTCGAGAGAGACCACGATCGCCGCTCCTCTGATATCTCAAGTCATGACACACTATTTCGTACAACTCAAACTGGAATTGAATAATGTGGGCTACCATGCATATCAAACTTTAAACCTGATCTTGAGGGCACTCTAACACAATGATCACTGTCAAAATGTTCAATGCAGGCTCAATCGCAGGCTCCAAACAGGAACTACGCATTAGCGAGCGTAGCTTGCACCGCGGCCCAGTATAAACAGCAGAAAGAAAAAATAAAACAAGGAAGAGAGTAGTTTAGCGAGCGATGGGCCTATGAGAGAAAACAAAACATACAGTGCTTGTAATGCATATTTTGCATGTTTCTCAAGCTTTTGAGCTTCTTCTTGCTCTGCGTATAAACCGCCGAGCCCTCGGTCATCGCTTCGCTTCCCGAAATGCTTACATACAAATAAGATTTAGTTACCAGCAAAATAGTGTCGTCGCTGCCGCGCTTTCCGGTATTGAAGCTTAGTCGCACTTTTTTTCCTTGAAGATTTATTATGCTACAGCTCCGTGTTCAGCGAAAATTACGCCCACAGCAGCAGAGCACCACCGAAGAGCCAGCGCTGGTAAATTTGCCAGCGATGCCAAACTCGACATGTTAAAATGATTCCAGTGCACAAAATAGCGCGCATAGACATCCAGAACATTAGTTGCAAGTCGTGAGAGCAGGCAGCAAGCTCCAATGGTCAAGAAGTTGTAATTGTTAGAGCGGCAGCAATGGCCTGTACACTTCAAAACTTGAAGTTCAACCTTACAAATGCGATCACGACATAACATACAAAAATGTTTCAATGGTTCAGTTCAAACGGGTTCAACAAATGTATATACAATCAGCCGCAAAGACGTTCTTTTTTAAACTTCACACATCAACCTTACCTGTCAAAACGTGGCTTCGTGCAAAACGGACTTTTGTGCCATGGTCAGTAGAATGTCGCCTGTGTCAGCAGCCACAAACTATAGATCATTGCTTTGTGTATTGCCGTGATGCAGTGTTTTTTTGGGACATTATTCAACGGACTCTCAAAAAGGACATTGATATTAAGCCCTATAGTATAAGATTTTTGCCTACAATGAAAACTTCTGAGGCGCCATGTGACCTTTTTGTGCTCGTGGGACTTTCTAACCTGTGGGAGAGCCGCATGACAGATCGCCACGCAGAGCCGCCACGTTCATCGAAGTCTCTGTTCAGAGAACAATGTGCTATGGTGAGGGGTGTATACGCTGCGCAGGATCGACCTCCTGCCTGGTTACCTTTACTTGATCCATGTATATGTCTCCCGGAATTTTGATGTGTGGTCAACGTGAGAGCTCGATGCTGGTGTAACTGCATTGACAGGTTGCGGAATGTGACCTGGTTAAATTGCTCGAAGTATTTTCATGCAATAAAGGAAAAGAAAACATATTTTCAGCCTGGCCGAGTGGTTAGCGTAGAAAGCTACAAAGTCAGAGCTACAGAGTTCGAAGCGTGCTAGTGCTGTAATTTTTTTCGCCTAGTTTTGATTTCTTTTTACTTTTTTGAGCTTTTTTAATGTGGATGAGGTGCTTCGTTACGTTTTAGCTTTTACTTTTTATCTGAGGCGTTTTTTTTTTCCCCCAGGCGACAAGTGCCACCAGTGCGGCGCGTGCCAATATGCCGCGTCCCAGTACGCCCAGTATCCAGCGTCACACTGGCACCATAATCACTGGGGCGGTGGGACCCAGCGGCACTGGTTTTTGCGATAGGGTTGGTAACGTTCACCATTGTTTATTCATATGCAGGTATGCCCGCTCTTCAGCGTCTGTCAAGGTACGCTGCTTGTATTGATCCTTATTTTTTGACAGCCTTGAATATCTGAATAATGCAGCACTTCGTCTTCCCCTGCATAGCTCATGATTGAAAGGGGGAACAGAGATTGAGGTTTTTGTGAAAGTACTCGTCTAAAACCATGAGAAAATTTATCATTGCTGACGATAAAAGTTTATGGTTTAGTTTATTGGTCAGATGGTTCTTTACTGTAAGTATATAGTAGGTATAGCAAATATATAGTAAGTATAGCATGCGGGCTGGCGACGCAACCGCTTATTGAATCATATCTGTTTGTAGACTGTCTAAAATGGCTACCGAGGCACAGTCAAACATAACGATTGCGGTCTTCCATTAGTGCCAAAGCACTATTTCATGGAGTAAAAGGGGGGTATGTGTGAAGCCTCGACCTTCGACTTTGAGGATGCCTCTGGCACGTGACAAGGTCAGACATTGATTGGTCGGCGGTTTCCTTTTCGGGCACAGAGCAGTGGACTTTGCCAGGGCTGCAAAAGAATGTGCGTTGCTGCCTTCTTCATCCAGTAACGGCAGTAGTATTCATTTTTCTTAAGGTCACTTGTCTTTGTGTTTTCTTGCGATAAACGTGTGTGTGTGTTTGTGTGTGTGTGTGTGTGTGAGAGAGAGAAAGAGAGAGAGATGCAGGTCAGCAGTGACGTTTGTGTCATGTGGTTTAATCGTAAAACTCGCGTGATGAGAAGGTGAATTCAGCCTGCTTTGAAAAAGGGTAGCAAGCCTTATCCTTCGCCGCAGTTGTCGGAAGCTGAAAGACGCCACGCGAAGCAGCATGAACAATATCGCCAGAGAGCGCAGCGACAACGTGATCTATCTCCACCATCTACTAAGATAAACTAAGCAAAACTAGGACTTTCTCATATTATGCTATAGGTTAGGCCAGGTCAAACCTCCGCAATTTTTTTTTGTCTTCCTTTACTCTGCATGTTGCATGCAGCCCAGCTTGAAAAACTCCTCCATCGCCACAGTAGCTAGGACGTTAAAACGGTGTGATCATGCAGTATGCATGATTGCGTTGACACCTTATATGCATTTGCAGACTTGGAGGTCTTTTTAGCGATCTGCTAAACGGTAAGCTATAATATTAGCCTTGTATAACGTGGTATATATGTTTCGCAACCTTTTCGGATATGAATTCCCTGCAAGAAATAAACCTTCGTGTAGTGTTGTTGCAGAACTAATCTTGCAAGGCTTTTGCTTCGTCCACTTGATGTTCGGTCTAAATTAATTCACCTATTCCGTTGTCATTTTCATCCTTCTGATCCTTCTGCATGGTCACACGTGCCACTGTTTATTATCTGGTCTGACTTCACTTTCGACTATTATTTGCGTGCACAGCGGGGATTACTGGCGCATCAGTTTATCCATTTTTCATGACGTGGAACGTGGAACTGAACGATCGTGATCCTACCTTTCTTTCTAGTCATGTTTACTTTGTGTAGATACCAGTGTTCTAGACTGCAGACACTTGCGTCCTTTTAGGTGTTTAGCAATTAAAGGTTAGCCGCAACGACTTTGTATTGCCTCTGAACCAGGAGACTTTTGTTTTCCTTTTTTCGTAGCATACTGTGGATCGTCTAGTAATTTGCATCTCGCAAATGGTGCGATCAATAGTCCACCAAACCTTCCAATTTTTTGCTGAACCTATCAGTGGGCAGTGCTGCTGCACCTGCACGGCGCTCGATATTCATACCGTGGGCTGAATGTAAATTTTTTGTGTCGACTCGCATCGCCGGTGATGTGCTGCGACAGACGTGACTCTTCTCGCCGCACAGTTGCTGCTTTCTCTTCGTCAAAGTCGTTGTCGGTCTAGCTAAAATTACTTTCTTTTTAAATTAATACACTAGCAAGTTCACATTATGTTTACTTTGACCTCATCGATTTGCAGTAAGAACGCAGGGTGAGCCTTGAGGCAGCGAACTCTGCTCGCTCTGTTGTTTGGTTCGAGCATTAGGAACGGAGGCAGAGTACAGTGCACGCAGTACCTTGGGATAATCGCTGCACTGTTACTCTGGCACTCAGGCGTAAAGCAAGTAATAGCTAACATTGCAATTCCTTTATTATAGCAGCTACAACGAAAAATATTGTATATGAGCCTAATCTGCAGGCTAGGAAACCTCATTTTACGCAATGAAAAATCGCTGATACACTACACTGCTCTTGCTATTTTCTAACGGCTCCGTGGCACCTTAAGAAGCCCGCGGGGTTCTCTCAATGAAAACAGAGCCAAACTGTGATCCCAAAGTTCACTTAGTGATTTCGGATTGTCCCTTTGCTTTCTATCGCAAAGCTAAGGGGCAACGTGCGAATAAAAGGGCCGTAAGCAACGGGCTCTGTTTTGTATACTGTAAACAACGCCTCTTACGACCTCATTTCAGTCCCCAATCCTCTCGAACGCAGTTACACCGTAGTTGCAACTCAAAACGGTTCCGAGCTCGAAATGCTGTCCCCTTTAATAATCGCAGAAGTAAGTGATTCGCTTGAAGTCACTTCGAACGCATCAGCTATATTCGCATGATAACGTTAAGGAGTTTAGGGACCCCGGGAAATCCGGGTTGCGCTTTCACACTGTGCTCTATCCAAAAACAAATGAAATAAGTAAATTAAGACTGGTTACTACATACCGGCCAATAGCGCTCACAAACGTGGATTAAAAAATGTTTATGAAGGTTCGAGGGCGAAGGTAGCTGTGATGTAAATTATGGGCCCAGGTCCGTTCAGGAGTCCAGGCCAGGTAACAGATCAGGTTCACGGACACACGCACGCTTTTCTTTCCTTGACCATAACGTATCACGGATCACCCACGCATACAGCCTAGCTTAATGTCTAATGGGACATGTCCAAAAAACGTCCTACTTCTGTTTAGTCCGCTCGTGGACGACGCCGGTGCAGGCGAGTACGACGGTGCTCGAAGTCCGGTTGAGGCGAGTCCTACGATGTTCGAAGTCCGGTTGAGGTGACCGGCGGCCGGGGTGTGACGCGGGCCCTGTTCACGCCCAGGCGTCCGAGTACCCGGTCGCGCGGCAGGCCACGCCCGACGTCCCAGTACTCGGAACCAGGTACTGCGGTGGGTCAGGCCGGGTACTGCAACAGCACCAGTGCAGTGGTATAAGTGCGGCGGGCAGGCACGATGGAGCAGTCGAGCTGCCTCCGGGAGTTGTCCGTAGGATGGCAAAGCGCTGTGCGCCACCAGATCCCGGACCACGTGCCCGGCAGGTGCTGGCGAGCCGGCCTTTTACGCCAGGCCCAGGACGATGAACTCAACCACCAGCCACGCTCAGGAACGTCTGTCCCGTTTTCCTGCCCCGAACAAACTCACGCTCACTGGCACGCCCCGCACGCGGCCGCACTTCACTTCTTCTCGAGCAACCCGCGCACTCGCCACGATCACCATCATCACAGTTGCAGACCGTGATTAGAGACATAGTTGGGCCTCATCAGACGTGTGGTATTAAAAGGCGCTCCATTTTCACGAACATCCATAAAGCTCGCAGTGTACTAGAATGCAGTGATGACAGTAAAGGCCAGGTGGCCTTTTTTTCAGATTGACTTAGTAAAGGCATTTTACTGTGCCGCTCACGAACTGTTGTTTGCCATTTTAGACCATGTGAATGTCGGTTCTGTTGTGTTGCAGACCGTGATTAGAGACATGGTTGGACCTCATCAGACGTGTGGGATTGAGAGGCGCTCCATTTTCACCAATATCCATAAAGCTCGCAGTGTACTAGAATACTGTGATCTCAGTAATGGCCGGGCGGCCTTTCTCCAGATTGACTTAGCAAAGGCATTTGGCTGTTCCGCTCACGAACTGTTGTTTGCCATTTTAGACCATGTGAATGTCGGTTCTGCTGTGTTGCAGACCGTGCGTGATTAGAGACATAGTTGGACTTGATCAGACGTGTGGGATTAAAAGGCGCTCCATTTTCACCAATATTCATAAATTTCGCAGCGTACTATAATACTGTGATCACAGTAATAGCCGGGCGGCCTTCCTTCAGATTGACTTAGCAAAGGCATTTGACTGTGTCGCTCAAGAACTGTTGTTTGCCATTTTAGACCATGTGAATGTCGGTTCTGTTGTGTTGCAGACTGTGATTAGAGACATAGTTGGACCTCATCAGACGTGTGAGATTAAAAGGCGCTCCATTTTCACCAATATCCATAAAGCTCGCAGTGTACTAGAATACTGTGATCACAGTAATGCCGGGCGGCCTTTCTCCAGATTGACTTAGCAAAGGCATTTGACTGTGCCGCTCATGAACTGTTGTTTGCCATTTTAGACCATGTGAATGTCGGTTCTGTTGTCCGTGAGGGCGTGGCTCTGGCGTATCGGAGCTGCACGACGAGATTGATTAACAAATGTTTAGGGGCCCAGGAATACACAGAACTGTACAAGAAGGACCCGGATGTGCAAACCCAACATAAGACTGTTGCAATTACTGATCTTGAGCTGGGCATCCTGAAGAGTGAAGTTGAATGGGCTCAGCCAGCCTTGCTAAGAATAAAGCTAGCGGAATTGATGGCATTCCAGCTGATTTGCTTCAAAACCTCAACCATGACGCTGTTAACATTCTGCATACATTATGCCAGACGATTTGGACAACCCTGCAGTGGCCACAGGTTTGGAGGAGGTCAGTTTACATCCCCATTCCAAAGAAAGGCAGTGCCAAATATTGTTCCAACTACCGCACGATCGCGCTCATTTCGCATGCTAGCAAGGTGGTGTTGAAAATCTTCCAAGGTAGGCTGCAGCAGTATGTGGATCGGCAGCTTCCGGACGTGCAAGCTGGGTTTCGCAAGGGCAGAGGAACTAGAGACCAAATTGCCAACCTTCGCTGGATCATAGAAAAAGCAAGAGAGTTCCAGAAACCCATCGTACTTCGGCTTTATTGATTATGCGAAAGCGTTTGACTGCGTAGATCACAGCAGATTGTGGCAAGCTCTCCAAGAGATGGGAGTTCCAATTCACCTCATCTGTCTCCTCAGGAACCTGTATGAAGGACAAGAGGCCACAGTCAGAACTGGGCATGGTCTTACTGATTGGTTTCCGATTGAGAAAAGAGTGAGGCAAGGCTGCATACTGTCGCCCTGCCTATTTAACCTATATGCAGAGTGCATCACGAGGCAGGCCGGTCTGGACGAGTCTTCAGCTGGAGTGAAGATTACTGGAAAACGTATCAACAACCTTAGATATGCGGATGGCAGAAAGTGAAGTGGAGAAAGTGAAGTTAATGGCAGAAAGTGAAGTGGAGCTCAAGAGAGTTCTGATGAGCGTACAAGTAGAGAGTGAGAAGTTTGGGCTTAAACTGAACATTAAAAAGACACAGATCATTGCGTCTTGCCCTACCAAGTCCTGGAGCATCAAGGGACAAGGAGTGGATGTTGTGACAGATTTTCTCTTCTTGGGCTCCAAGATTACCCTGGTAGGAGACTGCAGCCATAAAATTAGGAGACGCCTGCTTCTGGGAAAGAGAGAGATGGTTAGCCTTGACCGCCTAGTAAAGAGCAGAGACATTATTCTGTCAATCAAGATCCGTATAACTCGTGCTATGGTCTTTCCAGTTGTGATGTATGGATGCGAGAGTTGGACTGTGAAGAAGGCTGACCGCCGAAGAACTGACGCGTTTGAATTGTGGTGCTGGCGGAGACTCTTGAGAGTTCCTTGGACGGCCAGAAGATCAAATCAGTCGATATTGTCGACCATAAACCCTGACTGCTCATTGGAGGGTCAAATTCTAAAGTTAAAGCTCAGCTACTTTGGTCATCCGATCAGAAGAGAGGAGTCGCTGGAGAAAGATTTCATGTTGGGAAAGGTTGAGGGTCGCCGGAGAACGGGTAGGCAGCGAACGCGATGGTTAGATGGCATCCTCGAGGCGCTACAGATGAAGTTATGTATGTTAGGAAGATAGGGAGAGACCGGAAAGCGTGGCGTGACATTGTCCATAGGGTCACGAAGAGTTGGACACGACTGAACGACTGAACTGATTAGTGTACAGCGTTCCGTACGCCAGGGCTGTCCCCTCAGCCCTCTTTTATTTTGCATTTTGTTTGAAAATATTCAAGGACAATAGCATTCAGGGATTCAATGTACAAGCAGCCGAAGTAAAGCTGTTAGCGTATGCAGTCGACATCGCTGTTTTTATCTATGATGAGGGGAGCATATGCCAAGCTGTGAAGTGTGTGCGCGAATTCAGTCACGTCACCGGTAATGGAGTTAACTGGTCGAAATGCCTCGGGCTTTGGCATGGAAGGTGGCCATCTACGCCTGAACGGTTTTCCAGTGTGCCTTGGACGACGACGCTAGATAGGGACTTGGGGGTTCAGCTTATGGCTTACCGTGACAGTGAACAGTATTGGAGAGGGCAGGCTAAAGAGATTAAGGACTACGCTGAAAAGTGGAGAGGGACCGACCTATCTATTTTTGCAACGGCCAAAGGTTGCAACTTGTTCTTTATCAGTAAGCTCTGGTATGTTATGCAGGTGTTGCACTGTTCACAGTTAAATATTCAGAAGCTGCACAGGAATCTCGCCGTATTTGTCTGGGCGTCTGAATGGGAGTGCTACAGCCGGACTAACTTGTTCAGACAAGTAAAAAATGGTGGGCTAGGATCGGGCCACCTGAAGTTTGCGACAGCTGGTCAGTCGTTTTTGTTTTTTTTTTGTTTTTTTAGAGACACGACTGACCCTTTCTTACGCACCGTGTGTTAAGTCAGACGAGGCGGCTGCTACCGGGGTATATATATATATATATATATATATATATATATATATATATATATATATATATATATATATATATATATATATATATATATATATATATATATATATATATATATATATATATATATATATATACACAGTAAAATACCACTTGAACGAACGTCACTTAAACGAAGTATTCAGTTGTACGAACTTTATTAATTTCCCCCGCCGAAGCTCCACTGAACGCTATGCAAACGCCCTTCATTTTAACGAAATTCAATTGTTGCTCATTTCAGTTCTACGAACATTTTCTATAACGTCCTCCTGTGTTTCCCACGACATACTGAGTATTTCAATCAGAACAACGTGCACTTTTTACTGAATATTTTGAGAAACATATTTTATTAGCGCGTGACGAAAGCTGGCCGTCATTTAGCTCTAAGCTTAGCTGGCTATCTAAACAATCCTGTATCCAGCGGAATCACAGCTATCTTTGTATGCTTAATTGGATCCACAGTCATAGGCACCCATAGCCACAACTTCAGCCCTACAAAGCTTCTTAGCTCCAAGGAAGGCGTACGTATACATGCTCGTTAATTGTGATCTGCGGAAGGAATGATCTGGTTGGAGGAAATGAATGCCTCTGCTGCCCAGCAGACCGTTCCGCCTGATGAGGTTCACGGGAGCTTGCACACAGTGACTGAGGCCAAGACCACTGCAGTCCTAAGTTCAAAAGTGCTGGAAATTTTCAGTTCAGCGAACGTTCACTTTAACAAACATTTTCCTACGGTCCCTTGAAGTTCGTTCAAGTGAAGCTTCGCTGTATATATATATATATATATATATATATATATATATATATATATATATATATATATATATATATATATATATATATATATATATATATATATATTTCAACTGAAGATTTTTCCGCAGGGATTAAGGGCTTTTATAGAGAAGCCGTAGCAAGAGCTCGGTTCCTTTCAGCGCGGTTTTCAAGGGATTATTTTTCAACAGTAAAACGAAAGAAATTGTACCGTGCATTGTGTGACATTATGCTTCCTGTGCCTTTGTACAGGGCCTTGCACAGTGGAGGCTCTGGTGCAGATGTTTTAAAAAGGGTAAAAAGAATGCAGGTGACGCCAGGAGCAAAAACCTTCTTTCTTAAATTGCACACCGGAACCTTGCCGGTAAAACTAACTTTGGTTGAAAGGGGAATATTTATAAGCTGCGGATCACACTGTTTAATATGCAGGAAGCCAGAAACAAAAAACCATGTTTTTTTTACAATGTTGGGAAGGAGTATATTTTTGGGATGAATTGCAGAGAACGCTAATGAAAGATTTTCCGCTAGACCCGCATGGCATTCGATATACTTACGTGTAGAAAGTGAGGATGGGGGTACCATTTGATTTAATTATGCTCATGGGCCTTCACTGTATATGGCGCTCAAGAATGGCGGGTTACCATTGCGATAAAGATGCACGGCCTGCCAGAATTTATTTTCTGGAAAGCATGGGCAGGTTTTTGGCAAACCAGAAAGCTGCAGCAGAACCACCCAAGTGGCTCTCAAGGCTAGAGCCTTTGTTGTGTATGCGTGAATTTTAGTGTGTCATATGTAAATAGCGTATGTAAATAGCATTTCTGTGATGTTTGTTGATTTTTTTTTCTCGTGAAATGCAATGTGTCAAGACCAGGCAATAAAGGAAAGTAAAAAGCCTCAGTGGCACAGTGGATTAACACTACTTATCCGAGCACTGAGCGAATATAACTTATGTTCGAATCCTGTACGTGCAACTTATGTTTTAGTTTTTTTTTTTTATTGCAACATTAAAATCAAATCAGCTACCAATATCTTTCCTGGGGGGGAGGTGTTTCCTTTTAGGTTGCATCATGTGATGTTTTTAATTTTTAATAGACACAAAAGTGACAGCATGACAACGGTTACACTATTTAATTATTTTCACCGTAATCAGTTCCTGCCTTTAGGGAGTGTATGTTACCTGGATGGATGGATGGATGGATGGAATATAGGAGCGTCCCCTTTGAAACGGGGTGGTAGCAGTTGCTATCATGCTCATTTTTTCTCCCTATATCTTATTTATTATTTTAGATTGGTTAACTATACCATCATTTTGTTTCTCGAATTTTTCTTTCTAAATTAGTAACATTATGTCACTTCACTGCTTTTAAGCCACCAATCTTCTAATCGTTTTTTGCTAGCTTCCACCGCAGGTTCATTCATCCGGTCACTGGTATCTCTAAACCCCAGAGCTTCAGGAAGAGTACTGCGCCTGCATCGACTTCCGGATGGATACCATTACATTCGAGTATAATATGGTTAATTGTTTCTGTGGATTGACCACATACTGCACATGCGTTATCTACCTTGTTTAATTTCTTTTTGTAGCTGCATGTTCTAAGACATCCTGATCTAGCTTCAAAAAGTAGTGCAGTGGCTCTTGAGTTACCAAACAAAGCTTCCTTCCTGATCTGCCTTTTCCACTTTCAGTATAATTCCACAATCTGCTTCTTTTCCATTGAATTTCTCCAATTTTTACCTTCTGTGTTTTTCACCTTTAGAGACACCTGTCGGTAACAATCGCCGTTTAACCCGCTGAGAGGTAACCAGTGAGAAGAAAGAAGTTGCGGGATCCTACCGTTGAAGAGACGGAATTACGCTGCTGGAACATGCAGGCACGTTCGCACGGCTTGGTTAAAGCTGGACTTCACATATATTTCGAATGGCCTTTCATACAATGTGGTATCTTAAGAGTTTATGCTAAGGAATGAGTGTGAGATAATAAAGGGGAAAAGCAAAGAATTAAGGAGCAGAAAAGTGCATGTACTCGGAAGGATCCAGAAGGTAGGCCGCAGACAGGATCCATAAATGCTGTCGCGTCCGTTTATTTATTTTTTTTTACTTCCCTGAGTTTAACTAACAGTTGCGTCGTTTTTGCTCGGTTATTTGACCATAAACAATTATTAAGCATTTCCAAAATTGTAATTCGTCTCATTGTTTTTCGCCTTCGTGCACGGCCGCAAATAATCCCAATTACGCACATATTTGGTGCCATTCGCAAGTCTATAAGTCTATTTCCTTGATGGTGCTATAGTCCCGTTACCGAAAATAAGCATGTTTTAGCATCCCAAAAGGCAAAGCCGCATCTCTGACGTGGAGTGTAGATTGAAAACACGATTTTACGCGCAAATGACACGATGCGTTGTCTTCTGTTTTTGTTACTGCCAGTTGCAAACTTGCCCTCTGAATTTTGGTAAATCGAGTACATGCACCGACTCGCATAGAGGACGTCCACTTCAAGGCCAATTAACTTGCCCGCACGCATGCGATAAAGTTGTGCACGTTTTGAGGCATGAGCTACATTCAAGTGCTCCGCAGTGATGGACAAATAATGAATGAATTTAAGGGTCAGCGATATCAGGCTCCTCCGACCAAGCGATGATTGGTGGCCAAGGGTCTCAAGACGCCGGCGAACAATGGCTGCCACATCTATGTGCCCACTTCCTGTACACACAATGCTCCATTGAGTAAATTGTCTTCATCTCTCCGAGAATATAGTCACTCGCCACGGCTCGCGACAAGTAGGAATATGACAAACTGTATATGTTCCTGGTCGATGCTCTGTGCCGGTTCAGGCTGTCGCACACTCCCGAGCTCTGTGCACATCACCACCTCCAGTTCTACCACCTTATAGTTGCTTAAAACCAAAGGAGATGATATCGGCCGGCGTACAGAGACTCGCAAAGAAAAGCGCCTGCGTTTTTAAAAGCTATTGTAGCCTCGAAACAAGCACACTGTGGAGAGTCGAGCTTAGCTACTTCTATACAGCAGTGGCGACACGGTAAGCACCAATCGAAAATGGGGTTACCTTCCATTTGTAACAGTCACTTATCTTTATCTATTGTACGCATCCTCTCTTTAAAATAGTGTCTTTCGACCGACATGTAAATAATGCAACCTGCGCACTGTGATGTGCAACATGTGCACATCATGCACCGATTCCAAAAGCTATGGAAGAATCAGCCACGTATTTCAGATGTGGCTGATTCTTGGTGTTTGCGCTGCCGTTATCGCAGCCTCCATCACTAGACTGACTGCATGTCCTTAATAGGCTCACTTACAATCTGTCGGAAAATGTAATGAAATATTTTTGGGGCCAGATGCAGCGCCGAAAGGGCATTTAACGCTGAAAACGGAGCACGAATAACAAAAGGAATCATCGCCATTTGCTACATCCAGCAGAGTGAGAGAAGATGGGCTAAACGTTTATCCGGAACGAACTGCAACCTAGCTCGCACCATACTGCGTCAGTCCAGGTTCATGGCAGCGTGCAACTATAGTCTGATACTCAGGCCCCTCAAAAGTGGCCTTTCGGTCAACGGCGTCGACCTAGCGTCATGACGTCACGGCAAATCTAGTTAACCCGTGGTCAATCCCATTGAAACAGCTATTCCCCTTCGATGCCACAATAGCAGGTATTGCGACCTCATGTCAATCGGCCGACGCCATTGGCTGGAGGACCTCCATTGATGCGACTTTTCTGCTGCGTTGCGGAGCTGTATCCGAATACTGACAGTGTTTTGTACTCTAGGGCGTGGACAAGAAGATGTGGAAAAGACGCCGCCAGTGCTAACTTGTCTGAGAACCAACAGTCTGGGTTAGCCAAAGGTTTCTATGCATTTCTGACACTCGAACAGGAAGCGAGACTTTTCAGCAGCGGGAAGATGAATGACCGACTAACAGTCAGCTTTTCGTGGAGCATGTTGAGCAACGTGGTTTTTTTTTTTTTTTATGATGATTTCTTTCTGACAATCCCTTTTCGACACAACAATTAGCTAACCCGGATAAAAAGATATCAGCATGTTTTAAGAATTGTTTCCTAATATTTACATAATGTAGGGGCCCAGCTTGACCAGAGTCCAACTATTCTATCAAATGTCTGAAACAGGGACGATGCGAATTCGTACTGCATTACTAGTCCTTACGATTCACCTTAACAGACCCGCGCAAGCGGCTCAATGGCTATAGGGCACTCGACTGCTGTGCCCGAGGATGTGGGATCGAATCCCTGCCGCGGTGGCCGCTTTTTGTGCGATGACAGTGCACGTTAAAGAACTCCAGGGCCCGTATTCCGAGTTTGCGTCGTTACCGAAAGTGTCTCTATCTCCCTGACCTCGAATCATCTGACTGGTGAAAACGTCGTAACCGGAAGTGGTGGCATCAAAACAGACATCCGATGACTCGAGGTCAGGGAGATAGTGACGCTTTCGATAACGACGAAAACTCGAAATTCCAACCCAGGTGGTCGGTATTCACCGAGCGCTTCACGGCGGCATTCTTCACAACATGAGCAGCTTTTGGACGTTAAACCCTATAAACCAAATCAAATCCCTCTCCTGAATATCATTTTTTCTTTGAAATGGCCGTTCTCGAGCCATTCACACCGAAATTATTCGCCAGACATCGCGGTTCACTTATTTTCACTTCAGTAAATGTCTACAAATATTACGAAGTGCGAGCAGCATGCCGTTTGCGGCACTGACGCTAGAATTTTGGTGCTTGAGAGTGCCTTCAAAAACTGGTGCACGGACGCTCGTTCGAAGAGATGATCATATTTCCTTTTTTCTTTTGTTCGACGTGCGCACGCCACAGTAACTGCGCATATAAATGCATGAAAACTGAAAGTAACCTTATGTAATAAAAATCAAAAAGAAGCCCGCAGAGCTGTAAACGGTCATGAAGACGGCAGCAAGTGACAAGCTTCCACAAGTCCGCTTATACAAATACTCGCCACTTTGACATATCTGGGACGTCTGCGATCACAGGGAAGTTCTCTTGTAGAAATAAAAATAATGTTAACTTTTCTAAACAAAAATTGTAGACCCACCGTAAACAGCCAATGCAAAAGCCCCAAAAAGAGGACCAAAAACCGCTAAACTTCGTGCCTCCCGCAAAAAAAAAAAAAAAAAAAAAAAAAATTTGCCCGCTTAGCAGAGTAAAAACCCACCAAATTTAGTGGGAAACCGCCAACTTGTCAACACTGTGTAAAGTAGTCTAACGCTAGGACGTCTGAACAACCGCGGCAACGAAAAAAAAAAAAAAAAAGATACGAAAATGAAAGGCGCAGAAAACGGGACTATTTTTCAGCAAAAGTGTTACGTTTCTTTAGGTGTTCAAGCATGACACCGGAATTCTCGTCAGTACGTTGGTCTGATAACGGTTCTCCTGCATCGTTCTAGAATGAATTTCTTCGTCTTAGGCAGAATAAGTACACTACGCGCAATCAGGACAGTTTCTTCTGCAAGGACTCCGTCAAAAAGGTATAAAGGGGAGCATCATCATGAAAAAAACATCTTGCGGAATTTAAACTTCGCTGTAAAGGTCTGGTGATTTATGGCGGATAACCTGAACCTAGCCGCGGGCTCGCTGTCGCGTAGGGAGATCTAATGATGAGAAGTTATGCAGAAACGAAAGTTTTCGAAGTCCTGACTTCCCGTCGACAGGGGCAAAGCTATGCTAGGCACTCTTCACTTGATTGAATTGCTTCTATATCGAGGGCTTCCCGAATAATTTTAAATTTCATGACATATTTATATGTGAAACGGAGGTACTATTTTCGGCGGCACAAACCTCCAGTAAAATTCATTATTTCAAAGCTTTGATCATTATCTTTTTTTTTTTTTCGGTGGTTGGAGTACTACTGATCGAAAATAAATATTTCCATCGTACTCAAACGTCCTAGTCTCCTTAGTCGCTAAGTAGAAGTTAGTTGTATCCTTCAAACCTAGTACACACTTTTTTCCCCGTCCGGGGCTGTGGGACGGTAGACAGAACAAAAATTTTGTTTTTAACGAGTTGTCGTAGCACATGCTTTCAAGCACACATCCCTGTTCACAATTGGAATTTACACAAGCTCGCTTAGTTATTATGCTCCTTGGTTAGATAATAGGTATCATTTAGTTGTTATGCACGCCACTTCGGCCCGCATCGAAGTCCTTCATTCTGCGTCGGCGCGCGGCAACTCGATGAGCCCCAGACAGGGCGATGCGGCGCAGCACCATCCGGCGGGCATCCTCGGATCGAGCCGGCTACCGGCGCATGCCCGGACGGTAGCTGCCGGAGGAGGGAGTCCGCGTTGCTCCATTTTTCGCGAGAAAGAGGGAGAGGGGGCCGGCGTTGCCGCCGCCGGGAGCAGGTTGCGCCAGCGGCGGCCGCCAGGGCAGCAGCGGCGTTACGGCGCGAGTCCCACGTGACGAGCAGCCGCCCGCGAGCTCGAACGGCGGCAGGGTAGGAGTCGGCAGGCAGCGGACACCGTGAGCCAGTCGTCGTGAGAAGTCAAGCCCCGAAGGAACCCTGCCGCCCTCGCAATGGCTCCGCAGCTGCAACCCGCGGCCCTGGCCGCCGCCGCCTTCTTCCTGACGCTGGCTACGCTTCCTTCGAGTGAGTGGCGGACCTAAAGGTCGAACAGAGGTCGGCCTTGCACGCGCTGCGCTGCATCGCGCGCCCCGCTCGAAAAGCGGCCGTCCGGGCACACTGCCTCGCCGCCGGGTTCGAATCACCTGGAATAGACTCCGATCTGCTGCTCGCGGCCCGCTCTGACCAGCCCCGGAGGGCGCCCGGTGGCGAGCGCTGATTCACTACGGCTACTGCCCCGCGGGTATTGCCGGCGGCGAAATCCAGACTTCCTGGGCATGCGAAGCCGCATCAGGAAACCTCGTGGATGTAGCGACCCGGACGCACGCTCCTTCTCATCCATGCTGTTCTGACAGGCGCAAGCGTGTGCAAGCGACAGCTTGCTCCTACGGAGTTGTACCTTCCTTTCCTGACCGTGGCCGAGTGTGCTCTCGTCCTTTCCTCGTCCAGATCCATAGTTTCTCGCAATGAACGCGGCCGACGCTGCCTGCACGCCTGGTTGCGGTATTGAACGTAGTGCAGCGGCGCCGGCGCATTTACAGCGCGTAGCGATAACCACTCCTCGGTCGAAGTGCAGTACAGTAGGTAGCTACGTGAAACATTTGTATGTTTTACTTTGCTGCCTATTGCGATCCGTGCGTCGCTTGAGAATCTTGGGCTAACATGAGCGGATAGCTTTTCTAATCTACCATTTGACCATAACTGAAACGACAGCTCGGCCCCAGCTCTGCGAGTGGCTTGTGATATTGTTTTTAACGAGCCTGCGCAATCGAGCAGCGAATGCGGGTGTCTGCTACTTTAAGGTAAAGTACGCAGCTCGTGCTTACCGTGTCTGGCAAGTGCATTAACAAAGTTGCCAAGTCTGTTTTGAACTTTTATCCTTATGACGAGTTTTTCATTCATTCGTTACCGTATTTCTGGTGGACAGTCATGCTGGAGAAATAGGACGGGTCATTTTTATGCGCAAAAATATGACGTCTCGTCAGTCATGCATGCTTTCCACTTTTTCATGCAGGAATACGGCACCGTGCGTAATGGTTATGTTTAAAATTCACTGCGAACGGTGCCAAGGGGAAGTGCTTGTGTTGCAGCGTCAACGTTTCCTTCATCTGACCGCGATGAATCGCGCAAGAGTCTCTCGGGAAACTACAACACTAAAATTTTTTGAGGCAGATCACATTCAGCGCCTTCCATTGATTTTATTCTCTTAACGGTGATTAATGATCGAAAGAGCAATTTGAACGGTTCAGCCTGCATTGTCTTCCATGGTCGATGATCCGATAGCAGCGTCAAGTTTCGCAGCTTCTCCGAGGAATAGATTGCTATAAAGTTCTATTACTAAGTGATCACGGTGATGCGGGCAATGTGCTGTATTGGCTCGCTGCACGCATGGTGACCGACAGTCATTATTTATTGTATCTGTCATAAATTAAATTGATAGGATCACTCTTTTAAGTGAATGCAGCCACAGTAGTATATATTGAAAGCGCTATCGGTAAAATGGCGCTCTTGCTGCTCATTTCTTTCTGTCGTTTCCTGTGTGTGGGCCTTTTGCGCCGTTGAAATCTTGTAGCATTGCGGAAGCAACGCATATATTTTGTTAATGAATGCAAACTGAGTTTATGGACAGCGTTTAGAGGGCAGGACACAGAGCTAACCCTTCTTACTTTTATACTGCGGCTACAACGCCTTTGAATTCCTTTCAGTAGGTATTAACGATGCAGTCATCTAAAACTGCTTGCACGTGCTAGGTGTAATTCGTTAAAGCGATTATGTAAATGGCGTGATTGTACGTAATTTGGCAGCAAAAAATATACAGAAGGGTAAGTGCGCACACGTTCGGGCTACTGTGCTGTTAGATGGCGCTGAGGATGAGAGCATTGACTTGACGCCTGCACGCCACCAGCTTTGATCGCAATATACGTCATGAAAGCCCCATCCATCTAAGTCACTAGCTACGAGATGTCTTGAATGTTAACCTCGCAAGTTATGTGCGCAAGCCTTGGAGCTCTATTGGCCGGGTCATTCGTAAAAGATGCGAGGATGTATGCGTCTGGTCTTGTGGATTTGCCGGTACTGGCGCGTGTCGTCCTTCACTGCCATTGAATGGGGCCGCAGCCACATGTATTCAAAGGGCTACGTCGCGGCACGCATTCTCAAAGCCCTGGCCCCGCGGCCGTTTTGTCGAGTTTCGGCACCTCCTGGAACCCTTTGTGCTAGTCCGCGGTTCACCGTTGCTATCAGAAGAGAGGGTGTGGTCCCGTCTGCGCACACTTTTCCACGCGACCATATTGGGAACAGATGCGCATGCGCACATCCTGCCTAGGCGCTTCGTTGTCCATAGCCACTCGTGAAACACTTGACCCGTTTTCTCCATTTTTGTCTGGTCGCCGTGTTATCTGCCGGAGGGAAGTCGGCGGGCCATTCCAGACGCCAGCGGTAGCCAATCGCTTACACTGTGCTTTGTGCTAACGTTTGACACTGCTATCTGAGCGTATACCGGTGTCAGCTGCGTGATGGTGGCGAAGCTGCTGCGGCGGCGAGAGATATGCTGCCTGCTGTGCTTGCCGCGATGAAATACCAAGTCAACAGTATTGCTTGATTGATACGGTTCCCGACACGGTTCCCGGCTCAAGTTACCGACATTCTAGTAGAAATTAAGAAGAAATGGACATGGGCAGGACATGTAGTGCGAAGAGAGGATAACCGATGGTCGCTGAGGGTAACAAACTGGATTCCAAGGGAAGGAAAGCGTAGCAGGGGGCGGCAGAAAGTTAGGTGGGCGGATGAGATTAAGAAGTTCGCAGGGGTCAAGTGGATGCAGCTTGCACAGAACCGGGTTAAGTGGAGAAATATGGGAGAGGCCTTCGCCCTGCAGTGGGTATAACCAGGCTGATGATGATGATGATACGGTTAAAACTCCATCGAGCGCGTAGGCGTTCACCAAATGGCGTCACTAGGAGCTGTCACTTCAGTGCAGCCTGTGCGATGCGGCGTTATCGCGCTTTTCGACAAGCGAACTCCGTGGAAGTACCGTGCATAACTCCGGTTTGCTTTCTGGGCATGAAAGAACTTATTGTGCGCGCAAGCTGAAGTGAGGGAGAAGCGTAGGACAGCAACCTAACGAAGAAGCACATTCATGGAGTAGTGTTCACACATTCTTTTGAAAGAGGCTCTTCTTTGGAAGCGCGCTCTACTGCCGCTGCAAAGTACCATGAAAATTCCCGAAAGACAATGCACAAAGTCAGCCGTACCCCTTAGGTGTTGATTAGACGCCCGTTTTGGTAAGAAAATTTAAAGGGGGGGGGGGGTGCCTTTGGATTAATTTCCTTTTTACCCTCTGACAATCTAATGAACCCGTTAAGAAGCTAACAGCAGCTCACTAATTATTAAATCTGCACTTGTTGCATGCTACAGTGGACGGCATGGTTACCCATGCCTTCTTTCGTTGTTGTACAGCGAAACATTGGGCCCTCAACTGTGGGCGCGGGTTCGATGAAGGCGAACCGCAAAATGCAAGTCGCCGGTCTACTGGGCGATGTCAGTACACGGTGATGACACTCGAGGCATTAGAAATTAAACCGGAGTCCACCAGTACGTCGTTCCCCATAGCTCATGTTACGTTGGGACGTCGAAGTTCATATACGGTACCAAATACGATACTCATTCTTTCTGTGGCATGTTTGCTGGGCTCCTGTATATTGTTAATACCACTCTTACCCGCCAGCGTACGAGACGAGGGCTGTGAAGGTCGTGTGCAACGTCGTACCTGTGTTTGGCTCGTCTGACCCGGTTCTCCCGCCAGCAAAGGCGGCAGAGAGAGAGAGAGAGGAGTGCTACGCAAGGGCGACAGTTACGCGAAAGCGTTGCGCGCTCAGCAACGCGGCGGCAACGGCGGCTACTGCAGCGCACGCGCCTTGCTCGGGCGCACGACTCGGCGACCAGCGATCTGTGACGCAGGCTTTGGCGCGTTTCGCAAGAGCGTGCCTCGCACCGACTCGACCGCATGCGGCACCGATCCGAAAATGAGAAGGGAAATGGGTGGCGCGACCAGCACCAAGGTCCTGCGCCGTAGTCGTCGGTCGCCACTTCCTCCGTTATGTCGCCGTTGTTCGCTCGTGACGTCGTCGTTTGTGCCATCGTCACGTTCACTGCCTCGGCCAGCCGTTGAAGTGGTTACCGCGTCTTCTCCCGTGCGCTTCGGCTGTACCGCGCGTAGCTGCAGCGTCGTATTGTACTACATGGCAGCGAACTGCAGGAGATCAATGAGCGGGGTCAGCGACACGTGCCTGAAACGATCGCGTTTGAACTAAACGCGACCAGAGACGAAGGCAGCGATCGTTGGGCTTTCTCTCTCTCTCTCTCTCTCTCTCTCTCTCTCTCTCTCTCTCTCTCTCTCTCCTTTGAGCTGTTAGGCGCTTATCGATCACAGAAACTATCGGGAAGGGGCGTTGCTGTTCATTTGAGTTGGTGAAGCGCCGTTAGCCGTAACGGCATCGAGCGCTTATGTAGGGACTTCGCCGTCGTTGCGACACGTCGTGAAGAATTCGCTCACGGCAGCTTCCGTATATCGCAAATTGAATGGTCTGACGATGGCGGGGATTCGACGCCGGGTCACTCGGACCTTGCGAAAGCGTAGGATGCCGACAGCATCTCCTTCGCTATTGGTATAGTTAGGGCTTTTCCTTTTCGGGTAAAACCCGACTACTTCACTTTGATCCAAGCGCTCCCCCCTCCCTGCCAAAAGTGTTTCTTAAAGATATGATTAGACCCGTTCTTCAGGAGAAAGTACGCTTTCTAGTGAAAAAAAAAAAAAAAAAAAAAAAAAGCTGAAGACAGTGCAATGGAATTTGCAGCCGCGTTTATACTAGTCATCAACCCCTCAAAATTGGAAGGTTGAGCAGCCGCCCTCGTACATCAGTTGGCAAAGCATCGCACGCGACAAGCGGAAGTCGTAGTTTCGGGTCTCACCGGCAGCACGTGATTGTTATTTCTACAACTTTTTCGGATGGTTATATCAAATTCAAAAGAATCAACGCCGCAAATTAAAAAAAAAAAGAAATATGGGGGACACTTAAGATCCGCCTTTAAGGGAATGACGCGATAGCGTACGCTACCACCCGACCTATAAACCAAGACATGTGGACGTGCTTGCTTCTCATAGGAGAAACGTGAATGCAAGGGTCCTGGCAGGCTGATTTTGATGCCACCTTACCATATGAAACGAGATGCCCGAATCTGCGGCTCCTGCCAAACGTAGTGTCAGGCAACACTTGGTCTATTTAGTGCGCGGCCATTCACTTACTCGCGCCATGCTCGCGATTTTTCACAATGGCGGCGCCGGACGCCAACGCCAGATTTCGGTGAACGGGGCCCTTTAACGCTGTCGCGTTAACAAGATCAATATTTCTCTAACCTTTCCACTGATCACCTGCTTTCTTCATACGCTGACCTTAAAGGAGTATAGGCGCTTCATTTTTGAGTTCGTGTTTCATCTCCCGTAAGGATGCGTAAGACATTACTGTGCATGAATCGCCTCGTACATGAATCGCAGCGGCGAACGGGGGTAGCCGGAGCACGCGTAGCAATCAGATTAAACGTGCGGTCGCCGCCACTGAGGAAGAGGGGGGCTGAAAGGAGGCGGAGCTGGTTACGAGGCCGACGGCGCGAAACGCAGGTAACGGGCGCCAAAGTGCTGCGCTCTAAAATTACTTGCAGTCGTAAGCAAAAACTGCATGGTGATCCAAACAAGAATGCCTTAGCACCATTAACAAAAAGAAAAATGCCTACAAAATTTTGTGTTTATAGTCCTTTAAGCATCGTTTAACTCATGGTATTTATTAAGCTGCCTAATTTAAGTGTAAATTTGTAAAGAATTGCTTAGAAGCTGGAGGCCAGAACACTGGCAGTGGGCAAACGTTTTCGTCACGTATTTATCCTATTTATTTTATTTATCCTATCATATTTATCCTATCATATTTATCCTATTTCATTTATTTATTAATCCTATTTCAAGTTTTCTGTGCGTTTAACATCACCGCCGTGGTGGTGAGTCGGTACTGCCGTGTACAAATAATGGGAAGCAAAATATTGCGGGGCGAAATAATTGTAATAGATGTATGAAGTTCTCGTTTGATATAGTTTTTATTGCAGTCTATTGGTTTCAAGCTTTTACTGAATTAGTGTTACGAGATGACATTTTGTTCAGCACAAAAATGAACGCTTACATTAAATTTTCTCTCGCTGAAAAAGGCTGCACCGAACAATAAGATTTCTTGTTTTGAATCACCGGATCTGCACCCTAACATGTGTTGGGCTTAAGGAGCATACCTTAAGAAAGGGTGGGGAGGGGGGGGGGGCGGCTTTTTTCCTATTTCTGCAAAAGGTAAAACACTAAAGGGATGGGCCCTACATGCACGGCGCGAGCACCCCGTTTCAATATTTCCATGTTAACCGTTGAAAGTAAACACTAGACAATCCTCGAAGAAGGGACAAGCACACGGACAGGATTCATGGTTTGCCTAGTGTTCGCGCTCTCATCGTTCGCGACAGGAATATCATGCCCCAACTATTCCAAACCGAAATATGATTTAAATCCCGTTTTAGACTGAGTAGTGGTAGACGAGCGTAGTTGAAGCACTATTACTGGTATTCGTTTATTTATACCCGTGCCATCCTTTGTCCTCTCAAGCTTCAAGAAGGAAGCGGTAGGAAAGAGAGGGCGCTGCCCTCCCTTTATTGGCGCTCCCTTTTCCGGGTTGGCGACGCGCTCTGCCACACGGTTCTGTCGCAGTTTGGTGCCGGATGTACAAGAGCCGGTTTTTTTTTTCTTTTTTTTTTTTTCTCTCGGAACGGGACTTCAAGGCGAGGAAGCTACTTTAGAGCCAAACCAGGAACGGAAAGGGATGCTAGAAGCTGGCTACAAAATTTTCTCCCGAGTTGTTCCGGCGTTTGCTTTCGTTTCTTCTTAGTGATTGCCGAAGCTACTGCAGGCAATCCGAATCAAGAAAACGGAGAGAGAGATTAGCTGTCGCAGGCGCTCCTCTCTCAGCTAGCGTGTGCATCCGTTCGATGACGTGTGACCCATAGACTGACAACATGGAGGACAGGCGTAGACAAGCGAAGTCCGCTCCAAACGACGGCCAGCGGTGTCGGCGCGGCCGAATCGCGCCGCGGGGGGCATGAATGGAGGCACGGGTGGCCGTCTGGCCCGCCGGCAGAGTCGCCCTTGGCAAGCCGCTGGTGCCTGTTTGTGCCCTCCCTGTCCGAGCACACGCAGCGGCTGTTCGCTCTGGATGAGCTGCTGCTGCCTCACGAGCCGGAGAGAAGGCAAAAAAAAAAAATCAGCTGCGTTTGGCCGCTCACTGCAATAGCCGCTAGGAAACCGCAGCGCGGTTATTTGCGCTGTATATTGCAAGCACGTCTCCCAGTTCGCCCTTGAAATCTGTGTACAGGCGTCCGTTCGTGCCTTCCCTTTAGAGTCCATCCTTGGCGCGTGGCTTACAGCGCGGCGCAGACGCTAGAAATCGCAGCGACGACTTACGGCGGTGCTTCTCAGTCCCCCAGGGCACTGGCGGGTGACCGAATAATCGCAAGTTCCAACGATGACGTTAACGTTGAGGTGTTGCCTGTACCTCCTGTTCGTTCCAACTCTGCAAGATTGTGGCATGGGAACTTTTGGAGTGCGCTATGCCAAATGAGTTTTCAAGACAAATAATGATGATTGCATAGATTATGAGGCAAAATTCAATTCGGTTGTATGGCTTCAAAGCAAGTAAAGGATCTGCTTTACTATAGAAGCAGAACAAATGTGAGGGTGGCCATTCAGACATGATCGCCTTTAGTCCTCTGCGCACGGCATGTCGCCCGCTGCGCGTTTTAAAGTTTCCCGTCTGTGCAAGTACTTACAGGTGTGACTTTGAAGCTCGGCAGTACGCCTTCCAACTTTTCTCGGCTCTTCCTCTTCTGGATGCACTTTCACTGTTTTTATCAGATTGATTGAATGAATGTGAATGAATGTTTATTCCGCTTCTGTCGTACAAAAAGCGCGGGTGACGAAAAAAAAGCAGTTCGCAATGACCGCTTGACGGGCTTCGCCACCCGTAAGGTCGACGATGAACTGCAGCGGCAGTTTGTGCGATATAAAATGAACAACTCACGCGTTACAAAATGAGACAGTGCTTTGAAACAGAAAAAAAAAAAAAAAAAAAAAAACGTAGATGCTTCGCATTAGAGCTAAGGGATATGACAAAAAAGGCATTTCATTTATTAACGATCTCGAAGTCCTACAGTTCGTCATTTTTTTTTTTTGTCGTTCAAATTGCTTTCACTTGGTTCCGAAGGTAACGGTGATGTGGTGACAATGGGAATGACGAAATGTGCAACTAGCTCAACGTTGCTCAACACTGCTAATGGCCCTGCTGTGTGCGGAGGTCCCTTCACGAAACGTGTGTGTAGCCGGATAACTCAGTCCTCGGAATGCTTCTTGTGCAAAGAATATTCCTTTCTGGTCGGGCTACTCGCCAAGTTCTGTAGCCACTGCCAACGGCCGAGAAGGGCCCCAGTCTCTGGGCGGCATTCGTGGGAGGCAAACAATCACAAGCACTCTCGTCCACGAGATGCGATAAAGCTTGACGGCGGCAGGCATCAGAAAAACGGCACGATAAGGAACTGTAAACAGAGGCGCGACGAGCGGTTGCTGACACAATCGTGCGAGCTGGCGGGAATTCGAAAGTAGCATAAATGGCCCGCACACGTATAGTACGTGCACTCTTGCGTACGGACGCACGAAATTTGCTGTGGCCTTTCGCTCGTTAGTTTTGAAGAGGACTCGTTCCCCTTGCCCCATCTGCCGTGCGAAGTAAAGGTACTGCGGAAGCCCCCACTCGCCGGTGTTCCGGTTGGCTTGCTACGCGGAAATTGCACATGTGTGGAAAGCTGCTGTCGCCATAAATATCGCAGCTTTAAACAGGAACGTGTTTTTCTGGCAGATGTAGTGCGCACTACTAGTCTTCACCTCGCGCGTGTACAGTCGCTGTGTGCGCAGGTCTTGTGTAATTTGCGGGGATGGTTTCTTACTATTAACTGCACGGGTTAAATTCCCCCGCGAAAGCTCCCTTAAAGGGACAGAAAAGTTTTTCTTACCTCCATCACTATTTCTGCTTTTTTTTTTCTTCTTTTGGCCAGAGGAATTGTAGCGCATCAGTTTACAGCCTACTTTTATCCATAGAAGCTTCGGGCGTACAGTCTAACGCACTTATAAAGTAACGGCGTTGCAAGATAGAGGAACTATGAAGCCAGTCATCTCGGCAGTAATTGCTATTGCTATCAGAACGTCCGCCGTACGATGGATTTCATGATCAATAAAAGCTGACGTAGAGGGCAGTCGTTAAATCCTTGGCGGCTGTTTCTCTTGAGACAGCTTATGGTGAATAGTTGTCGTGACGCTTCGTGCACGGTGTCGCTCAGCAAACGTCGTCGTCTCGGGCGTGGAGATCATCGCCTCTTCGCTCCCAATCGCTTGGGCGATATCGGCCACTCGAGATAGCGCCCCACTTCTGCGTTGACGGTGGCGACCCGGCGGTAGGCGAACGTTTCTCCAACGCGCAGCAGCAAGTCGGTGGCGTTGTCTACGTCAGCTTGAAGAGGACGCACGCGCCAAAGCCGCCTGGAAAAACACTCGAGCCCAACCGGAATTCGCCGGCGGCTTGGCGCGTTTTTGGGTATGCTTTCGACAGGTAGCGAGAATTGGACTCGCCGAACACTCAAAACAGCTGAGTTGCGTTGTGCGCTGCGTGGAACAGCTGTTTTACTACAAAGGACACTTCGCTGCTGTTCCGCATATAAGTGAACGTACCCTTGTACAATGATCGCTACAAGCATGGTGTGAAGGGTAATCGGAACCGTTATTGCTAACTACCACGACTTGCAGCCTGGTATTCTTGCATCATCTCGTCGCCGCTGAAGCAGCTCCCTTGCTCTTGTTACGCCCATGTGTTCGGCTGCTTTACTTGTTCATCACTGTACTGTACATACGGAGCTGGGCGCACTTGTCCAGAGCTCTTGAGCTGTGCTGTGTGGAAGAAAGTGAAATTATAAAGCATATACTGACCGCCTCGGATGATATTGTTCCTTCTTGAGAATGACTGTATACGGGAGGCGCGGGCCCACGAACTTCTGTTTGGAACTGGCCTTGATAACTGAGAGATGTGCATGTGTTATCTTCCGTTATTATCTTCAAGCTTTGCGGACGCCTCAGCCTCTGATCAACGTATCCCAGTGTTGCGCATCGCCATAGACTGACATGCTGAAACGTGGAGCGACTTGACAATATATGCGATGTGGACACCGATCGGCGATGAAACATAAATGCGAGAAGCCTGCAGTGCGAGGGCTGTGAAAGTCGGGCGCGACGGTGAACACCTTCTCCTTAAGACAGCTGCCCCGTGGTGATGACCTCAATTTCTGACCACTGCATCGCAATGGTTCCATTCCAAACTCGCTCACTAAGGGCACGTTTTCACCAGTGCAAGGCGACACACTCGTGTTATTCTGGAGAGACCGCTGGCACACTTTAAACCAGCCTCTATTCAGTTGCATGGTCAGCTACTGTGCACCTGGCGTAGCTATTGTCTTTCATATTTCGAAACTTATTTTTTCGGGGTATAAGCCAGGCCAATAAAACAGCTTTGGTGTGCGTAAGTTAGAGTCAGACATGTCTGCGACGGCAAGAGGAATGCAGCAAATTCGTTTGCCAATTTTGCACAAACATTTTTTTTTTTTTTTTATGCTCCAGGAAGTGTCGTGTTTTTGAGTTTTCGATCAAAAAAAGTGTAGGCGGATGGTGCTTCTGGTAGTCTCAGCGGATCGCGAATTGCGCGAGTTTTTGACGACTGAGCACGATCTCAGTGTCATCAAGAAGAGAAATAAGATTAGAGCTTCTGTCGGTTGAATCCCGCATTTCTCTAAGCGAACGCAAATTCATACGAGGCGATAACGAGGCTATAGTGAACAAAAGTAAACGAGGCGAAGCCGGGAATAAGGTTGATTTTATCAGCTCTTTTTGTTTTTCGTGCTGTTGCTGTAACTTACTTGATACAACATAGTAACAAGTGGCCGCAAAATGATTCTTACGAACAAATTCTAGGCCACTGAAGAGAGCAAAAAAAAAAAAAGTGTAATTTGTCTATACATGTTTGTAACACTGTGATATTGATTTATGAAGCTCTTCTGTCTATGCCGCTTTGGGTTCCAAGCCCAGGCTCGGCGCACTTTGGCCATGTTCCTTCCATTTCTGTCCACCGGACTAGCTGGTTTCAGACACGCACACATAAAGCACGGATTATATTCGAACTGAGAGCCGCAGTGCTACCACACTAAAAGGTTTCAATGAAAAGATTCTGTATGTGCCTGCGCTCTGGGCACACGTACCTTGCGCAGTGTTATTCCTGTCAAAGGAGAGGAACCAGCGTGCGAGCTTTGCGGAGAAGTGATAAACATAAACCACATTCTCTGTTCATGCACAAAGCTAAACAAACTACGGAACAAGAAAAAAAAATTCTCAAATGATTATTCTGAATTCTTCCTTTTGCATCTTGGCCCTACAAAGATGAGTGCTCGTAGTCTTTTTGTAGTTTTACATTTTTGGAAGAAAGAAACTTTTGAGCTGTGACATTTTTTTTTTTTTTTTTCGATCTTAGGTCTTTCTCATAAAGCTGAAAAATCGGCGCTGGACGTATGTCAGCCTTAGTTGCTAATGCGTTACAAACGCAATGTACTTTCCGCGGTAATTTCGTACAGCAAAATAGCTTTCCGTTCCGTCTCCCGCGAGTCAGTGGACTCGTTGAAATTCGCACGAAATGGACCCAGAATCCGCTTTATTTACTTCAGTCAGGCGCGGCGTCACGTGCTCTTTGCGGGCGCCGGCGATTTTTGAGCAGGGAAGGCATGTCAAGCCGCTAGGCGCGTTTCATTAGATCCGGTCCCCGCCAGCGACCTACTTTTTCTTCCTCCCTTCGTAATAAAGAGCGGTGCGCTATCGGAGCTTGTCTTGTAGGGGGATGACGTCGCGGCGGGTTCTCATCATAAAACTACTTGTCTCTGCGCCGGCGGCCCTGCAGCGTAGGATCTCGCGGGGCGCCGATAACCGGTTCGCTCGGAAATTTCGAGCAAGCCGCGGAACGGCGCTTTCTCTGTCCGGGTAGCTGTGGGATCCTTTCCCTCTCGATGAGCTCTTTCTCTTTACGGGTTTTACGAGCGACGGAGCAACGCAGCCGTGCTTATGCATCGCCGCAGTCCTTCCCGAAAAGCTGCACTCTGGCACTTCGGTGAGGTTGCTTACCTGACGCCGCGTGGGCTCGGCGCATTACAATAAGTCCCTATTCTGAATAGGTATCCAGCTTATGAGGCTTTGGTCGTCTAACCGAACTGCGGAATTTAACTCTTCGGACAATGCACTGTGTGTCGTGTGCGCATGAATGAGTTGCAGCCTATACCTGCTGGCGGCTCCATTAAGAGCAGCATTTTGGTTGGCCATTGCATTGTGACAAAGGAGAAGTTAAGACACTGGCGACGTTTTCGAAACCGAATTAGCGCCGGTCGGTGCCGTGTAAAGGTCCACCAACCATGACTCATCTCGCTAGAGTCCCTACTTTCTGAGGGACGGAATCACGTTCTCCAAGCTAGTCTTCTCGTGTTCTTCCTCGCGCGCGGCTCATAACGTTCCACCTCATAAACTTGCAAATTCTTACTTTTAGGCTCATGGGCCTGTAGTAATTGAATTTGGCGAATTCGCGGGACGCTACCAGGTTCCTGGAAAGGCAACAAACGTTGAGGAACAGTGGTATTCTAACTTTTGTGCGCCTTGGGGAGTTTTCGCCGTCCAGCACTATTGCATGTCACTAGACCGACTCCAATAACAGGACTGAAAAAAAAAAAAAAAAAAAAAAAAGCGAGTGGGGAAGTTGATGGGGAAGTTGTTGAGGTAGCTGTCAGAATAGACGAGAAAGCTATACGAAGTCAAAACTGAAATGGAATTTCGTTTTTACAGTAGTTAATAGATGGAGTCATGGCCTGGCTAAAATCCACGTATGTAGCTTGGCAAAGGCCCAGGAACCATTTCAAATGGGAGCAAATGGAAACTTTTTCCTATACATGCAGCATAATATAGTACAACACAAACTGCATGGGTGCAAACAATAGGGCACACACATGTGTATGTAGTTAGAAAAGTGGGATAAACGATGCAGATAACCCTTATTGGAGGACGAAGAGGCTCCACTTAGTAGGCTCAGCATCATGTGTGCGGAAAAAAGTCTGGGGCATAGGCCACTTGAAAAATACAGACGCAATATTTGTGAAGGAGCTTGCTTTCGTTGCGGCTGAAAAAGTAAACCTTTTTGGTTTGATGATTATGGCACTATGCAATAAAAGTGACCGTGCAGCTCTATTGCGGAAACATGACGCTTCGTAGTAGTTGGAACCTGTTCACGTTCGGACGCCTGTGACAGTATCTGGTTCTGCTGCCCTTCGCTGTGTTTATTTCGGCAAAGAACGAGGATGTCAAAAATATTTTAGTACATCTCGTTCTGAGCAGAGCAACGTTGCAAGTCAGTGTTTTGGCCCACTTTGACGAGCAAAGGACAGTGTACAGTGCGGCAAAACGTCTTGAAACCAGCATGTCAAACAAACCAAATTGAACAGTGGTGCAAAAATTGGCTTATGACCCTGAACCCTAGCAAATGCAAGCTTCTTTCCATTACCCGTCGCAAAAAGAGTCATGCCTTCCATTACAAAATCGCTAACGAGTCCATAGAATCTGTATCATCTTTCAAGTACTTAGGCGTCACATTATCTAATGACCTAACATGGAATGCACATGTTGCTAACGTGATATCATCTGGCAACAAAACTCTGGGATTTCTTAAACGTCACCTTCGCCTCACCTCTCATCACGTGAAATTGCTCGCCTACAAGTCACTCATTAGACATAAACTTGAATATGCATCCGCCATATGGGACCCGCATCACATTAACCTCATAAACGATCTAGAAGCCGTTCAAAGCCGCGCTACAGGGTTCATTCATTCTTCTTACTCGTACGACGTCAGTGTTTCAGCCCTAAAAGCTAAATCAGCACTTTCGCCTCTTTCCGTTCGTCGTCGCATAGCCACGCTATCACTGTGCCACAAATTCTTTCACTCATCACTTAACCGTGCCCCCTACATCACGCCAGCATCTTATATTTCCCACCGCACTAGCCACACGCTTCAAGTGTTTCGCCCACGTGCCCGAACTGTTACTTTTTCAGCCTCCTTCTTCCCACGTGCAGCTAAAGATTGGAACGGGCTTCCCCAGCATATCGTCGACATCACCTGCCCTTCATCGTTTGCTAGCAATCTAAACATTTTTTGTATATGATCACATATATTGCATTGTCTTGTACCTTTTCTGCTCATCCCGCCCCTTATGTAATACCCCGCGAGGGGTCTTTAAGATAATGAAATGAAATATCGTCAAGCGTATTTAGGCACAGCGTGCATTATATATGTATGCAATCTGTCTTAGTTAGCAAATTACTTGCGTCGCTTGGTTTTTTCTGAATTCTGGAGGACGTCAGCATTTCTTGCGAACGGGTGGTTATGCGCTTCGGCTGACACCACGCTGTGTGCGCAAGCTAAAATTGAGCTCGAAGAGTTTTCGCTTGATGTGCCCGGGGTGTGCTGAAGCTGCACACGTTTTGGGCTTAACCATCGCTGGCTGATATATCGAGTATTATAGTTATCGCTAGCGCAGGTACGTCTCCTCAGCGCAGATGAGTGGTCGGATGGTTTGGTCGCGTTCCGGATATACCTATATCGTATATGGATGCATCCTCGTGACGCCAGTTTGTTGCCCGCAGTCACTGTCTTACCGAATCGACCAACTGGGCCGACAAGTTCCATTCTGGGATGCCTGCTTTTCGTCGAGTTGCGTTTAAGGCCAGAAAGTGCTTCAGCTGTCGCAATACAGGATACAGCAAATGCCAAGTGCCGAGCCCCCTTTGCGTGTCCGACTTCTCCTCGAGCAGCCTATTCTGCCGCAGCATCGGTCTCATCTTGATGCAGAAATAACTGATGTGGTTTCGATCCAGGAAAGGAAGCCGCCGTGTTGCGGTTTGAGCTTTTGTTGCTTACTGCGTATATACATATATATAGTTTTACCCAGATCGCTCGCGACATTTTTGTTTTTGTTTTTGAAGGCTTCTGTCGTTGATTTTGCCCGTTCAATCTGGTCTCTTGAACATATCCTCTAAGTGAAGGAGCAGAGGCAAAAAAATAAATAAATAAAAGGAATAATGAAGGATCTGTATCTTTCTTTCCCTTCAAATGCCCCGCCAGCTTTCGTGCTGCAGAGTAGGAAGTGCACTGTAAGCATCATTGCCTTCTCATACGTAAGAGCGTTTCTTGACTGTCTGGTGAGTTTCCACTTATGTGCGTGACGGTGATTGGACAATACTGCTGCTGCTCTGGCTGATCGTAGATTGCCCTCCCGTGCGAAGTGACGCTAGTATGGTCACGTGCTTATGATAAGGCAAGACGTCAGAAAGTCGAAGCGGCGAACATCATGACAGCACGTGTTCGGCAGCCCGTCCTACCACGTCACGCGCGTGGGATATTTATTGTCTGTGTGACCCGATGCTCGCGACGTATATTGGTGCACGCAGGATTTCGCCTGTGTTGCTCTTGCTGTATCTTGGAGCGTCAAAATCAGAAATGCGAACAAATAGTTGCCCTCCTGGGGTGCCGAACCGCAGTCGAATAAAGGCGTGAGCTGCCGCTTCATCCTCCATATTTCTTTTCTGTGAACGCTGCTTCTTAACTCAAAATTTCCGCGAGGAAAAAAAAAAAGCAGAGCTCTAGACGCTGATTGCTGTCAGCGCGGAAAATTCGGGCTGCGCTGTCTCGGAAACATATTTGTCCTTTCAGTGAAGTGTCTCGCACGTATGCAATCCCAAGGCGAGGCTTCGGTCACAATGCGTGCTGAATGTCGTCAGGTCTTTAGCTAAAATTTTGTGGTGCGGTGTTGGGCTACGCAGTTGAAACTTTGAATGATTGCCGGATGTGTGGCACATCGCGTCTTCCACCTGCTGACGTCTGACAGATAGAGAGCAAAAATGACAAAAAAAAAAAATCCAAGATCGTACTGAGAGTAAAGGAAGGCGGTTCCGAGATTTCAACTACTGCTTCGCAAAAGTCGCTATGCCCACTGCATGCAGCACGAGCGAAAGGCAACGGCGAAGCAATTTCGTTAACACAGGGGTAATGAAAAGTTTCAGAATTTCTGCTTCTCGTGTCATCATGTGGCGTTGTTAAAGACGCGGAGTGTGTACCTCGGGCCTTCACGCATAGGGGCGCTGAGCTTAATAAAACTTGTATAGGTCGCTCTGCATGCGGTGTAGTGCTAAGGTACCGCGATGCCAGCGCCACCGTCTAGTTCGGAGAAGCGTATCGTTAAGCCGGTAGGCGCCATTTTTAGGAGTCTGGGTCGCTTTGAGACATCGACGCAGAGCTCGTGAACTTCTGTTGGGACTTCGGCGCCAGCCAGCAGTTTTGTAAAATATGCCTCGCCCAAAAGTCAAAATTGCTGCCTTCCTAGCTTATACGGCAGCGGACCTACGTTTCACAGATATCCGGGAACGGCATAGGTTTCCCAGCCTCAAAAGCAACGATAGTTAATAAGGAGGAATATACTCGGTAACATCCGCCCAAGTTCATCCCGCACAGGAAGCCTATACAGCTTTTTCAGAAGTTTTGCAGTTGTGAACACTTCGCCCTGGTTAGAATCCGGGACAACCGCTTGTCCGGGGCCATCGCTGTACTAATTCAGTTCACGAGAAAAGCTAGTAGATGGCTCTGCAAGGTCCAAGTGATCAACACCGCTAAGTGGGAACGTTTTAGCCCAGTATGTTTTGGGCGAATGCCCTTAGATCAGGAAATTTGTAATGAGGGATAAATAACCCACTGGCATCCACCCAAACGTAGCCAGGTAGTTATTTCTCCTTTCTTACAAATTTACTACACCGTCTGGGATTAATTCCTGTGTACACATTGGACTAGGACTACAGTTATCCAGACACCCTGTGGAGTTGGCGAAAATTATTTGACTTTCGCTTGAGTTCATCTTGTCTAGCAAGCGAATGTGCGTTCGTGATTCTAGCTGCATGGTGTTAACGGTTGCCCGTCAGATCTGCATCGGTCACTAACCCTCTGTTCCACCCCGAGCCGGAGCCCTGTTTCTTTGTTGACATTTCGCGAGTGTACGAGCAAGGTGTACGTTGCGTTGGGCTCCCAAACGACCGTTCTGTAAAGATGGAGAAGCCGCAGGAAGCAACGTGCACTTGACCAAACAAGCATGCCGTGTGCGCCGCGGCTATTGCGGGAGCGCAGTGTCCGTAGTCTGTGTGTCCACATATGTAGGTGTAGATGACGGGCAGCAATGGGAATGTGTCTAACAGTGGCCCCCAAATTTTCCACGCTTGCAGCGACGACTGCCATCGAGTGCTACGTGTGCAATTCTGCCACTGAGGCTGAATGCGACGGCAACCCACTGCCGACCATGCTGAAGAATTGCAGTGACCAGAGCAAGGGCTCCAAGTACTCGGCCTGCAGGAAGATCGACGAGAATGTCGACTTCGAAGTTAATGGCTGTAAGTACAGCGTGCGCCAACGATGGTTCATGCGGCGCAGTCATTACCTGGGTTGAATTTTGATTGGAGGCAAGTTCTGCCGTAGTGCCCTGATATTTCAACAGAAAAAAAAAAGAAAAGAAAAGCGTACTTCAGGTGACGTTAACGATAGCTGATCATTTTAGGGTGAGACCCTTCAACTGAGAAGTTTCTTCCAAATTACCCGGAGGGGTTAGGTAAGGAAGTCAGTTTTTGATGCCTTTCTACGTTACCGTGTACCGCTACTGCTGACGCTGCAGCGCCAGTGAGCAGTCAGTTCGCGGAGAGAGAAAGGGGGGGTCAGGTAACGTGGTACCGGCAACCTAAAGCGTACTCTATATGTACTGAGCGTGAGTACAGAACAGGTGTCACGATAAGCACGCGACGTTCACCGTAATATGGTAACCACAGATGTTCCATGCTGGTTTACTTTTCATATCATATCAACAAAGCGAAATATATAATTTATTGGTAAACCGAGCAGAAATTCCCCTTTTTCTTCTCTGTCTAAGCTAGCAGGCGTCGCTTGCATCGCCACCTGTTGAAGTGCTAGCGCGACCGCACAAAACGCGAGGAGGCACCGCGATGTTAAATCTGCTCTATCGTAACGGTGCGACGCTCAGTCCGCGAACACGTCGAGAGTCGGCCTTATTCTTCAGTGCCGCCCCACCGGCTCGTGTGTTTTTCTAGGCAAAAGTGTCAAGGCCGCGCAGTGCGGGCACGTGCCTCTCTCGACAGCGCCTGTGCGGAAGGTGCAGGCCCGTGACGGGCGCTTCGCGACGACGCGTTTCCGCGCGCCGAGTGCAGTTTCGCACCGTGGCTCAGGCTGTGACGCCCCCGACGCTTTGTCGACCGATTTCATCGCGCGATGTCAGCCGAGTATATTATTATTTTTATTACTGTTATTTCTTGCTGAGCGCAATCTGCCTACGTTTGCCTCGTGAATAAAATGTCAAGAGAGCGCTTGTTTTTACGGTGATGGAAACGCTGCGCTTCTTCGTATGACATTGAGGCTGCGATTGAGTCGTAATTTTATTATTCATTCCCTGAATTGTGCGATCAATTCGATGTCGTATACTTCTAGGAATTAATAATTTCTTTCAGAACGTCTTCGTGTCAAAGGCGGTCCAGGGGGTGCTGGGTACAACTGCAATTACTTGACTCTCTCTCTCTCTCTTTTTTTTTTTTTTTTTTCTACCGAGCGTAAGTTGTTTTCGGTCTTTAGGAACTCTGTCGATAACGCGGCGGGCGTGTCGTATGCCGTGTTGCTGGTCGGTAACCGTACTTGACGTCGTCCGGAGAACGGTCGCTCACGTTTTCATCCCGCGCTTATGCGGCGTCTTCACATGTGTCAATAAAGGCGCTCGAAACGGAATATTAGCTAGGAAACTGCAGTCACGCGCGGCTGTTTTGTCGCGCCTTCCGAGTTGTGAAGCTCTTTTTGCTCTGTACATTTTCCCGACGTGTAGTCATGGTACGCTACAGAACGACGAACGCGGGCAGCACCTAGTTTCAATACACGCTGTAAACTTGAGCGCGCTGCAGAGCGTTCGGGTTGTCTTTCTCGCAGTCGGGTTTCGTTTACTTGTCACAAGCGCACTGAGTCTTTCAGAGTACTTTGTACACACGTGGGCCGAGGTAGAGGAAACGCCGACGTGTTGCTAGGCCCGCGTGTGCGACGGAACGATGATGCTCTTTTTCGAGCTTGCCGTCTGAACCTTCTCTTCCTCCATTGCAGTGCCTGCCGTGAAGCGCGTTGTGCGCCAGTGCGCCGTCGAGGGTGAACCCGACAGACCGTGCTACTACAAGGCCGGCTACGGGGGCCGCGTCAACGTGTGCCACTGCTTCGAGGACAAATGCAACAGCGCCAGCCTGCCAGCCGCGGCGGCGAGTCTGGCGACCGCCTGCGTGCTACTGGCACTGCGGGTAGCGTAGCGGCGCGGACCCAGCGCGCCCGTCCAGCGTGAGCCCCTCGCCGGGCTGTTGTGCTCGGGACAGTTGCCGCCAATAGCGCCGCCGCCGGACCATAGTCTTCGAAAAGCTCCCTTCTCTGCCCAACCTTGGTGACTCGGTTTCTCGTAGCAGCAGCAGCAGCAGCAACGCCGCCGCCGCTGACCACCTGTCGTTACCTCATGTCGGTCCCGTATGCTCAGAACCAGCTAGCGTCCCCGGTTTGCTATTGTCTTCAGAGGCAGCCGCTAAATGCGCTCTCTTCATTCATAAAAACTCACCTCTCGACACGTTTCCTTTAGCCAAAGCCTGTGCGTCCTGGCGGGTCGTGGCACCACGGCCTCTCTGCCGGCACGACCCGCGAAGCGCGTCTCCCAGTTCTTTAGCACCTGATCATTTAAACATTGAAAAGGAAATAAAAGAGGTAAAAAAAAGTGAGACGCTTTCTTTCCCGCGACCTTCGAACCGGGCCGTGACTCATGTCCACGCCGCTGCAGCGGCCGGCCCATGACTCCATGACGCGTCTTTCGGCCCTGCAATGTGTGCCCCAGTGCTGGCTGCTGCACGGACACTTTTCCACGTTTTGAAGTTCACTGAACGATACTCCTTACATCTGTGCTTACACGGGATGTGCGACTCGAGAACGCTAGAAGGTGCTTCTCGCCTGTTCTCGCTTTGTGGCTATCTTTAACTGACTAATTAACAAGCAAGTTTTTCTGGCTGTCTTCTAACAGTGCAATATTTTCAGCATGCATTAAACCGCGAAAGCGCTGCTCTACGACTTTTCCGTTTAATCTAACGACATATTAATTACCCAGATTACTTTTTTGTAGCCTTATTTCCATATTTAGCAGATAAAGCATGAACAGTAGGGGTGGTAGAGAACAACCTTTTCTTAATTCTTTGCATATATCGAGTTTCCCTACTTCTTATCCCTTCCCAATTAATTTCTACTTTATTATCCCGGTATATTTCCTGTAGGAAATGTGTCACCTCACGATCTATATCTTCATTTTTTAGTATTTTCCACAAGAGTTCCCTGTTTTAGTTGTTGTATTGCCCCGTTTATGTCTAGGAAGGCAAAATGCAAATGTTAGTTTTCCGCCATAGCTGTCGAGTGAAAAACTTTATTGAGTAGAGATTAGGGAGGGGGATGCGACTGCCGCTGCTATCGGCGCACGTGTCACGAGGGCCCGTTGGGCCTCTAGTCCAGAGCTGGATAGGGCAGCCTCGCACCCCTCAACTGTTGGCACTGCATTAGGGTCATCTGGAGGATTGTGTGGACAGGTTCACACCATGTAATGCAGGACTGCCTTCTCCCCGCAATATTTGCGTTTGGGGTCGCAGAACCCGCGGTGTATTGTGTTTAAACGGGCTGGTGTGTTATATGTACCTGTCGCCATCTAACTTCCTCCGCTTTGAAGAGCCCCTTGACTGGGGGTGGATATTTTCAGCTGGAGAGTCCGCGGTTCTGTAACCTCTCCGCTTACGTCGCCAGAGGGCCGGGATATGGGGGTGTGGAGAATGGAGGGGTCGAGTCCCAAAGGGGGGGGGGGGGGGGAGAGCTCGGGCAGCGGCAGGGACAGCTACACATACATGTCGATAAAATGGGGCACTGCCATGACTGCATAGATGCCAGATAGCTGTTGCTAGATGACGTTGCAATGCAGCTTTCCCGAGCTCCGCCACCACGACTGTACTACATCCCTTGACCCAGATATTTTGTCACTCTGCTGGCATCACCTGAGAGCCAGACGGGAGCGCCGCGGTGGTCCGTTGCCAATTTAGCTTCCACCGCGGGAACGCTGATAGCCTCCACATCGATACCCAATGTGCGCAGTCATTGCGCTTGCAGTCCGGCCTAAAAGCATTCATTGGCGGAGCGATCTACGCCGCGCGCGCTGGCGCTGTGTTACTCTTATAACGTTACTGTGAGGGTGAACTTTGAGGGCCTTATAACGCTCGCTACAGTTTGTCTTTTTCGCGGTAGGCTGTTTGGAGGACGGACTCCAGTTCTGCAAATACTACATACTTAAGAAAAGAAAATTAAAAAAATTTGATTAACGTATTTAGGTAATTCGGGAACTAATTGAAGCGTCTTACCTGGTGTCTTCCGTAGCCTCTAATGTAACCCAATGTCGAAAATTAATCTAAAGTCAGTTACCTTCCTTATTTTAGACCTTTTAGAAATGCCCTATACATAAATATGGTGCATTGCGCAACGCTGTGGAGAAAAGTGTAAAGCGGAAGCATGTTTCAAATGATTTTGTCCTTGTGTGTATACTGTCTGGTTCCATTGAGGATCCGATTATTAACGAGCGTTTTCGGTCGATTGCAGAAAACATTACAGAGGCACTAGCTTGGTGAAAACAGTGTGCATGGCTAGCCGTTTCAGAGATGTGAAACTTTTACATTATAAATTTTTTCCTCAAGCAAACAGTTAAAAATTAGCCAATTAGTATCTACTCATTAGCTTTCGCTAACGAAAAAAAATACTGCAAACTAGGCCAGGCGACGCTGAACAGTTCCTATTTGATTTCCCTAGGTTAGATCACTGTAGACCTCAGTTATATTTTGCTGGAACACCCTGTGTATAGCGGCGAAGGTAACTGCGTTCTCGGAATTCGAAATGCTGATATAGCTATTACTAACGGCAGGGTAAAAATCGTTAATAAAAAATAGTTAACCACCTTGTAGCTGTGCCGCAGAAGGCGCCTTCCTGCTTCAATAAGACTACCGTTAAAAATTAAAAATTCGTGGGGGGCTTACCTTAAATGTATATGAAGTGTGCGTCTATTTTATTTAGGATGTGTTTTCGCTCCCCATACTGGAGTAGCTGTAAATGTAGGAACGGTGCAGTAAGTTGTACAATAGACTATATATAAACATGATGGATGGTCCTTTGTAGACGTTCAAAATGATCTAGAATTTTGATCGTTCAACCATCGTGAAAAATAATTTCGTCTGACGAAGTTTTTTTTTTTTCTCCCTCGAAATATTACGGCTTTTTCTTTTCTTTTTGTTAATCGAATGGAATAAACTCAGTACGTGTAATTATCTCAATGTAGTACTGCATAAATTAATTGCTGTTCGCAAATCAAAACAGGAGGCGCGCATGAAAACCTTGCTATAGGTGAGGAACATTTGAAAACTGGATATTTAAATCGGTTGCTACCTCTTTGCTACCGGTTAGCTATCCGAAACAAAAAGTGCCATTTTTTTTTCCTTCAGGAACATACTTGTAGTGCTGACTCGTGATCGCTTTTGCAAAGCTACATACAGCTATTGGACATTTCCCGACAACTCTTCTGTGTCATGTGTTCTCGTGACGTCACGTTCCCCGCCGACTATTCAGTATCTGGCCATGCCACCTGCCAAGCACCACCTGCCAGAGCCGTGTTTGCGATTTTCCGCTCACGACGCCGACAGCGGCAAATTTTCAAAAGAACAAGACCTTTTAACGTTATTGTGTTAATGTTATATGATTCTTCCATATTAAATTCTTTTTGTTTTACAGCACAGCTGCTAATTAATGGCTGTGTTAGGGGTTAAAAGTTGTTGGCTTTTGTGTTGTAACAGATCACATGACTACCCCCTTCCTCACGCTACCTCTTCAGTAATCTTCGGCGAAGGTGCGTCGACCGCGCAGAAATGCTGCGCCAATCCAAGTGTGAAAGCTGGGGAAGCAAAAGCGCAACGCCGACGTCGACTACGTCCGGCTGCGAAAGCTGGTTTATTACTTCACTTTGCATGAAAATTCATGCGCGCGCGAATATTCCAAACTATCCGAGTGTCGACTAGGATACCCTTCTATTTGATTCTCTGAAAGAACCAAAAAGTGAGTACACGTTCAAAAAATGTTTGCAACGAGTCTGAATATCTGTGCACGGACCGTTATCGACAGCGCCTCGTCGTGGTGGCTCGGCGGTTATGGTGCTCGGTTGCCGAACTCAAGGACGTGGTTTCAATCCTGGCCACGGCAATCTCATTTCGACGGAAGCGAAAAGCAAGGCTTCCCTGTTCTATGCGATGCCAGTGCGCGCCGAAAATCCCAATGAGGTTGAAATTTCCGGAGCTCTCCACTACACCTTTCCTCATAGCCATTGTCGCTTTGGGTCGTTTAATCCCTACATACACTATACCGTACCATGCCACCATATCATACTGTACCGTACTATACCGTACCAGTTTTCGAATCGGGCATACCGTAGCTTTCTTCAACCGCTGTTCTGAAAACAGGACCCATCCGACGTCGTAAAGCACGTGGCCACGATTGGCGCGCTTAGTTCTGGGATGCATGCTCCTCCGGTGGGTTTGATTGGTGTCACTCTCCTATCGCCAACTACTTGCCCAAGTTGGCAGCTCCTGTCATATCATGTTGTGTTATGACGCCACGCAACCACTGGCCTACATTTTCCGGCGCTTCACGTGCCAACGTTTACCTTCCAGGGGCATTGCCCCGTTTCACGTGCATAATGTACTCCCCTCATTCTCTGTCTGCGTGACCTAATGTATCATTGCGTTGCTAGTGTAGGGTAGCGTTTATAGGGCTTCATCTATAGCGTACGCATTGCACTATGTTCTCCGCGGCATGCACCCTATAATGTTCACGCGTTAATACTAGTTGGGCGACGCGGCAGTATTGAGCTAGGTCCAGCAAATTGTGGCGCCATGCCGGATATGCGTGTCATGACTCGTAACTTTTGTCCCTGTAAAAGGTAATCTTCCGAGACGCATGAAATGGTGATCACAAGTTGATATACTGACTTTGTCCTGGGAACTTCGTAGTGGAGAGCAGTTTTGCGCCCTTGAACAGCTGCAGCGTTAACTCGATGCCGTTATATAGCTCTTGGCACAAATATTCGTCTCGTGCGAATAATCGCTCAAGTGGCGAGTAATGGTATATAAAGATGTCTTTTTCCTTTTAGATTTGTTGTTTAGTCAAACTATTCGATTCGATATACGATACCGAATCGAGCAGGAATAGTTCGGCTATTCATATTCGCGGACAAGTCCTACAAGTGGACTAGTTGGGCTTACCACGCGCACATTTGATGCGAACTGTCGCTTACACGGAGAGACTGCTTCATTTAGCCAGAACACCAGGAAACAGGACACGAAAGTTGGACTTGCTTCGAAGAAGCGTCTTATATGAAAAAGTTCCTTCTGCGGGCAGAGTCTGCAACAGCGACCAGCATACTCTAGTTCCTGCAGCTACAAGTGAAACTCAACAGTCGTGTGGGAAATCTATGAACAATACTCCGAGGGCTGAAATTTGAAGGTAGGCTTGAAAATCAATATGCAGAAGACTAAGGTAATGTTCAACAGACTCTGGAAGGAACGGCAGTTTACATTAGCTAGCGAAGCACTGGAAGTAGTAGGCGAATATGTCTGCTTAGGACAGGTAGTAAGCGCAGATCCGAACCATGAAAAGGAAATAACAAGAATAAGATTGGGATAAAGTGCATTTGGCAAGCACTCGCAGATTATGACTAGCAGCTTACCGGTATCGCTCAAGAGGAAAGCATACAACAGTTGCACCTTACCTGTATTCACCTATGGGGCTGAAACATGGAGGCTAACCAAGAGAGTTCTATTTAAGTCGAGGACAACCCAGAGGGCTATGGAACGAAAAATGGTAGGGGTAGCATTAAGAGATAGAAAGCGTGCAGTGTGGGTCAGAGAAATAACTCAAGTTACCGACATTCTAGTGGAAATTAAGAAGAAATGGTCATGGGCAGGACATGTAGTGCGAAGAGAGGATAACCGATGGTCGCTGAGGGTAACAAACTGGATTCCAAGTGAAGGAAAGCGTAGCAGGGGGGGGGGGGGGGGCGCAGAAAATTAGGTGGGCGGATGAGATTAAGAAGTTCGAAGGGGCCAAGTGGATGCAGCTAGCACAGAACCCGGTTAAGTGGAGAAATATGAGAGAGGCCTTCGCCCTGCAGTGGGTATAATCAGGCTGATGATGATGATGATGATAAAATTTATTTTGGCAGTATATTACCAAACATAATTCACTTGAAGCTTTGAAAAAAAAAAAACGTTGAAGGGGGCATTTAAAATCCGCCTTAAGGATATGACGCAATAGCGTTGACGGCTTCCGTCCGCTGCGCTCGCGTATCCTCGTTGGCGTGTCTGCACATTGCCACTCGCTTAAACACTAATATTTCAGTTTTTTTCCCTGTATATCTCATAAATACTCTTCAGCGTAGTCCTGAGCAATCAAATTAAGTGAAATACAAACCTGGCTTTTAAAATAAAGTACCTCATATAGGTAGTATGCACCTACGTCACAGCGGCGGCCATTTTGTGGCGCATATGAAGCACGGCGAAAGGCTGCAGGCCCATCTAATCGGCTTATCGTTACCTCTTGTTTGCATACTGCTGATGCTTTGCTCTGGACCATGAAATGGCGCTTGTGACATCTTTTGAATACCTGCCATTCGAACGGGCCTGCGTGGCCTATAGGAGTTGCACAACTGACTCGGAGTAAAAGGGAGGGGCATTTGATTACCCGCACTCTTCCAAAAAGAGAATCCCAAGTCATGTCTCGTGATCGCATCACGTCGCACAACCCTAAGACCAGTCAGTGCCCGGTCACTGTCGGCAGCCAGCTACCCCCTGTCAGAACCACGTCCGTGGTTTAGTACGAACGCACTATTTCGCACAGTTTAACCGGGTCTTCCTTCAGGATGTCGCCCCAGATACCGCCTTTCCTTTCCTGTAAGCCAACTAATGAAAACCTTAGTCGGCTATGCAAAAATGATAGATAGTGGTGGTGGTAATTAATAACAAATACTAATAAAATAATAATCCATGATAATGAGAAAATACCATCTTGCTGCGCGTCATGGTTGCATGCATAGGTGCACCGCGTAATTGCTATGGTATGTGAGACCATGCCAGGATGGCGAGTGAGTCGGGTCCTTCTTCCATCTCGGCCGAAGAAGCGTGCCATGTCCAGCGGGCTGAGTTGGAACGGCAGAGAAGATATCATAGACGTGAACAAGTTGCCTAATGTGTGTATATCCTAGAGCGTAACCAAATCTAAACTTGGAGCGAAAAAACAAACAAAGATACCGACCAACTGCTAAACAGAATTAAACCGAGCTTTCACACTTCTAACTCGGTTTAACTTTAGTTTGTACCCTGCTAATTTTTTCACTAACAACGCAGATGCCGGATTAGCTGGAGAACGGGACCATCGCACTAAGAGTGCTACTCGTGCACTCTTATCAGAAGTACATGAATAAAAGCAGCGGGATGAGAACAAAGACTGCATCGAGGCATGGTTTGCATGTCACAGTAACTTCAGTGCTGACCCATGAATTGGGCCTCGGCCTTCGATCCGGTGAGAAACGAGAACTGAACCGAAACAACAACAACAACAAAAAAGTTTGGCGCTTTGCTTTGGCCGTGCCGCAGCATTCATTCCTGTAAACCGGAAAGCAACGTTCTCTTTACCACACTAAAAATGTAATAGTGTCTTACCGAACAAGCTTTGGTGTAGGTCTCTGTAACGTGGCCAGAACCAACCAGAAGAGTACGTTTATTTATAAGTCATTTCTGCCATTTCTTAGCCGCTTTAAAGGAAGCCAAGCGCCAAGCACTTAAACAACGTTAGTGACTCGAACACTATCCTCTCCCACCAAGGGCCCTGGCATCTTCACGTTTTCGGCGTTGTCTAGATTTTAGTGCCAGCTACCGTTCAAGCTGTGCAGAAGTTTAGGGTAGTCATCAAATCACCAGTTCAGCATTCTTAAAGAGACGGTAAGTGGCACCTCTCTTGTGGCGCGTTATTAAAAAAAAAAATCGTGCGCGTTCTCGTATTTCAAAAGAACCACGTTGAAGGCGTAGCAGCAGTACTTACGTGTTTCAGTTTGTAGTGCTATACAAATATCAATGACACATGCTACGAGCCTTCTTGTGGCATCGCTTTCTCTGCAAAGGTTGTTGTCTGGGGCCCGCATTCCGAGGTTACGTCGATTTAAGAAGTGCCGTTTTCGCCATTTTCGCCCTCATCTGATTGGTGGAAACGCCGGAACCGAAAGTGGTGGCAATCGAACTGACATCCGGTTCCGGCGTTTCCAACAACCAACATGAGTCGAGGTCAGGGCGAAAACAACACTTCTGAAAACGACGCAAGCTCGGAATACGGACCCTGGACTCATCAGCGTGGTAGGTACGCCCTCGCTTTACGCTTTACGAGCTGTACACCTAATTTCCTCCGCGGAGGTCAAACTAGCTTCCGACAGGGCGGATTTAAAAAGATAGGGAGCTGGGGACAAGCGAGTGATTTGTCACGTACACATTTTCTTAATAATGAGAAAAGCCTACGTCGAAAATAAAATCTCCCCTCCGCATCCCTCTTCCCACAACTGCCTCGCCCCCTCTCAGGGTTGGCCAGACATCTTTATCTTTGCTGTATTTACTTCTGGGTGAACTGCATGGTGCTCGTTACCTACCTCCGACGACTTCTGCAATCAACGGCGCGTCGTTAGCATCTTGCAGCGCAGCGCACCAAAGGAATCGCTGGGGACAGCCACGACCCAAATGATACCCGTTCCGAGATAAGGGCATGAGGGCTGGGTTAAGGCGTTTCTCTATCTCCCGCGACTAAGTGGGCTTTGCAACGTCAGTCGTTGATAGAAAGTTCTTTTTGTCTTTGAGACTCCCTATCTCCCGTTGACAGTGCGATGTAGCTAGGGGTTGGAATTTTCGGTTTATACAGATAAAAGCTAACCAAAAGTCCGTCCGAATTGAGTTTTCGAAATTGGGCAAAAGGTTCGGTATTCTTGGCATACAAATAATAGCTAGATGGCTGTTGAGTACTTGTTACAGCTAACGTTGAAAATTTGCTAACTAAGGAAGCCGTGGGGGTGTAGTGCGACGGTAGTATTATTGGATAAGCAGTGCAGTTACGTGATTTGAGGTATTGCTCCTCTAGCGTATACAGGCCTCTCCAGACTGGGGCATAGCCTCCTCGCCACGCGTTAGCTAAGTGCTTACTAAAATCCCCAGCTCAAAGCAGTTAGCTGGTTAAGTAGGTTGATCAACTGCATCGGGGATACTTACAAGAAACAGGGCATGATCGTAAACGGAAACTATGTGGTGCGGCTCGTGCCCCGCCTTTTCACTCAATTCAACGGAGATAACATGTAAACCTACAGTTCTTAGAAGTAAACTTTCACTTCTGTTTTCGTCTGCCGGCTGTTTAATTCAGTTTTGGTTAATTTTTTAAGACGGCGGAAATCCCTTTAGCACAGCTCAAAATGCTATCGTTGACATGATAATCACTGATAAATGAAGCGTTTGCGCTGACAGAAAAAATAAAAAAAAAGAACGCCGAGGCTGACTGTGACTTTTGACCGCATAAGACTGTCGCAATAAATCGCCGGAAAAAGTCAGTAGTTCATCCGTCCAAAATAATTTTGCCGGAAAAAATCGAAACTTTCCTTCTGAAATAACTTCCGAAAAAAGGAAGCATAATTTCAAAAAATTAAAACCTGGAAGTGCACCCCCTAGATATAGCGTGCTTGAAGCTGCCAGTAAGTCTTGGTGCAGCGTGTGCTACGCACGCAATCGGCCTCCAGCAATGCGTCAATGTCCAGACCGCTGTTTATCATGTCGGAGGTACATTTGTCAGTGTGTTCTCCACTTTTGAGGTAATAGAAAGCTGGGAAATGGCAGCATTTAGTTTTCAGTCACGCAACAGAAGTCACGAAAGACGGCGAGAGTTAAAAAAAAATCGAAAAAAGCAGGAATTGGCCCTTCTAAAGATACACCGAACGCTGGCATTTCGTCAAGCTAGGCCAGTGTTTTTAGTGAACAGTTACACTTTTACCGCGAAAAGAATGCTTTAATAAGTATTACAGTGCAAAACAGCAAATTATGGTATATGGTGACGCTATTGTCGAAATATGAAATAGGCTGTTCCTGGTGCATTCGACTATGACCAGTTACTATTCAGCAGTGATGATAGAAAAATAAAAATTATATGGTTAAAGGTGGAACAGCAACGCTCTTTCCCTTAGACACACTATTTCGGAAATATCTCGCTGTACAACGTGTGCGCGTGAAACAAACATTTACTGGGTCTCGCGTCTCCATACAATACAAAAATGAACTGGATCATGTTATGTGCGTAATATCATCATTGTTAGCTGGATCATGGGAGCGCATGGCCTTGGCGAAGTATGAAAGGGGACATTATATTTGGGTGCTTAGCAGTAGCTATGGAGGAAGCATTAAGCATGTTCTATCAGCCTGTGATGATTTACACTGAGATACCATGCAGAACATGATGCGCCTTCCAGTGGCTTTCTTCATTAAAATAACAGCAGATACGAGCAAGAGCAGACTGGAATATCGGAGGCGTAAAAGCAGAACGAAAAAAATTGCACGAAAAGTCACAGAAATCAAAACAAAAAGCTTGTAACATAACATATTGCTTAGAATGGGAAAAAACAAAACAATATATGATTAAAAGTTAAATGAAAAAAAAAATGTATAAAATAACTAAAACAGCAATTTTATTCAATATCCGTCTGTAGCGTACACGCTTGTTTGTTTACGCTAGTCGTAATTAAGACATGGTATTTAGGCAATTGTAACGCGAGTTTGTTTTTGTTTTCGTTGCTCGTCCAGATAGCTCAACCACTAGGGGCGCGTGTTGCAAAGAGAAACCAACGTTTTGCCAACTACGGAGCCTTGAAACGAGGCGAGGTAAAAAAATAAACTGCCGCGAGAAAAGGCCGGAAGGTGGCAATCAAGGGGCTTTAACGGACGTCGGCACGGTGGCACAGCAGGCTTCACAGCTACAACGGCTTCGGACGCATCAGGCCTACGTGACGCTTCACTTTGTGTTAAATCACATCGTACATGGTTAAACTTACGATTTCGCGATATATTCGTGAGCTCTAGTTATAACTGAATAGTTCTTTTTTTTTTCTTTTTCTTCCAAGCAGAAGGTAACTTTTCTCTCTATATTCCTTGTCAGGTTATTTACGTATAAACACGATATATTCATGCACACTAAAATTAATTTTAAGATTATGACCCGATAATAATGTTCCGCCGCGGTGGTGCAGTAGTTAGCGCTCTCGTTTGCTGTGCCCAGGAATGTGGGATCGAATCCCGGCCGCGGCGGCCACGTTTCGATGGAGGCGAATAGCTAGACGCCTGTGATGTGCTGTGCAATGTCCGTGTGCGGTAGAGAACCCCACGTGGTAGAAATTTCAGGAGCCCTCCACTTCCGCGTCTCCTCAGTCGCTTAGCCTGCTTCGCTTTGGGACGTTAAATCCCATTAACCAAACCAAACCAAACCAATAATAATTATAATAATTTACACAAGCAATACATTCGTGGTCTTAGCAAATGGAGCACATAACAGAAATTTAGATAATTCAAGAGTCTTTATAATCTCAGGTACAATGTTTCTCCTGAATGCGGCGTATCTCATGACAGGGGCAATGGATCGTGCTTTTTCTGGATCCATGATAAAAATTGCAGCTGATATGTTCGTGTGAAGTTAAATATGAGCACCGCTTAGTTTGCTCTCTTCGAATAGCCAGTGCAATCAAGATGACATTACCACAACGGGGCTAAAAACTACGCAAGCCATCTCAGACCCAACCCTGAAACCTGTCCTGTTAGGTGAATAGATTAGGTGAATAGATTAGGTGAATAGCTCGAGACATAGCGGCATCCTCAAAGCTCAGACAAACTGTTGTGAAAATGGCCTAGTTCGTATAATTCCTAACGTGCTTCTTTTGAGTAGATTTGGGACAGTTTCTTCACTTCCTAGCTAAACTACGTGCCGCTAACCTTCGCCATTCTTCTTATGTTTTGCTATCATGTCTTTCCTGCGGCTTCACGTCTTTTGGGGGTACACGCTAAGCGATTTTTCGTCCTTTCGGTAGCAACAATGACTCTTAGCCCTCGTTAAGGGCGTTTGACCGGTGATATGACGAAATGCGGTACGAGGCAGCCCTGTGATGGTTTCAAGGACTAAATGACATAGCTAAATAGTTAGCTGCCGGTAGCACGGAGAGAAGAGAGCGACGAAAAAGAAATAACCAGTTAGGGTTGTTTACGAACAAAATATTACCGTCGCTCTTCACGCCGATGGCAAGACTCCTCTTCAAGGAAAGCTTAGTAGCACTGGAGCTATCGTCAACGCGGCGAAGTCGGTTGAATCGTGTATGGGGGTGAGTTCCGGCCGAAGGATGGACACAATCTCACCTCGTTGCTGTAAATATTGGCTCTATACTGCTTGGCGTACAAGCGGTGCTGTGGAGTGGTAGGCGGCCAGTCGTCGTCGCTGCGCCGCTGCGCAGCAGACGGGAGTGAATGAGGAATCCTATCGCCGTGTCCGGCGGAAAGACGATACCGTATACGCCATCGGCAGCGGCGGCGAGAAAAGAAAACCGCGCAAACGCTACAGACGCGACGTCGGTAGGGATGAAGCTTCAGAACACTGCCACGACCTTAGGCAGCGCTGGCTTCGATGTACGGTGCGTCAATACTCACTCGGCTCGATCACATTCTTTGCTCGAAGAATGCTGTTATACGCATGTCGTCCGTTGTCTTTATGCCGATCAAAGCCTTATGCATATGAGAGTAAAACAGCTGCACATTACACAAATAATACGTGCTGTAAGTCGCGACGGGCTGCACGCTTACTTATTCCGTGCTGAACAAGCATCACAAAATCAAGTTTTCAGTGTTCTTTGAAAAAAAAAAAAAAAAAAAAACGACGACCAACAGTGCACAAGACGTTTTGTAAATGCGTTATGCTCCAAGCGGACACAAACAGCGAGACAAATTGCTATTGTTAACCAAGTATTTAACTAAAACTTGCTAACTTTTTTAACTGCAGTTAGCGTGCTCGTTTGTATTGCAAATTTAGAGTGACATTAGTAACGCCACTATGTGTCCTGAGATATGCGCGCATAAAATTCCACCCAATGCGCCTAATTCCGCATCCCAGACCGCGGCATCTGGCATGAAGCTCCTCTGATTCGACGCCTAACAAATATGTGCATATGCAGGCGAAAGTGGCAATTTTTCGTTCTTGGCCAGCGAAACCGTGGGATCACTCACTGCGCGACAGTGCAGGCGGCGTGGGGAGAGCGCTGTTTCTTTAGGCGATTACAGTGGCCGATAAGACATGGTGCCACCTTAGACTTCGCATGCGGTCAAGTGCGGCGATACCACACTGCTAGCGGAGAACGAAAAATTATCAGCGCCGTCTGTAAGTCTACATTCTTGCCAGAAGCACCGCTAAACGCAACAGCTTCGTCAACTTGACAGCAGCTGAGTACTGAGTGCTGCGGTCTCGCGTGCGTAATTAGTCTGACTGGACTGCAGTGTCTGACGTGCATATCTCGCTAAAATTTTACAAAATTGAGAAACGTTCGAATGCCACTGCTTCTTAAGTTTTCAGTTAAGCATGTAGGCTAACTACAGTAAATAAAAGAGTTAACGAAAGCGGGCGGTGGCATTTTGAGCTATACATTCATACATCCGTGAAGTGTAGCAGGTGTTACTTCTATGTTATGAGGCCTGCCTACTCACAGTAGTTGCACTGGGAATGAACCCTTGGACGTGGCAGCGATGTTTTCTTAATGAATTGCAACATGCCGTGGCCTTATAAGAACTTTCAATTCAGCGCTTACAGCGAGAGTTTCCCTTTGGCTTCTGAAAAATGTATCTTGCGGACCTGGAGATCACTGTTGTGTCAATATGTCCTCCACGCCGGAGCTGAGCCTATAGGTGCCCAGGTGGCGCTGCAAATGTTCTACAGCTCTTTATATTCCATCCATCCATGCAAAGAGCCTAAAAACAGCCGCTTTGGTCGCATCAAACGCGTGACCACATTTTGAACGATTAGGCGCGCGTGAACGGCTTATAACATTCCTTGCCTAGCTGCACTTGGCCTACCCGAATTAAGTGGCCGCATGCCACGCGTGACCTCAGCAGAGCGTGGACACTCATGCTCACGAGCGCAGGTAGGTGGCGTGAAAAAGCGGTATGGGGAGGGCCGGATTATCCAGGTCAAAAGGTTCAAATGAACCCGGCCTTCCGAGAGCTGAAAAAAAAAAAGGCAGATTTCGAGGTTTGGTCAGAAAGATAGTCAAACTATCTTTCTTATTTCCCAAAATTAACATTAGCGCTTATGTATTGCAATGCCTAAGGCTTAAAAACCTGTTAGTTGCATTGTACGGTTAATCCCAATGCCAGCCTCATATTTGTAAAGTCAAAATACAAAACTTTTGTAGTCGCTAAAATAGAGAAAAACAAATCCAAAATTATCTTAGCTGGTTCTAACTGGTTTTAGCTGGTTCCAGGTGGTACTCAAGTGGCATTAACTGATTCCAGGTGTCTACCCGTTGAAAACAAGTGGATCCCAGTTGGTGGCCAAGTGGAATCAACGTGTTCTAGCCAGCTTTCAGTTGGGAGAGAGCTTGTACCGGCCGATAAAAACATCTGAACTCTGTCATTACTGCTGTTGCGATCAATTCGGTTATTAATCTCAGCGTAAGTAGTGAAGACCGGGACAAAAACAATGAATGATTAGTTAGATATCATGACTGCTCATAGCTTGCAGCCGCTTCAGTATTTGTCGCTACTGTGAGAGGAGGCGCGAGATTCTCAGGCGGGTTAACGTTGAAGGTCTGATCAAGAAACTTGCCCAGTTAAAGGCTCTAAAACGCTTATAGAAACGTGAATACCTTTATTCACTTGTCTTAAAAGTGCAATGGGAAATGCAGACGTGTTATATGATTATATGCGACTGCGCTAAAGTCTGCTTCAAAGCGGAAGTGCTGAAAGCCACTTTACAGGGCTGTTTTCACTGACTGCCTCATCATTTTCATCGGTACTGTTTTTATTTGCTTCATACGGTTTAATGTCCCAAAGCGACTGAGGCTATGAGAGACACCGCAGCGGAGGACTCCGGAAATTTCGACCACCTGGAGTTTTCTAACGTGCACTGACATCGCACAACACACGGCGCCTTGCGTTTCGCCTGCACCGAAAAGCGGCTGCCGCGGCCGGAATTCGAACCTTCATCCTTAGGCACAACAGTCGAGTGCCCTAACCACTGCAACACCGCGACGGGGAATCGGTACTGTCATCACTATCGCTACTATCATTATTGTCATCTTCATCTAAATGCGCAGTCATTGTCATCACTACTATCCCCATTACCACTATAACTAACTGTAGCGTCATTTTTGTCGCTACTATCATCCTTACAACAGACAAGGAGAATTACGATCTCTTTCTCAGGCGCCCGGCTTGGAGTACTGGTTTGCGTGCTAGGCTGGGGATCGGAGGGATAGTGGTTCCTGTGGAGAAGACAGATTTTAAAGGAAAGTGCATGTATATATATAGGCGAACAAGGGTCTCCATGGGGAGCAGCCAAAAAAGGAATCATTAACGCTTTCCTAAAACACACCTAAATGTGGAGCTCAAGTGTCCACCCAATTTTCACGGCCCACCCTAATTGCTCGGACCGGCGTCCACAGCGGTGGCAGCTTCTCGATGGAACCAGCTGCATACCTATCTCGTAAAATGTAAATTTATTGTGTAAAATGAAAGCAGAAAAGGTGTGCGATACACACGAAAGTTCTTCCTTCTGTTTTAAAAGTGGAAGTTATGTACAAAATTTAAATATACTGTTTTATAAATGTGGACAATCAGTATATATGTAAATATATATTACTGGTTATTTGAGCGTGTTAAAGCTTCGTGCTCGTTCAGTAGCGATATCATTTTCTTCAGACGCATACATTTCAAAAAGCTTTAGCACCCCGCATTGTGACAGCGTTAGGAATAACATTATCTCAGTTCAGTTCAGTCGTTCAGTCGTGTCCGACTCTTCGTGACACTATTGACCATGTCACGCCACGCTTTCCGGTCTCTCACTATCTTCCTAACATCACATAACTTCATCTGCAGTGCCTCGAGGATGCCATCTAACCATCGCGTTCGCTGCCTACCCCTTCTCCGGCAACCCTCAACCTTTCCCAACATCAAATCTTTCTCCAGCGACTCCTCTCTTCTCATCAGATGACCAAAGTAGCTGAGCTTTAACTTTAGAATTTGACCCTCCAATGAGCAGTCAGGGTTTATGGTCGACAATATTGACTGATTTGATCTTCTGGCAGTCCAAGGAACTCTCAAGAGTCTTCGCCAGCACCACAATTCAAACGCGTCAATTCTTCGGCGGTCAGCCTTTTTCAAAGTCCAACTCTCGCATCCATACATCACAACTGGAAAGGCCATAGCACGAGTTATACGGATCTTGGTTGGCAGACTAATGTCTCTGCTCTTTACTAGGCGGTCAAAGCTAACCATTGCTCTCTTTCCCAGAAGCAGGCGTCTCCTAATTTCATGGCTGCTGTCTCCTTCCGAGGTAATCTTGGAGCCTAAGAAGAGAAAATCTGTCACAGCTTCCACTTCTTGTCCCTTGATGCTCCAGGACTTGATAGGGCAAGACGCCATGATCTTTGTCTTTTTAATGTTCAGTTTAAGCCCAAACTTCTCACTCTCTTCTTGTACGCGCATCAGAAGTCTCTTGAGTTCCGATTCACTTTCTGCAATTAAAGTGGTATCATCCGCATATCTAAGGTTGTTGATACGTTTTCCAGCAATCTTCACTCCAGCTGAAGACTCGTCCAGACCGGCCTTCCTCATGATGCACTCTGCATATAGGTTAAATAGGCAGGGCGACAGTATGCAGCCTTGCCTCACTCCTTTCTCAATCGGAAACCAATCAGTAAGACAATGCCCAGTTCTGACTGTGGCCTCTTGCCCTTCATACAGGTTCCTGAGGAGACAGATGAGGTGAGACTCCCATCTCTTGGAGAGCTGGCCACAAACTGCTGTGATCTACGCAGTCAATCTTTCGCATAATCAATAAAGCAGAAGTAGATTGGTTTCTGGAACTCTCTTGCTTTTTCCATGATCCAGCGAAGGTTGGCAACTTGGTCTCTAGTTCCTCTGCCCTTGCGAAACCCAGCTTGCACGTCCGGAAGCTCCCGATCCACATACTGCTGCAGCCTACCTTGGAGGATTTTCAACATCACCTTACTAGCATGCGAAATAAGCGCGATCGTGCGGTAGTTGGAACAATCCTTGGCACTGCCTTTCTTTGGAATGGGGATGTAAACTGACCTCCTCCAATCCTGTGGCCACTGCAGGGTTGTCCAAATCTTCACTGTACGTTATTTAGCATATAGAACATGTCGCAGTTTCTGCAGAAACACTGCCTCAGGCGAGCTTCAATTCGCCTTGCTGGATGAATTCACAAAACTATTAGGGTGGTAGCGTATTTACGGTAAGATTATGCGAACAGCATATGAACAACACCCATCTCTACTTCGTCTGTGCTCACACGCAGCCAATTGTCCTGCGCTACTGAATTAACCAAGAAAATAACCACTCATGAAACTTATTTTTTAATGAATTTGCGTTCTGAGTTTTGAGAAAGGATGTTATGTGCCCTGTGATTCCCTGGAATAGTTCAGTCTAGATGGCAGTTTGTCCGTTTATTCTGCAGAAAAGTATATATTCGTAAACAGTCTGCAGATTATTCGCTGGAAATTCTAAAACGCGTCAAATTTCAAAACTCAACATAGGTCGGAGTAGGGTAGTGGGGAGCAATAGGGGCCCTTTTAATTTATTTTTGAACCCGGCTTCCATAACTGTTAATCCGCCCCTGACAACGGGTGCACCAAAACAGCTCCTTCCTCATCTCGCTATAGGCTTTCTGTTACAGCGCTGCATTCGATCGAAGCTGCAACTGCAGGTTACTTACTGCGCCGGACCGGATTTTACGAAACAGCTTCTCATCAGTCTTGCCTTCAATGCGCCTACCTCGCGTTGCGAGATGCGTTACGAGAAGGCATTCTCCTGCTTCACGTGCGTACGTGCCGACTGTACCTACAAGCCAACGTTGTTGCTCAACATGAAGAATGCACTATCTTCTGCAGCGCTGAGTGATCCATGGAATGCTGCTTCTTTTCTTGTGTGTGTGTGTCTGTCCTTACCACAACTAACGTCGCAAAGCGTCATGGAACCTGCCGAGATTTACTGTAGGCGACAGACACCCACGGCATCATCACCGGAGCCTTTTCATCATACGCAGCCTCATGTTGCCATCCGCTTGTTGACTCTTAGATATGCAAAGACACCACATACTCCATTGTCTTGAATCTGTGTTGCTTTTAATTTTCTTCTGTTTGTTTTTTATATGCATTTTACGTAAGGGTATGTATCGCCTCTGTGTGTGTGAGGGGTCTTAAATGGTTTTGAAATCTGCTAACCTTCTGCCGTTTTGAAGTAGACTTATTGCTGATACCGCTTGTTTTTTTGTTTTTTTTTTCGATTATGTGTAAAACATTGGCGCAGTCGCCAAATGAAAGAGCGTAGAGGAAGAAATCAGCGGAGAGTTAAATCTCGCTCATGCTCGCCTATGTATTAGCTGGTGTGACGCCATCCCCAGGAGCCATAAATATTCCGAGACACCAGAGAGAACTTTCAGCCTGTTTTGTTTCTCGTCTTGGGTGCGTTGTGTGCGTACAAAGCATGACAACTGAATTTTCTGCTCCCAATCCAACATGAAGTATACTGCTCTGTATTCGGCTGCACGAGCAAATAGGACTGCTATGGCGTTGACTTTTACCGTTTCCCGCAAAATCAAAAGCTCGCAGCGCACCGCGGGTTTCATGCTGAGGAAATAAATACGTTCAAACTGACTAAAGGAAGTGTATTCTGCTCAAAACGCTTTCGTGACAGAAACTATATGCACAGCTTGTTCTTAATCTTAGCTTAAGCGGTTTCCTTGACTCACACGAGAAGCTCTCTATGCTTCCTCAACTCAAAAAAGCGGTGAATGAAGTCATCTAACTCACGAAAAGCGCTTTGCCGCTCTTTGGATAAGGAGGGACTCAAAGTAGCCGCTTGTACGCGTCTGGTGAGGAGTCTTTTGACGTAATTTTTGACTTATATTGGTATAAATAAGAAAAGAAAAGCAGGTATACATCTATGACTTCAATATGGGTATGAATCTATGCCTGCAGTGTATTTTTCCGGAGGTACCACTCTCACGTGCGCTCGTTATGTGCCTTATGCGTATTATTTCAATTTTCTGGACTGTTTGACAGGAAAACATTGTTGCTTGGGCGATGTGCAATTTTTTAGAGTGGCGCGGGTTTGAAGCGCTCCACTCGCTTTACCGTAGTGAACTGGGCGTCGCTCAAGCCGCTTGAGATACCTTATACTGCGCGAGTGCAGTGCAATTGTTTCTGCAGCGAAGCACGCTTTCAGGTGAAAGAGCGATGTCAGGAAGCATAAAGGTATCCTTCCTCCCACATAAACAAGAAATGACACTCAAAAAGAGGTCTCACTAAGCACTCCTTAATAAATTATGTTTAAAAATTACACAAAGGAACGCGGACCGCTCTTAGAGCATCCTCAAGGCGTAGTTTTTCTTTTTTTTTTTTTTTCTATTTTCTCGCGCAGAGAAAGCATGTTATCATTCCTGACAGGCACGTATAGGAAAAAAAAAAAAAAAAAGAAGGAGGTGTGAGGTAAGGGGCTTCTAATTCTATTGCTTTGCAAAAGTTCGTGCCTCATCCCATTTTTGTGTGGACGCTTGCAAGGAGTGTTGACTGCGATCAGTTCATGGAGTGCGATCCTGTGAATGGGACAGGCAGACAGCTTTGGCTCGTATGTAGCTCTACTTGGGCTGCCCTCTTTTCTCGCGAACGAGCACGCGCTGCAAGCTTCTCTGCTAAACATCACGCGGCTCGTCAGCCATGCGCGCTGATGAGACTGCAGAGTTCTGTCGTAGGTCGTCGTACCGGCTTTTGCGACATCCTTCCCAGCAGGGCACGCACCTGGCGCGCACTGCTGAAGCCATATTAGAAGCTAAGACTGGTGTATCTCACCTCAACACAGGCGCGACCAAGCTTAGAGTGCACGAACGAGCGAAGTTTTTTTCGAACAGTCAAAGCAAACAAGCATCGAAGCTGCTCATATGCAGCATCGATGATTTTTCACCCCGTCGTTGCCTCGTCACGGATCACAATTGCACAATTCGCAAGAAAACATTCGATAGCGGTCTGTCTGGTTAGGTAATAAAATTGAGAGAGAAGTGAACTCTAGTAAAGTCCCTTCGACAAAACACGGCATTGCCTATACCTAGTTTATAGCTTTATAAAAGTACGACTTCGGGCGAGTTGCAGCATGCAGTGGCTTTTAAACGCAAGTGTAGTCGACCGTCGGGTCGCTGAATTTAAAAACCGTTAATTTAGGAAGAGTTTCCCGTGTCGACTGAATATGCCACTTTGGTCTCCAGCCCAATAGTTTTCCGTCGTTATCTCACGCGCATCGTACAGCGCTCGAACACCGCACTTTGGTTGCTGTTAATTTGGGCGAAGTCAGCTTTGTGCTGCTTCCTCCCTACAATAAAACTATTCCTTGCCTCAATGACGCCGGGCACTGAAAGCGCTGGATTTTGTCGACGATTTTTCGGGCGGGGCAGGAGGCGTCCGATGGTTGTAGTCGGCTTAATTTTCTGTGACTGGTCGCATTAGTTCCTTTTCGCGAACACAGGACAAGGTGTAGCTCTTAGGGGCATCTGTTTAATGACTACTGGGATGCCGTTTTTAAAACTGTCGCACTACGTACCAGGGGAAGTCTTCAAAGCCTGCAGGCGTTGGTTGCTGATAGCTGACCGCAATGAAAATGCGGCATCGTTTGCGGAAGTGTCGTGCTGTGTGATATCAGCGCACGTTAAAGATCCTCAGGTGGTCGAAATTACTCCGTAGCCCTCCACTACGGCTCCCCTTTCTCTCTACTTTCACTCCCACCTTCTTCCCGTCCCTTACGGCGCGGTTCAGGTGTCCACAGCGCAAGTGTGACAGATACTGCGTCTTTCACTTCCTGTGAACCAATTATTATTATTATTATTATTATTATTATTATTATTATTATTATTATTATTATTATTATTATTATTATTATTATTATTATTATTATTATTATTATTATTATTATTATTATTATTATTATTATTCACATGGGAGGGTGATATTATCACAATCAGCCTGCCAATACCCTTGCATTCACATTATCTCTAGGCCACGTAGGCACATTCATACGGCTCGGTTAAAACGGGACTTTATATGTTGGCTGGTTTGCGTGAGTCATCGCGAAGGTGGGAGTGAAAACAGAGAGAAAGAGGTGCCGTAGTGGAGGACTTCGCCCACCGCGCGATAGAGGCTTTCGCCTCATCGCACTTTAGTGATGGGAAGTGCCCCTAGAATTCTTTTTGGGATCTTGAGCTAAGAGGAGAGGGGGTCGAAGGCGGTGTATTCCAGTTCGCATTGTGTCAAAAAGGTTAATGTACCCCCGTGGACAAAAGTGGTATATTCCACGCGCTGCGAGAAAACTGCCCGCCAGATTTTTCCGACAGAGAAGCAGTTATTTCTGAGATACGCATAACGTACCCTCCTAGATATACTGTCCATCTAGTCCAAGCAATTTTGTGTGGCACATTTTTTTTATACGGAAAAAATGCAATCGTCGCGATTCGCGTGGAGTATACCACTTTTGTCCGCGACTGCATATAGTAAAATATGATTCAAACATGCAAACAAGCTGTCTTTGAAGTGCTTTCTATGCTTGTTCAGTTGTTGTTTTTTTCTCAAAACTAACAGGGCCTATGTCTTCAACACATGTTTTATACTTGGTACGTGCTACAGTGTCCCTAGTTACCTTTTTTTTTTTTTTTCGCCCGGAGTCTATGGTCTGAAGAAATCGAATCTCAAGCAGATCTGTATTATATTCCGCATGTTTGGCTGTATGCTTTCCTTCTTTGAATATATTGCACTGGCCAGAAAGCTTTTTATTCGTCAAGCAAATGCTTAGCAATCCTCGCTGCAAAAGGTATTGTTTGATAATTTTTCTATCAGCGCGCCGTCATCATAGTTGCTTCAAAAACCAAATTATCCACTTCATTGTTCCTAGCAGTTGGATTCATTGCTGCACGACCACAATATTTTAAGTTTTCTAGCGTTAAACCCGTTTAATGGTATTAAATAATGAAGTGGAATTAAATAACTTAGCACTCTGCCGTAAAACATCTCGCGGATCACTTTTTCATAGACTGTGTCTTCACCCTTCCCTTCATGATGAATTCGGACAGTAACACAGTTGTGACTACCCGTATTAAGAAAAGCAGGCTAACTTGCAGCCATCTTATTATGCACGTTATTTCATGGCACTCACAGTGTTTGAATACGACGCCTAATGCCCAGCCGTGGTGGTGCAGTGGTTAGGGTGCTCGACTACTGTGCCCAAGGATGCGGGATAGAATCTCGGCCGTGGACAGCACTTTTCGATGGATGCGAAAAGCAAGGTGCCCGTGTGCTGTGCGATGTCAGTGCACGTTAAAGAGCCCCAGATGGTCGAAATTTCCGGAGCCCTCCACTACTCGGTGTCTCTTATAGCCTAAAAGCAGTAACCGCATTAGGCGACAGCCCCTAGCTATCCGTCGCGCGACGCCACTGCCACCGCCTGTCGCTGTCGCTGGTGCTGGTGCTGTTGTGCCCGGCCAAAGCCGCCCAGAAATTCAGGTGGACGCCAAACTTCTCCGGCAAACGCCTCCTTCACAAAATTCGAATACTGCTTTGCAAGACACCGGTGTACTGCAGGCGAGCCGTCCCACGGGGAGAGAAGCGACGTGTTTGAACATGAGCTGAGAATCCTGACAGCTCGACGCCGTGGCCCTGGCGGTGGAACCCTTCTCGCCCCGCGGCATATTTGAAGCAAGAGCGCAGCAAGCTCTCCCATTGGCCCTGCTAAAGTGCTGCCGTCGGATTCGACCATTTGAGCGTCAACGGTGTTTCGGTTTACGGAGACTCAAGTGCTTCCGCTAGAGACTCCGAGAGCGAGTTCGTCACTAGCGTCCATCGGGAGCAGTTCGCCCCCTTAGAGAGCGGACGCGGCGGAATCTCCCCGGCCGTCGCTGCGCGAGGACAGTCGCGTATGACTATAGCTTTCGGCCCGAGAGCCGATCTCGTTGTGTAAATGCCTGTAAATAGTGCATAAAGCTTTTTCTTCATCTCCTCAGCGCCGACTCGGATTCATCACTACCGCCCAGAGAGCTGACAGCCCTCGTTCGCGAAACGGGTGACGAGTGCTACGCAATCAACCCCCTGGCACAACCCTGTTGACGGTGGGCTACTGTGTGATAACACCACCGGCACAACAGTGCATACCGCACGGAGCGACGGGGCTCAGCGACAGAGAGGCGCGTTTTCAGAGTTGCTCTGTTACCGCCGCCTCGTCATTCGGTCACGGGGAGTGCAATCGCGCTGTATCTCATTTCTAACGCTAAACAGCATGAAGTACTATAAAACACTGAAGAAATGTTTTGTAACGCATCGCATTCACAACGCAGCGGTGCGCTACTACACTGCGATGCCGACTTGCCTTGCAAGCAGTGACTTTCTCCTTCTCCTTTCGAAAAATTAACAATATCTAGCCACGCTAGCCTTTTTTTTTTTCTTTTACTACCTTTCCAAGTATTTACTGAATCGTCTCGATGCACTCGTATATATACAGATCAGACGAAGTGAGCTCGTGCAGGCACCATGTTCTTCGCCCAAACCGGACTAGAAAAACAAAATTCACACGCAAAAAAAAAAAAAAAAACCAGAACGGAAGTTGAGCACCCTAAAGGCTTCTGCGATTGGCAGCCTTGCGAGCTGCTTCCGGGCGACGGGCGAAATTTTCTAAAAACCCATAAACTGAGCGACAGCGACGAGCGGCAATGCTTTGGCGGCTCTCAGCCCGTCGCGCGGCGGGTCGACGCGAATTCTTGCTTCCATGCTGTTAGCGCTTAATAGCTTTCGGACGTTGAAACCAATAAAATAAACAAAGGATAATAAATACCGCCTTATCATCAAACCTTGTCGCAGAATGGGACCCAAAGCAGTCGTGAGAAACGATTGGCTCACATGTTGCCATAATATTCTGATTTTAGAGCTATAGCTTTACCCGGGGAAAAAGTCGAGCACCTCCTGCCCGGTCCATAACATTGACCTTCAGCTTACCCCCCAAAAGGCAACAGTGCACCACTGCCAACCCTAAGCAACTAAATAACAGTAACATTAGCGACAACCATTCGCAAAAGGTGCAACCGAGCGTTGCTTCTCCATTCATGCACGAGGAAACGGGGCCGTCAGACCGTGCTGCTTAGATGCTGCACATCGGCAATATCACAAATGAAGAACAGAATCGGATCATATGGCTCGTCGGGAAGGCGAATTGGCCCAGAAGCGACGGCGAAAACAAGCGAAACACGATGCAGACCGGCAGAACGGAATGCTAGGCTCTCAACGAACCAGGATTGAGAGTGTGAATGGAAGTGCGCTATAAGCCAATCACCGAGCTATCGTTCTTAAAACTCGGTTCAATACAGTTCAACCGCTGCCAATTTTAAGGCGAGAGCCTTTCTAGACTCATGGAACGAAATCCTGTGCGCAAGAGTTGTGCGTGAGATCTGTGCGTCGGATCTGTGCGCTGATGTGTCACTTGTCAGTCGTCCTGATGACGTCATCAAAGAATAAAAGAATTAGCCGTTGCTTATGTGGTTAAACCTGGAGTAACGCGAGAGCTATCTGCATGGCTACGCTTAGGTTCGGCTTGAAAGCAAAGCCATGGCTTTTGCACATAGTCGTTTACTCTATGGTTTCAGCTTTATTTACGCCATGAGGGCACTTTTGACCACTACAGTGCGATGAGGCGAAAGCGTCTGTTGCGTGGTGGTCTTAAGCTCTCCACAATGACACCTCTTTCTGTTTTCACTCCGACCTTCCTCCTTTTCCTTAAGACTCGGTTAAGGTGTCCGCGTGTTGTGACAGATACTGGGCCTTTTCTTTCCTCTAAATAATAATTGGTTCACAGAAAGGGAAAGGCGCAGTATCTGTCACATTTGCTCTGTGGACACCTGAACCACGCCGTAAGGGAAGGGGTCAAGGTGGGAGTGAAAGTGGAAAGAGAGAAAGGGGAGCCGTAGTGGAGGGCTACGGAGTAATTTCGACCACCTGGGATCTTTAACGTGCGCTGACATCGCACAGCACACGGACGCCACTTCGTTTCGCCTCCATCGAAACGCAGCCGCCGTGGTCGGGTTCGAACCCGCGAACTCCGGACAGTAGTCGGGCGTCTAACCACTGCACCACCCCGGCGGGGCATTCCAATTTGAAACGTCGCTGATGCCTGCTGCATTGAATCTGCTTCTATATGCTGTGTGGTGCCGCGTTCGAGGAAGCGCCAAATGAATGGCGCCGCACAGATCGCCTGGATCGAACGCCCGGCGGGGTTAACTTGCCTGGTGACGTCATCACTAGTGACATAATGACCGGATGTGACGTTGTTATGACGTCACTCCTGGTTATTAGACATTGATGTGATGTCATGATGATGTCACAGTCGATGACGTCGCCATGTGCTGACATCATAGTCAGTCATTCTCATTACTCATGAGTATTTAGTCATGCATGACTAATTAGTACTAGTTATAGTGACTAGTTAGTCCCAATATAATCCAAACCAGTCGAATATAATCTAGTTCAATCCAATCATGTCCAATGCTGAGTACACTCTAGTCCGAAATACGCCACTCACTAGCCTATCATCATCACTAGTACCATCCTCAAGCTAGAGGAGAATTAAGATGCGCTACTCACGATGGACTACGAACCATATGACATGTTTTTTTTTATTGGACTTCACAGCTTGTGGAAGACACGCATGTTGGATCGCAGCACTGAACCTGTTGTTCCATCTAGAATCCATTTTAGCATAATGGTGGTGCAACTCAAGGACATGTATGAAGAAAATGACTTTCAACCTGACCGGTTTCCGCTTGTGACACGGTGTTTATCTTTGCCTACCTTTTAGTTGTGTTTTCTGTTGTGCAGCTCAGCCGTTGCTGAGCTGCACAACCGCGTGTAATAAATACCATATTTAAAACAAAACCCAGGACGTGGCGCAGTTGGTAAAGCGCTCGGCTGGGTATCCAAGGGATCGATTTTCGGTGGAGCCGTTTGTTTTTCTTTTTTCATGAGGAGACCGACCCAGCGGTGTCACTTAGTACTGCGGCGCCGCCAGCTGTGGCGGTTGCTAGGTAACGGCTCAACGTCAGTGCAACGATGGCCAAGATGCGACCACGACTAAAGTGCGATCACGGCGAAGCGGCTGGCGTAGTGTAGCTCTCCACGCCATAATTCTCCTTGTCTTCCGTGAAGATAATGGTAGCGATGACAATGACGCTGCAGTTAGTGATAATGACAATGATGACAGTAGCAATGATAATGACAACGTATTTAGTTTATAATCACAATGAGAGCGAACGTGGTGCACCGTGTGCAGCAGCAACGCTCCGGCCTTCGCATTTGTGCCGTGTAGATTCCACAGTACTCTCGGAATTTTTTTGTCCAGGTATCGTAGGTAGGCTTGCATGCTTTAGAGCCTTTGTATTGTTTTTTTTTTCATTTTTATCATATTCGTGTAATATTTCCTTCCAACGTTTCTTTTATTTTGCGTACTGTTTCAGACTTGTAATTTTGTTCATTAAATCCTTTTTAGCCGACTAGTATCGTTACCATTTGATAACGGCTAAAGGCACCGATGTTGTAGTGTTATACAAAAAGGGAGAAGCTGGATATCATTCATGAGTGGTCAATGTATATAGGAATGAGTAAAGGGCATTAGGCCCTAAGAAGGCAAGATACGTAAAAAAAAAAAATGTATTACATTTGGAATTATCTCTGCGGTTCGTTTTTTATAACTGCGATCGGTCATCGTAAAGCGATGTCCGCGTGTATCCCCTCTTTTCACGTGATGTCCTCGTAATGAGGGCCTTTGAGAATATTTTGAATAAGTAAAGAAATAAAATCGGGGGTACGGGAACACCTAACCATCTTCTTTAAGGGCACGACGCGACAGCGTTAACGGCTCCAGTGCCAATCCACGGCTTCCCTTGGGGATCCTGGTTAGCGCGCACGCATTTGGCTTAATGACTAATCATTTAATTTATGCTTCTATTCTCTCACATATACTAGTTAGCATACAGTCGTAAGATACCACCACATTGAGTGAAATTCCACCCGATATCCATATAAGGCCCCGCTTTAACCAAGTCGTATACGAACGTGACGGCGTGGCCTACAGGGGCAGTGTGTCGACGCGGCATACGAGGGCCCTGGATGGCTGTCACCTTCTGAAAGGGAAGGCCGAGCTGGCAGCTCCTTTCAAGTTGGCCATGTCATGTGGTCGCGTCATGTCTCACGACCCAATACGATCAATCAACGCCCGACCATGCTGGGAAACTCCGCTTCAAAAAGTGACTAGTTTTTGTATGCAATTTTCGGGTGGCTATAAATTGTCATGCCGTCTCAGTTCAGTCGTTCAGTCGTGTCCGACTCTTCGTGACCCTATGGACAATGTCACGCCACTCTTTCCGGTCTCTCACTATCTTCCTAACATCACATAACTTCATCTGCAGTGCCTCGAGGATGCCTTCTAACCATCGCGTTCGCTGCCTACCCCTTCTCCGGCGACCCTCAACCTTTCCCAACATCAAATCTTTCTCCAGCGACTCCTCTCTTCTCATCAGATGACCAAAGTAGCTGAGCTTTAACTTTAGAATTTGACCCTCCAATGAGCAGTCAGGGTTTATGGTCGACAATATTGACTGATTTGATCTTCTGGCAGTCCAAGGAACTCTCAAGAGTCTTCGCCAGCACCACAATTCAAACGCGTCAATTCTTCGGCGGTGAGCCTTTTTCACAGTCCAACTCTCGCATCCATACATCACAACTGGAAAGACCATAGCACGAGTTATACGGATCTTGGTTGGCAGACTAATGTCTCTGCTCTTTACTAGGCGGTCAAGGCTAACCATTGCTCTCTTTCCCAGAAGCAGGCGTCTCCTAATTTCATGGCTGCAGTCTCGAGGTAATCTTGGAGCCAAAGAACAGAAAATCTGTCACAGCTTCCACTTCTTGTCCATTGATGCTCCAGGACTTGATAGGGCAAGACGCCATGATTTTTGTCTTTTTAATGTTCAGTTTAAGCCCAAACTTCTCACTCTCTTCTTGTACGCGCATCAGAAGTCTCTTGAGTTCCACTTCACTTTCTGCCATTAAAGTGGTATCATCCGCATATCTGAGGTTGTTGATACGTTTTCCAGCAATCTTCACTCCAGCTGAAGACTCGTCCAGACCGGCCTTCCTCATGATGCACTGTGCATATAGGTTAAATAGGTAGGGCGACAGTATGCAGCCTTGCCTCACTCCTTTCTCGATCGGAAACCAATCAATAAGACCATGCCCAGTTCTGACTGTGGCCTCTTGCCCTTCATACAGGTTCCTGAGGAGACAGATGAGGTGAATTGGAACTCCCATTTCTTGGAGAGCTTGCCACAATCTGCTGTGATCTACGTAGTCAAACGCTTTTGCATAATCAATAAAGCAGAAGTAGATGGGTTTCTGGAACTCTTGCTTTATCCATGATCCAGCGAAGGTTAGCAATTTGGTCTCTAGTTCCTCTGCCCTTGCGAAATCCAGCTTGCACGTCCGGAAGCTCCCGATCCACATACTGCTGCAGCCTACCTTGGAGGATTTTCAACATCACCTTGCTAGCATGCGAAATGAGTGCGATCGTGCGGTAGTTGAAACAATCTTTGGCACTGCCTTTCTTTGGAATGGGGATGTAAACTGACCTCCTCCAATCCTGTGGCCACTGCAGGGTTGTCCAAATCTTCCGACATAATGTATGCAGAATGTTAACAGCGTCATGGTTGAGGTTTTGAAGCAACTCCGCTGGAATGCCATCAATTCCGCTAGCTTTGTTCTTAGCAAGGCTGGCTAAGGCCCATTCAACTTCACTCTTCAGGATGCTCGGCTCGAGATCAGTAATCACAACCGTGTTATGTTGAGTTTGCACATTCGGGTCCTTCTTGTACAGTTCTTCTGTGTGTTCCTGCCACCTCTTCTTTATCTCTGAGGCTTCAGTGAGGTCCTTGCCTCGTTTGTCCTTTATCACGCCCAGCTTAGCAGAGAAGCTTCCTTTGATATCTTTGATTGCCTTATACAGAACTCTTGTGTTCCTTAATTGGCTGTTGTCCTCAACTGCTTGGCACTGTATGTTCAAGAAGACATTCTTATCTCTCCTTGCTATTTTCTGAAAATCCGCATTGAGAACCTTGTATTTATCTCTTTCCCCCATAACTTTTGCCATCCTCCTTTTCTCAGCTATTTTCAAAGCCTCTTCAGATAACCAGTTTGCTTTCTTGCATTTCTTTTGCTTTGGAACTACCGTAGTAGCAACTTCTTGTATTATATCACGAACATCAGTCCACATCTCTTCGGGCTCTCTGTCTTCTAGATCTAATTCTTGAAATCGATTCCTCACTTCCACAGCATATTCTAATGGAAGTTGATCCAGATCATACCTGAAAGGCCTTCTAGTGTTCTGCGTTTTCCTCAATCGAAGCTTAATTTTGGCTACAAGAAGCTGGTGATCGGTGCCACAATAGGCCCCAGGTCTTGTTTTTACTGCTTGTATAGCGCTTCTCCATCTCTGCCGGCAAAGAATATAATCGATCTGATTCCTGTACAGACCGTCCGGTGAAGTCCATGTGTACAGGCGCCTCTTGCGCTGTTGAAAATGAGTATTCGCTTTGGTCAGGTTGTTTTCTTGACAAAACTCTACTAGCCTCTGCCCAGCTTCATTTGGCTCGCCAAGACCAAACTTGCCTATAATTCCGGATATTTCTTCACTCCCGACCTTAGCATTCCAGTCTCCTATGAGAAAAACGACGTCTGATGATGGGGTGCGGTCTAAAAGGCATTGTAGGTCCGCATAAAATCTCTCAACGTCAGCTTCTTCAGCAGTAGTGGTCGGTGCATAGACTTGGATAACTGCTATGTTGAAAGGGTGACCTTGGATCCGAAGTGAAATCATTCGGTTGTTTTTGGGGTTGTACCCTAGCACTGCTTTGCCCATTCTTCTGTTTACTATGAGAGCGACCCCATTCCTTCTCTTGTATTCGTGCCCACAATAAAAGACATAATGGTCACCGGAGTTAAATTCTCCCATTCCGGTCCACTTGAGCTCGCTGATACCCAAGATATCAATGTTCAATCTGTCCATTTCTCGCTTGACGACATCCAGTTTACCTTGCGTCATAGACCTTACATTCCATGTTGCTATGTGATATATCTCCTTGCAACATCGGACTTTCCGGTCGCTTCCCGACACATCCACAACTGAGCGTCCTTTTGGCTTTAGCCCAGCCGCTTCATTCGTCCTGGAGCTACTAGGAATCGCCCTTTGTTCACCCCCAGTAACATGTGGGACGCCTTCCAACCTGGGGGGCTCATCTTCCGGCGCCATATCATTAATGGTATTAGAAGTGGCCAATAAAAGCTTTCTGCTACTGCCGTCATTGCCTTTTGGAAATCACTTTTTCTTCCTTCTTTTCCATCTCAATTAACTGTACGGCTGTTATCTCAATTTTTCTTTTTGTACTTTAAGTGTTCAATAGCTTTGTTTTCCGTGTTGGTTGTGCATTTAGCAACAATATGAAATCTTCCAATTTAGACGCAGTTATCTTTATTGGCCGCGGGCACCACCACTATTCGTATGCACCCTAATTTTGCCTTATCAAAACCGCCGTTTTTTGATACATTGGCCCTAAGGGAAGTTTCGCAACTGGTAATATTGAAGAGCTCTTATGCCAGCTGCCAACTATACCACCTGCCAGAGCCATGGCCATAGTTTGTCGCTTACAACGCCGACGCCTTATTTTCTGTAGGACGGGGCCTCTAACGCTATCGTTCTAACTAACTAACTAACTAACTAACTAACTAACTAACTAACTAACTAACTAACTAACTAACTAACTAACTAACTAACTAACTAACTAACTAACTAACTAACTAACTAACTAACTAACTAACTAACTAACTAACTAACTAACTAACTAACTAACTAACTAACTAACTAACTAACTAACTAACTAACTAACTAACTAACTAACTAACTAACTAACTAACTAACTAACTAACTAACTAACTAACTAACTAACTAACTAACTAACTAACTAACTAACTAACTAACTAACTAACTAACTAACTAACTAACTAACTAACTAACTAACTAACTAACTAACTAACTAACTAACTAACTAACTAACTAACTAACTAACTAACTAACAAGAGGTTTAATGTATTTATAACCAGGAACCGCCAGAGAAGACATCTGCTCATAGCAATTCGGATGATACCTAATGTGTGATTAAGTTACAAAAATCTACGTTCAATTTTTAGAAATTCGCTTCTATCCGAAGGTAATTGTGTGCGTGCGTGTTTAATTTCTCGAAAATATGAGTAACGTTGACAGGATGTGAAATCCTGCCGCAGGGAAGAATCAGCATTTAGAACAACCAGGAATTACCTGATTGTCCTAATTAGTGCCAAATGACAGAGAACAGCAAAAATTCAGAATATCCGCCTTTAAGCTAAACAACATTAAATGCAGAGAGAAGCTTTTCAAGAAGCGACGTGCATGGCGTATGACGTATGTGTGCATAAAGTATGATAACGTCACCATCAAATTTGTTTGCGATGCTTCTTCCAGAGAAAACCAAAGGGAAAGGTCAAGCATTCCCCTTGTTGAAGTGGTGCGGAGAAGTAGGCAGCGTGCATTTTGGGAGGAACCACCCCAAGTGCAAGGCCTCAATCAGCTTGCTGCAGATTCACTGTTTAGTTTGTTCAGCATGCATGTATACATGCGTTAAAATAGAACTGCATCTATCGTCTCTATACTCGAATAGGCGAGCTTTCCGCAATCTTTTCCTGGCCACAGACGCGTGCGCGTGTCGCTCGGCGAAGGCTAAGTACTCCCCCTGGCGAAGCTGTAGGTGGGCGTGCAAAATTCGCGGCAAGAAAACGTGAGCAGAGCGAAGGACCAGGACGGCCATTATATGAGATTAACCAGGCGCAACTCGGAGTCTGAAATCTCACGGACCAATGGCAAGCTTTCTAAAAACGGCCTGTCAGATGAAGTTCACATCTGGGCCAAATTGAGTTTCATGTAAAAAGTCGCCGACGCAAGTCGCTTTCATGCTGGTAGAAATTCGACATGCACGGTAGCGATTTGAACAGACAGATCTGTGGTGCAGGCAGCTAAGAGTTATTTGAATCGTTTTGCATAACCGGGGATGTGGAAAACGCATTTTCCCCGCAACGTTGTTTATTATATAGGACCAACGAGAGTTGTCGGCACTCCACTTGATGTGCCCTATATATTTGGTACATTTCTTTATGTGATTGTGCTCGACAAAAATATTAAACATCAGCACCATTCCTGACGTGTAAAGAAAGAGGGAGTTAAGCATTATGGTTTACAGGTACCAAACTCTAGCAGGGTTTCGAATAATCATGGCCAAAAACGGAGTGTCACTAGTCATCAGACGATTGTGCGAATTACCTGATATCAAGCAAGAAAGCGGTTCGCTGCTGGTGAGCCGATATTTTAGGGCTCAGATGAAATAAAATAACACCACTTACTTGTAATCTCAAGTAAGGATGAAGAGTATGATGTATTCATTGGCGGTCACGTTGAGGTTGTCTACAGCATTAGATACATGCCTGCACCTGCAGTAACTAGAGTCCAAAATTGAGCGCGGACATGACTCCAAGTTCTTTACATTTTGCCGTTTTTTAAACGCGGCTTTGATGCGAAATGACAGCGCATTCTTTGCTCTTCTGTTTATTTCGGTAGGCAGGTCCTATCCTCATGAGTTTCGAACAGCGAATGGCTCATCCAGTTTAGAAAGTTTATCGCCTGATACAATGCAGGGAAAACATCGCCGGGTGCATAGCGACAAATTCGTAGGCGACCCTTTCTGTGGACGGTCACACTGGTGCAATGGGTTTCTTGAACTTCGGAAAAGTACTGAATATTTCATGGTTTCCCAACAGAAACTTCTTCACCGAGATAAAACCCCCCCATTGCTCTATCTAAATTCGCCTTGCCTACATATTGCTACATATTACATTGTGGTCATCATATGCATGCTATAATATATGTATTTAAGAGACGATTATTAAGCTATTATTAATTATTTAGCTCTCTAATATCTTTTGGCTTTAGGGCACAATATTGCCGCATAGAAGACGACGCCAAAGATGGTGACTGGGACCACAAGCGCGAGCCTGGAAGAGAAGGAAGTTTGAGCGCAAGACTCGTCCTGGTCGACTATTTAACCCGTCCTATCTTTGGGCCCTCCTTGACGCTCTATCGAGACGTGACAATATCATATGGCAAAATCAGAAGAATTAAACAACGAAGTGAATCAATATTTTAAAATTCGGCAATCAATATTGCACTTGAGATATCGAACATGGACTTATGTGCGCGACATGAGTCGATACCGAAACCAATGCGCGAGATGCAAGATGTAGCCATGAACTTTACAGCCTCATTCTGCCAACGATACTGGTGTCCGAGGACGCCAATCAAAATGTGGGCCAGCATTACCACCTTCTACCTGCTCCGTTTCACTTCGCCAGTAAGATCTTCCACCCTCAGTTCCACCTACGAGCATGACATAGAAGCTGTAAGGCTGGCTTGCATTCCAGGAGCTGGTGAGCGTCTGTATCAAGAGGACCAACGAAATGAGACGGAGTAACGCCACATTCTACCTCGCCTGTGCAGCGTACTTATAGTACCGGAACGCCGAGGCGGACATCAGGACATGACCCAATTGCAAAATAACGGTCTCCGAAGTAGCCAGTCTTCTTGCTGTTAGAGGACTCAGCAGTGAACCGCGCTTGCGCGCATGGTGGAAGAAGACGGACATGTCAGCAGTGGACGAGATAATATGCATTCTGAATGGGATCGTACGCGCATTGATACTACTAACGAGAGACCGTCGCGTCATTGCTGCAGTCAGCACTGCACCATAGCTATAGAACAACCGCGCAAGTAATCGATCCTCATGCAGCCACCATCCCCTCGAGAAGGTTTGGGTCGCTTGCCTGCCGGCGGATTGCAAATGACCACATTTCGCTGGTGTAGAAACTCAAAGGTTTTCCACAAAGTGGCGCGTCAGCCCTCACTCATGCCAGGCTAATCAAAGAAGTCAGCAAATTTGGATCCAGCTCCTCAGAACATTCTTAACGAAGCGGTGGCCAGTCTTTGCATCTGCTCATCAGCGATCTCCTCTCGCTTCTCTACGGAGGTGCGCCAACTTCTTCTCAATACCCAGGCAGGGGACCTGCCGAATTTTCACATGGGCCCCTATACGCTGGCTTCAGCGACTCTTATCATAAAGCCTCCGAAATTCGATAATCCTTGGCCAACACTATATGTCCACTTTGATGTTCTTTGGATGGTCCGAACAGGTAGCATCGCCCTACCGTCGTTGCATATCATTATCGTCGCTCCTGACCATTAAACTTTCTTCTGCCGCCGTTCCCATTTAACACGTCGCCCTTCCCGCTAATGCGTCGTCGTTCGAAATGCTAATAAAAAGGCGACGCATCTCCTAAAGCAAGAATTTCGCCGCCGTCAAAGGGCCGACGCTCTAATTTCTTCTTCACTAATGCCACCCATGTCTCTGTGGACATCAGTGCTGTGGCGCTTACTAGAATCCAGCACTTGCATGGGAGGTCAGCTGTGCGTGCAGGTCGAGTTGTCATCAAAGGGCGTTCTCAACACAGTTTTGAATCTAATGCATCGTCATGCTGTGCGTCACAAAATCGCGCTCGGTTTCTGTTTTCCTGGCAGTCACATGACTCTCTTGTAAAGCGGTTTGATATCTTTACGCTACTCTTTTCAATTATATTTGTTGTCGATCTTCACTTCTTGCCTTTTTTTACCATCTGCGACGTGCTTTCTGTATAAGCTTGCCTGGTGTGGTTTCGGAAAGACAAAGTTTTGCTTCTTGTGGCGTCCCTAAGGACATTGCAGAGCACGAAATGACGCTCTGAGCCCTGGGTAAACGGCTCATCCAGACGCTTCTCGCTATGATCTTTTAACGCTTGCCATTTTGCTGAAATACCCTCTTTTTCATGTAAATAAGTTTTATCAAAGTGCCATTAAACCTGCTTGTATATATTTTACCAACTTCGAAGATTCGATCCTTCATCAACCCGGAGTCTCTGCACGCTACCAAGTGCATGTGTAGCCCCTGGCGGTGCAGGGCAATACGATGGCAGTAGGAGAGCATTCTGCTCTTCGGTACACTGAATCTGGTTGGTTTATGGGGTTTAACATCCCAAAGTGACTCAGAACATGAGAGCCGCCGTAGTGGAAGGCTCCGGAAATTTCAACCACCTGGGGTTCTTTAACGTGCAGTGACATTAAACAGCGCACGGGCGCCTAGCTTTTCGCCTCCACCGAAAAGCGGTCGCCGCGGCTGGGATTCGATCCCGCGTCCTTGGGCGCAGTATCCTAGCACTACCATGACGCGGCGGCACACTGGAACTATGAGCTGGCGCCGAAACAATGTGGCAAGCTCTCGTTAAGATAAATTTTCGCATAAGATCAACGGTGTGAGAACATTTGGTTGGTGTCGCATAGGACTCAATTTTAGAGAAATACGTCTAAGCGAGACTATTTCGTACCCCCTTTTTCGCAATTTTCGCAACGACCATGATCCACGGCGGCTCCTCGCAACGGCATTCACGGAGTAGCCACGCGCCACCGTCGAGGAAATAGCAAATAGTAATGAATTGTTCCGGCGTGCAAAAACACATCCCGATAAGTCAGTTTCCGCGCATGTTCTCGCGAACGTGCGGGGAGCTATCTTACGGAGATGTGAATTCTTGTGGGGAAGCTTGTTGGTGCGACTGCCTGTAGGCATCGCTAAGGTCTTGAATCGGGGCATCCCGTGTGCCCGTCGCGTGCCCCGCGTTGCATTCGGTGCGTTATAGTCGGTACAGGTCAAGAAAAAAGCGGCATCCAGCTATCACAGGACGCCCCTCCAACCAATAGCTGCCGAGCTATACCATGACGTCACGGCCCACCGCCTTGCACCTATGAGTAGCGCTTGGAACGTAGTTTCTTCGAGTGAGTCCGTGCTGGCAAATGGTTCCTAAATGCTTTGTTAAGTTCTAGCAAAAATAATACCTTTACTTGATTCGATCGATAGTCGTTTGCTTATCAGAGTACAAGAGGTAAAACGACGAATTCCGATGGTTAATTTCAGCACTGTCGAGCTTTCACAAAACCGCTTCGTTGCTCTGCTCTTCACTGATCAGCGGTGTCACCTCTTAGACCCCCATGGCATTCGCCATGGAACCCTACGAGGTGACACCGCTGGCGACACCGACGAACGGACGCGACAACCAGAGGCGGCTGCCAATTTGGTAAAAGTCCGCGTGACCGTGGGCGCGGAAGAACACATTTTTCTGCCTGCTTTGTTTTTCTTTTCCCCTGTGTGCCGCGACGTCACACATTTGGAGCGATGGCACTGGCTGAAAGGGGGGGGGGGGGTCCTTAGAGGGCTGTTCGCCGCTTTTTACTTTACCTGTAACCGACTATAGAATGTATGTGGGCGCGGAGTCTACGATGCTCGGCGCGTAAAATTTTGCACAGCTAGGAGTCGAATTTTGCACTGACGCAACGCAGTTACACCACAACGCCCCTCCCTCAAAGAATAAAAATTCTAGAGGGCACTTTGGACCCCTAAAGTACGATGAGGTGAAATCTGTTATAGCGCGGTGGATCGTTGCTCTCCACTACCGCACCTATATCTCCCTCTCTTCTTTCGCTCCCACCTTCCTCCTTCCTTTACGACGTGGTACATGTGTCCGCGGATAAGCGTGACAGATACTGCGCCTTTTCTCTCCTGTAAATCAATTTGAAATGCCGCTGATGTCTGCTGTACTAACGTCTCCAAGACATCTTGGTCTGCTTCTGTTTGCTGTGTGGTGCGGTGTTCGAGGAAGCGCCAAATGAAAGACGCCTGGATCGGACGCCTGGATCGGATGCCCACCGGGGTCAGCTCCGTCTATGCATGAACTCAGTAAAACACGTTGTTGGGCTAGTTGGTGCATTGCATGAAGTAAGACTAACCGGCCTCTTTCTTTCTGTGTCGACTTTTCCTGTGTGCGTCTTCTTGGCCGGTTAGTCTTACGTCTATGCATGAATCGCCTGGTGAGATCATGACCAGTCGTGACGGTATATGGCGCGCCCCTTGTCGAACACAACCAGCATTCCATTGAACGCGTCAACGTTCACCGGCGTTCTATAATTCGTTTACAGGAAATCGAAGTCGCAGTATCTGGTACTTGCGGAATCCCGCCATCCTAACGGTAGACCAGGGGAATTATGATGAACGCTTCACGATCTGGGGCAGTTGGAAAGCGCTCGGCTGGGGATCCAAGGGATGGAGGTTTGATTCCCGGTGGAGACAAGGTTTATCTCCCTCGAAAGTAAGACACCTCTGTCGACAGCCTCTGCTGACAGCTCCTGCTGACAACGATGGGGCATTAAAAGATCTAGCCTTCAAAAGAACCCAACATGCCGTCTGTGGCAGCTTCGATGCGAAGTAAGCTTGGCATAGCAACGCCCAGCGAGCGGCACGTCGTTATAAGAAGCGTGTCAGTAGCACACCTGGAACGTGCTCTTGCTTCTAGATTATGTGGGAGACGTCGATCGCCAATTTTATAGATATCAAATTATCAATACGCAAAACTATTTCGCGATTCCTTTCGAGTTCGTTATATCAAGGCTTACTGTATTCTCTTATTTCATGGCCGTGTAGGACCGCTTCACCGCCGAATTTGAATTCTTCAGTGACCTCACCTAGCACAACACATATCCCCCGTTCACGTCTCCTCCCATGATCCTGTGCTCCGGGAGAAATATCGTTTACTTGAATTAGAGCGAAATATCGAAGTTCACACGCCATTTATAAAATCAGTCGCTCGACCCTACGTGGTGGCTCAGCGCGCGGCTATGGCGTTCTACTAGATACTGAGAACGGGACTTCGTGGCGTCATTTTGATGCAGGAGAAATGCCAGAAATGCTCGTATGCAGATATTTCGGTGCGTGTTAATGAACAAAAGGTAGTCGCAACTAATGTGGAATCCTTCAGTACGACGTTAACACGGCCCGCACGGGGGGCTTTGACTTGGAAAAAATTAATTCATTGAAATTGCTCCGCTATTCGCGCATTCTCGCACGATTTGAGGGCTGCATATGATGCTGGTAGAGCGAGTGTCTCGAGCCTTCACGCTTTCTCTAGCGCACGGGCCGACAGAGCGCCAGCTATTGCATGGCTTTGCTGCAATAAGGAAAGCGAATTCGTTTCAAAAGCTTCGTTTAAGGAAAAAAAGAAACGTTTTCTACTCTTGTTTTCTATGTCTGACACAGTATTCGAAAGACAAGACGCAGTATCGGCGCCAGCTGGCGCAACCAAGATGCAAAGCAGGTGCTGCTGAGAGCCTGGTCTGCGTAATAAATCGATCTGAGAGGCAAGATCACTGGAATTTGCGAGCGCTGTGCGAAGATAGTGTGCATTATTCAGGAAATACTCTACAGTATTAAGATAATCGTTTATATATTTTCTCGCTGCCTCTTCGAAACAGGCATTTCTAATAAGTGAACAGTTACTCGTCAGCATCGTCCCTAGCGCACCCGTATACGATTACAAGGAATATATACAGCTTTCGCAGTTCAAAAGGAAACCCTTGTCCAGGGTTCGAACTCGGGACCATCGCCTATACGAGGCAGTCGCTCAACTCACTGAAATATCTAGAAGGGCTGGCAGGTGGCTTGGTGAGGCCGAATCGATCAACAACCCGAAACGGGAAGGGTGTTACTGCAACTTTCTATAGGGAAATTCCTTCAAAGCGCGGTAAATTGCTAATAAGGTAGCAATTATTGGCATCCACCAAATTTACTTCTCCTTGCAGGACTACCCTAAAATGCATTGAAATGGCGCCGATGTTTTTTCGTAACGTAGGCCTGGCACTCCAAATAATGGTGAAATACGAGACAGTATAAAAATGTCCTCCGCGTGCCGTGACTTTCCTGTAAAGTTCCGGGTTGCGATCAAAAGTGAGACCTTCTTCGCCATGCTGCAGTGGATGCACGGGTTGCATGCGTGTACAACGAACTCTATGTATCTTTCTTTCGACCTTTTTTCGGTTCCTCTTTCCTTTTCATTTCAAACAGAAACGGACACTTTGATATTAGTTATGAGACACCACATCAGGAATGTGTGAAACACCATCAAGCGTTTGGTCATGCAATGAATCACCCATGCCGCAGAGGCGGCCTCCACCGCCGTGGTGCCATCACAGCTACGCATTGCCTAGTCCTGTTCCCTTTTGCTTTCCCTACACAATTAAACTACTTTACTGTCTTTTTCTCAAAGAACTGCGCGTCATTTTTTATGTTCATCGCTACCTTTTCACCTGTGCACACAGCGCGGCTGGTATGCGTTCGGGAAACTGACTTCTAGCAGCTCACGACCCTAGTGGTGAAGAGGGCTGCAGATATCGTCGGCATGGAGAGAGAAAAAAGAAATCGTGTTATAAAACATTTCTTTTTCCACGCAGAAACAGACGGTTGCATAAAAAAAAAAAAAACAATTTATTCCAACGTACAATCACGCGCGGTAAACACGTATACAAGACTATGGCCCCTTTGAGAGGCGTATATAAGAATAGCTATGATCTGATAGAGCCATGCGACGCTCGGCACACGGCCGGTGCGCACGGGCTTTGCGACTAGAAGCACGAGGAGTAGAAGGTGGGCGCCCTACTACGGTCGGCTGCCTGCCATGGTTCGGCGCAACCAGCGGGCAGCGTTCGCCACTTTGGCATAGATGCCGAAGCGGCCCTGGCGCGCGCAGCCTTCACCGAAGCTGGTGACACCGTAGATTGTCCAGCGCCCGCGGCCGTCCCTGGCCAGCAGCGGACCGCCGCTGTCGCCGGCGCAGGAGTCCACTCGGCCGCGACGGAAGCCGGCGCAAAGCATGTTATCGCTGATGAGGTAGTCGGCGTAGACGGCTCGGCATTCTGAGGGCGGCACGAGAGGCACCTGCGCCTGGTGCAGCAGGTCCGAGCCGTTGGCGTGCCGCTTGCTGAGTTTGCCCCAGCCGAGGATGGTGGCCAGTGAGCCTGGGGGCGGGGTGTCGCCCTGCTCAGGTAAGCATGCCGGTATCACGTAAGGCCCCAGCGGCAGCGCGCTACGCAGCCGAAGCAGCGCCAAGTCCATGTCGACGGTCTCGGGGTCGTAGTCGGGGTGAGCGATGGCCTCGGCCACGCGCACCGTCACCTCGGAGCCCTCGGGACGACCCAAGCTGTGTTCGCCGGCCAGCACCAGGAGTCGTCTTCGTAGGCAGTGGGCCGCTGTCAGAACCCAGCCTGGGGCGACCAGGGTGCCACCACAGAAGGGCTCGCGTCGCCGGTTGAGTAGCGCCACCTGCGACGGCAGAGGTAAGATTCAATTTCAGCATTGAAGCTAAGTGCTTTCGAACATTCATTGCGATAGGCTTCATTAAGACGGCAAAGACACGGAAGCAAACATGCACCAATGATGAAGTGCAAGAGTAAAAAAGGCGGTCGGAATTCATCCAGAGAGCTAAACATTAGCGTGTCCTTCTGATTGTGCAGCTTTTACACAACAGTTTACATACACTTTATAAAGATAAAAGAAAAATCTGCCAGTTGCTAATCTACAAAAAGCAATTCTCCCTCAGGTAGTACAACGAGCATATAGCAATGCAAATGAAGACGCAGCTCAGCTCGGAAAAATGCCTTGCTCTGCTAGAAGAAGCCGGTACGGCAAAAACATAAAACGCGTCCGCGATCTTAAGAACTGATATGAAACGTGCCAGCGGTGCATGATTGCTAAAGACAAGCCAAGAAGACGGGAAGAGTAACTTCCTATTTCTCTGGAGACTCGCTCACGCGATCGGCCGTCCCGCCCTTGCACGAAGAGCCTCACGTTGAACGCGGGCACGCCTGTGTCGCTGTGCTAGATGGTTTAAGACACGGTTGACAGGACGACAAGCGGCCGCTTATTGAACACGGAAGAGCCCACTTTCAGCGACGGCGATGTCAGCTCTATTCGAACTGCACGCAAAGTTCTCAACGAATATGCACAGGTCCCCGAAAAGATTTTTGGAACACCGTATTCACGAAAATGCTGAATTCTATACCCTGTCTGGAGGCGCGGCAGTAGTCCTTGACGGGTGCATTGTGCAGGTCGCGTGAGGAAGAGCAAAACACACCCTTCAGTGCGCAGCAGCATGTTTAGACTACCCAACAAATAAGTTTTTTGCAATTTCCACGTTCCGATAGTTTTTGTGGGCATCTGCATATTTCCGCTTGCGTGCAGCTCAGAGGGAAGTGGCATCGCAAGGCCACATTCTTAGAGTCTGCCTTTACTTTTGTTTGCTGATAACATTCTTTTCTCTTCGGTCTGACCGGGCTTTGCAAGATCCTGCTTGGCTATTTATTGATAAATCAGGAGCGCTTTTGTTAACCATATGTTTCTCTCCCATTTTTTTTTTTTTGCTTTCCTGTATCAGGTACTGTAATGCGATCGTCGCACCCGTTCGAGAATTGCTGCTGTTCCAGTCTTTCCCACGGCTGCGGGAATGATGAGCTCGAATGGCACGCAAGAAATGTTTAGTATAATAGTTTACCCTGGGCTATAGGTGGCTCAGAGTAGATAATACTGAATGCACTTGTACTTAAAAGACATATTTAGAGCGCATATACGCAGTTGAGGATTCGACGGAAATCCGTCCGGGGAGGTAAATTTAGTACATTGAAGAAAACAGTACTCGCCGAGGTCACAGAGAACCTCTCTGACCTGGGCGAATGCCGTTTTCTCCAGTATGTTACTGCGTATGTGTTGTGGATAGTACCGCATGTTTTTTTTTCTTTATTTCATTACTATGCAGCTGTGCACACAATAAATGCATGCCTTGGAATTATGGACAAGCGCGATTTTTCTACAGGAAGCTGTATGAGGTTCGTAGGTTCTCGCTATTGAAATTTTCTTTTTATCATCGGAAAAGTTTCCATAGCTTTTTATAGCAGTCTTAAACACCCGACGCGATCTAAGGAAGAGCTTTACACCCAAGGATGCGGGATGGAATCTCGGCTGCTGCGGTTTGAGGCGAAAAGCAAGGCGCCCGCGTATTGGGCCGATGTAACTGCACGTTTAAGAACTCGCGGTGTTCGACATTTCCGGAGCCCACCATTACGGTGTCCTCAATAGACTAAGTCGCTTTGGGACGTTAAAAATGTAACCGAATTCAAGAATTGTACAAAGACATTTTGCTAGGGTTTGAAACAATTCCATTCTAGCACCTTACAATACTCCACATTTGCTTTAAAATTAAAATTGATGTCAGGAAAGCTGGATTTGGTAATCTGGTCATGCCACAGAAAGCTGAATGGTCCAGTGTGTGACCAACTTATTTTCAGTTGTGTATTTTGCCGCTTGACGTCACTGATGTTTGCGACAACTAAACCACTCGTAAGTCGTCACCAGTTTCACGTTACCGTATTGTCGGAAACTCTAGGTGAACTAAATACCTTTTATTAGAAGACCGCTTCTCTGACATTCGAAAAAAAAAAAATCATCACAGAAGCTTGACTACATACTGGTTTAGCAGAGCGTAGGCAAGTAATGAAGCGTACAAGGACTGCGCGAGTAGCCTGTCAAGATCTGACTTGAAGGAAAAAGCATTTAGCCCAATATGCATTCGTCACCTGACTATGCCTACGCCGACACTGTAAGCTGATCTGGAGCATGCATGCTAATTTGACCGTAAAGCATTGTTCATTAGATGCATTCTGTTACTACGAGCCTCTAACGTGATTAATGCAGGAAGAAAATTAGGCCCATAGCTGACATCTGTGGCATAGTTGCACGCACAACCCGAAGCTGTTTTCTCGGGCTATAACTAAATTGCAGTCTTTGCTGCAACGGTACCTCACGTGCAAGGAATATTCGTCACCTAGCTTATCTGTCCACTGGTGAAAACTAAGAGCGAGATCGACAGCCAGGTCCACGCTTCTTAATGCGCATGCCCGGACAGACGTCAATTTAACTGGCTGGGCTCAATGCAACGCGCGACGCCTGTTCGGCGAACATAGGCGGACAATATTGGCGAGTCCCTTCGTACACTTCTTAACCCTGGTGGCTTCGTCGAAATTCTTGGCGGGCTAGCACACCTGACGAAGGTAAAAAAAAAAAGAGAATACGACTGACCGCGATTGACATAATTGTTTTATGAAACAAGAGACATTTGTTTTTTACCATTGCAGTTGATAATGCTCCCACAAAATCCATCTCATTTTTTAGAAAGGACTACATCCCCTATTTAAATAGTAGATCACTTGAGCTCAATATTGAGATGGATTAAAAATGCGCTTGTTTACGCAGACGCAGCAATTCATCTCGCTTTAGCATAGCGCTCGATTTAAGTCGCGGTGGTGCGCATTCCACCCCTGCATTCGCTGGAGGCGAAGCGCACAACTTCTCCGCCCACTCATCAAGTGGGCGCCGTGAGACAGACAGAGCAACAAAGAAAGAAAAACTCGTAGCGCGTGGGCATCGAGGCAACCTAGAAACGCACTGCCACGCCCGAGAATGCTGCCACTTTTGCCGGCAGCGAGCTGAAAAAAAGAGGCTGGCGGCCGAGCACGCACCACTTCGCCGTGGGCGCCTCTTGTTTTGCAAGTTCGATGGGCACTGATCCTCAGCGCCCCTGCCTCGAAGAGCCCAACCCTGGCTCCCTCTCTATCCCTGGCTCCTTGACGGAGGCAGCAGGGAGGCGTCGCATGTTGGAGGGAGGAAAGTAGGGGAGAGTGCTCACCTGCCAAGGCCACCGCCCCCTCGCGGCGGGCTGTCCTCCGATGATGCGCAATGCCGGCCTCTGCGGGCTACGAGGCACTCCGCAGCTGGGGGAGCCCAGGTGGAAGCCGCCGTCAGAGTCGGCGTCCTCCTCGCTGCTGCCGCCTCCTGTGGAGACCCGAAATGGGGAGATGAGGACATTGCACCCGGCGCCCGCGCCACTGGCTCAGGCACGCGTGGGCAGCGCCTCAAGAGGCCCGCGTTATTGCCAGCGTATATTGTCCCTTTTCTCTCTTTCGACGCACATTTTTGACCAGAAAGCACTCTTTTTTTTTCCGCGTGCAGTAATCATTCAGAACTGATGTAAGTCACATATCGAATGGACATCCCAAGTAATGCGTGCAGTGCGTTGGCGAAGGCCCAGAAAGAGAGAAAGTTAAAGAGAATAAATTACAAACAGTGGTCGGTTAGACGGAAAGAAAAATGAATGGCATCGGTGGCTTAAATGAACAGCCACTGCTCACTTATGCGCCCCACATTTGCTAAGGTTGTAGCACGCTCGATGTATTGCAGTACTGAGTGGTTTCGGTCGCCAGACTGATCGGCGGCACGTTTAACCTTTGCTGGGGAGCCCAAAAGTAAGAAACCAGTTTCTTCCCTGTCAGCGCCGATAACGGCTGTGCGCAGTTTTAGTGCGCATTTTCCGCGTCAGCAAGCAAGCTTTTTTTCCTTCTAATCCAAGACGATATGCCCAATTTTCCGTAATCACATCGAACGACACGTGGTGTAGCGTAATGAGCGCCACTGTCTCCATAGGGGCTGCAATAAATCGTACGGAGGTATCCACTCTCATTTCTGCCTGCCGATTTGTTTTGCGCATAACAAAATCAACGCTGAAACAAAATTTTGTTTCTCCTCTGCACCCCCAAATTTCTCGCGAAACTTCACGTAGCATTTCAGCAAAAAAGAAAAAAAAAGCCTTGATCGTTTCTTTAATATTCAATTGCTGTCCTCTCAGATCTTACAATTACACCGGCGCAAAAAAGCAGCGTTGTTTTTCCCAGCTATAAACGCCCTGTTCTTAATCGGTAGATCGAACAATTTTCTCCTACTTTTTCATACCTGGTCGGTGAAACAGGTAATGAAAACATCTGAAATGAGAAAAAAAAAAAAACAAGTTCTTGCGCCGCGCTGCCGTCAGTTCGCCTGCCTTTCCCGTCGCTACGTAGTGCAATGTCTCCACCTATAGTCGTGTAGAATTTGCGAGTATTTACTCGCTTTAGCATTGCAAAAAGCGCCACAAGTATATTAACGAGGTTTCGAGCAGCGCCCTTGGCAAAGCCGCCTAGTGTATATATATTAGCAACATCCGTACATCGATGTTACGAGAAAAGTAGAGCGAGTTGGCGTGCGATACGCACGACTCTGCGTTTCAGCATCACTCGCGCGAACTCAAATGATTTCAAGTAAAGAACGAGAGAGAAAAAAAAAAAGGTTTTATGAATACGTCACAAAATATGGCGGGGATCCGTAGCTTCTCCTAAGAAGCCCCGCCACAGTGCCGTCGTACGCGCCGATATAAACATTTTTTTTTTTTTTGCAAGAGCGATACAAATGATCGAGTAATATAAATTGCCCCATGCTTACGTAGGCTAAGAAATAAAAGGCTGTTTATTTCTAATTCGTTTGCAACAAATCATTGATTTGTTAAAAGAAAAGGCGGTGTACAATATCGAATGATAGGAAAAACGTAGACTGGCCTTGTAGTAATAGTTTAAAGAAAATATGAAGCCGTGTGAAACTTCGGACTGGAACCAGATCACTATTTCCTTCAAGACTGCTAACTACTTCCATTGCTTTGGGAGGAAATACAGTATTTTAACAATTTCGTTTTTTTTTCTTCCAGGTTTTCTTTCTAAGAGCTAATTACAATATTTCAAAAGTCCGTTCGGAATGTAGAGCTAACGCCAGTGCTTAAAGACGGACTCCATCAAGCACAAGCATCTAGTGATTCAAGCGCAAGTGGAAAAGGAAATAAAAAGGGAGAGAGAAAGCGGCTTGTGCCCACTGCTTGGCACATAGTTTTATACAAAGGGCAGAATTTATTTTACTCCTTTTTGGGTTTTAGAAAATATCTAAGCGGCCTCTTATCAAAATTAACTGAGAAATTGCTGGAACAACAGAGAAGGAATGTTCTGACAGCTACTCACAAGAATAAAAGATGGCAGCCTTCTTTGTATGCATGCAGTCCTTATACATTCGAAAGCGGAGGGGTCTCAGACCCCTCTTAAATAGTGGTGGTGGTGGTGGGGGGGGGGGGGGATGGGGGGTCTCTGACCCCCCTGACTTTAGGCCCTGGCTAACGCACGTGCTGAAATATAATATATACAGCGCGCTCTTGTTCTGCAAAAAAACAGTACCTGCACTTTTCGGCACCTGCGCCGTATTTGGAGAGCTAGCGTTTCCACAGGTCCAAAACTGTTACATAGCAGCCCATGAGGCAACAGCCACGTTGAGCCAATATTTATGGTTATAACCTTTCCTGACATCGGTTTTCATGGCCTCTCACGCTGCGTTTCATAATTATTTCCCCATCCGCGTTGCGCCACTTTTGGATCTCTTCTTAAACCGCCGCAGTTCAAAGGTAAACTTTAAACACGCCTTATCTCCAGCTAGCACGCCCCGATGTTGGAGTCGGGATGTCAGAGGCCCGATTGCCAACTCCATCATTAGTACGTGCCTTTTTTTTCCTTTCCTTTGTTGCTCGGCCGCAGGAATAACTGCGTCACTATGGGTTTAAATCTTGCCGGCTGCAAATATGTTCGTATCGCGGAATAAAAGAAAGAAAAAAAAAACTCTATAATTAAAGTGTCAAGTTGCTTCCTTTTTGCACTAGCGTCGCTCTCCACAGCGCGTTCGGCATAGCTCGGGAATGAGGCGACGTAGTGCTGTTTATGTGTTCGTCAAAAAAACAAAAGTATCGCAGCGATTTACGCAATCAACAGGACCTCCGTCGCCGAGTGCTAAAAAGGTAAGCTTTGAGGTTTGGATCCTGTCTCTGCGCGGGCGACGACCGAGTACATACGCGCAGCGCAGGCGGCACGCCCGCCTGCGAGGTGTACCGCGCCGTAGCGCTCACTGACCTGAGGCGAAGCGTGCCTCGCAGGGGCTGCCGCGCACGTAGCAGAGCGCATCTTCGTGGAGGACGGCTTTGCCACAGACGAGGGGCATCTTGCAAAGCCGCTGGCGGTGGGTGCGGCAATCGCTGCTGCAGGGTGACCAGCCAGACCAGTCGGAGTAGACGAGGCTCTGCAGGTGGTGCAGTACGCGGAAGTTGCGCTCCGAGCCCGCCGGCCTGGCGGCTCTAGCCCTGAGTCGGGGCTGCGGACACCGGCGGCCGGGACAGGCGCGCACCTCGAGCCACAGCGGACCATCGCAGTCGGGGGAGCCCCGCGGACACAGCTGACGGCGGCTTTGCTGGCAGCGGCGGCACGACGACCAGGGGCCCCAGAGTGCCGTCGCCGTCGGGAGGAGCAGGAGCGCAGCCAGCGCGGCCGCTCGGATGGCGCTCAGAAGCATGTCTGGCGCACGTGGTGGCGTCCTTGGCCCCGTGCCAGGTGAGCGCTCAGGTGGGGGCTGCAGGTGTGCCGCAGCTGCGGGCCCGCGGGCCCTGCGCCGGCCGCCGCGGCGCGCGACCCCAAGAACAAAGGCGGGGTCCCCCTCGCACCGCCGCCCCCACCACCACCAGCGGGGACGGCTGCGTTGCCCAACCCGATGCACGTGGCGCCACCGCTAATCTCGCCGGACAGGAGAGGAGGAGGCCACCGCGCTGAATCCAGCTTCGCCCCGCGAGATTCTGCGCGGAGAAGACAACAGCCCCACGTGCCGCATTAGATCCGTTACTGGAAGCACTTTTCGTTGGTGGACTTTTCCAGAGTGATTTGTTAAAGCTAGGCCTAAGGAGCTCAGCTGCGCATTGTTCCCTTCTCCAGTAGGGTTGACTAACATGACCACTCACGCTGCAATTTCTCGTAATATCCGCATGGATGGCTTGCTAGGAGACCATTATTACCTCCACCTTACTGGACCAAGACCATGCTGCAAGTTTGTACGGTCAATCCAATTTGCTTTTCGCCAACTCTTCTAATGTGCACAGTAGAAGCTGTGCTTAAACCGCCGTCACGGTGCACTTGACATCGCGTGCAAAGCAAAGCACCTAACGTCGACAAAAAAAAAAAAAAAAAGAAACAGAAACAAAGAGAGGAACCTTTATCGTCTCACGCGAACACGCGTTATCCCCAGGCTTCTAGAGCGGCGTTCCTCCTAAGAGTGTTGTTTGCAATTAAATTCCTTGATCCTAGTTTTTCCTATTTTTCTTGCGGAAGCGTGCGCTGACGCGTGTTCCTATCTATTGAAATAACGGTCAGCGCGTTGTACGCACCCTGAGGGATCCGCATGACAGCCTAATACAGTCTGATACATTCGGGCTTCACTATATCGAAATATAACGTGAGCGTTGCGTTATAGGAGTACGTTTCCTTGCGGTGCCTTTCCCTTCCCTGGTCGACCACAGACTTCAAACTGCGCCACACGACTCGCGGCGTTGGAAGATGCGCAGTGCAAGATCTCTTCTACTGCCAAAAAAGGCGTAGCTACTTCAAAAAAAAAAAAAAAAAGGGGGGGGGGGGGCGGCAATGTTGCGTGGCTTCAGATGTGAGCTCGAAGCTGAAACAGAGTCGCAGCGCTCGCAGAAATCAAATTCTGGAATGACAGTAATTTTGTACTGAAACTGTCGAATTGGACTTCGCGAGTCAAGGTTATTTCGAAATTGGGTCATGCTTTACTCTCTCTCTCTCTTTCTCTTTTTTTTTTCTTTCACGGAGTTCAAGCACCTGCTTCGGCACCTTTGATTATACCCCTGCGACACGTAGGTCACTTGTGGGAAATGGAGGCTTCAGCATGTAGACGCCATGTTGATGATAAAAATAAAACGATGGTAATGTTTGTGAAGGAAAAAAAAGGAAATATTTCCTCATAAGGCTCATTGCGCGTGTTTCAAGATACATATGTGTCCATGTTGCTGTCGGCCTCTTGAAAAATGGCACGTACCCACCGTGGAGGATTGACCAAGGTGTGGTGTCCACAAACTCAATTACAAGCACAAACTTGTCGCAAAGCGAGATTGTAAAGAATTATAAGAATGCAGCTATTAGAATTGTGAACATAAAAAACAACAATCATAATAATTTTGTTGAAAAAAAAAACAAAAAAAAAAACCTTACAGGATTTCAAAAAGGGTTAACAGGTTAACCTATCAGTTGCTATGATATTGTCGTGTATGATTCCACAAATTGTGCCCAACGCGACTTATTTGGCACTTGCACCGAACGACAGTAAAACGGGCAGGGACAAGGGCAGTCCTAACCTCCCTCTCCCTCTCCCTCTATATTTTAGTATCCCTCTCCCTCTATATTTTAGTATATATGCTGAAACCATTTGAACCTGGAAATCGCCAATATACTAAAATTAGGGACTGGATATACTACAGACGCAATAAGGGCCGATCTCGCTAAGTAATCAGCCACCTCATTCGAACGAACAGCTGAATGGCCAGGGACCCAGACAAAACGGACTTCTTTTAAATTGCGTGGAACAAAAAAAAACAAAAAAAAACAACAACGAATAAATCGACAATATATATATATATATATATATATATATATATATATATATATATATATATATATTTTTTTTTCACATTTCAAGTGAGATTTACACAGATAAACAATCATCAAGAATGATTCCTTGTGATACATGGCATGGAATTTTTGTGCAAAGCCAATCCAATAGCTAAAAATTCCGCAAAGAATATATAATCTGGGATACGGACAGAATAACTCCACGTCAAATCCTGTGAAAATATGCGAACTGCAGCTTTTTCTTGGCTGACTGAGGCATCTGTAGAGATAACAGTGTAATAGGGGTATTTTTCTAGATGATCAGAAAGAAGACCGTTTAAAATGACAAGGGAAAATGTCGTGCTAATGAAAGTTCACTGCGGCCTGCACCCATTGCAAAGAATTTAAGTCAACACTGATTGGTGCTAAAAGTGTTTGTGTTGCAGTAACTTGAGGCTGTCTATAGCGTGGCCAATAATCAGATAAGAATAAGGTCGGTTGGGATACAAAAAATGGGAGGAATGACTTCAGAGGCCGGGTCTAACAACCTGATGAAAGTTTGTACCATGAGTTGTTGGAACCGGGAGGTCAAGTCGGGAATACAGGCTTCAAGATAAAGCAGAGCGTTTGAAACGAATTTAGGAAGACCAAGACAGAGACGTAGAGCACGTCTCTCCAATAACAGTAGAGGATGAAGTTTGTAATTTGCGCTGCCAGAGAACAGAATGCAACCAAATTCAAGTATTGGTCTGACATAAGCTTTGTAGAGAAACAATAAAGTATCGCGACGCATTCCAAACTTTTTATTGCTAATTCGTATAAGCCGCCCAAGAACACGTTCTCCTTTAACCACATCGTTTTTTATATGGAGTCTCCAGTCTAATGTTTGATCATACGTCACACCTAAATATTTAACCGAATCTAGCTCTGGAATCTGGTTGGAACGATGAGCTTAATAAATATGTAGAGGTGTATCCGGAGGAAATACAAGCACACCACATTTATTGACATTTAGGGATAAATTATTACGGTCCAACCAGACTTCAATCTCATCCAAATATCCTTGCAGAGTGCGGTATAAGCAATGAATATCCGGAGCCGATGCGAAAAAGGTGCGCATTCTACATCGACTCCTTTAAATAATTACTTCTTCCTCCAGTTGCCGAACTCAGATAGGGCAGCGGAAAAGAAACGAGCGCAATGCGAGCAGGGAGCCATATGCAGCGCGTTAAAAAGCTCATTCACTTTCAAATGATCGTCGCTTTCGAAGCGAAGTAATAAAAATCAAATCAGGCTGCATTTCAGTCGATGGCTGAAAGCAGGGAATCCTTGTTGGGACACGTGCCTCAGTGGATCAGACTAAAGCTGCACCATTTCGGTCGCGCGGTTAGTCTAAGAAAGAACGGGTTATGATTCAAGTTGTGTAAGGAGGAAGTTTTACAGATGGCAGAAAGTCACTTCAATGCGACAGAAAAGCTTTCGGTGGCAGTCACGAAGTGAAATCTCGTTTAGGCGTAATCCAGTTTATCCGCTCTGATCTGCGATGCGGGTAATTGGAGGAGATTTTTCGGGGCGGACGCTTTAGGTCAGGAAAGACTGTTCTAAAGCACATTACCGTCCTCCACCCTGTTTCTAACTCGCGCGGCATTGTACGCAAGGAACTGGTTTAGGTACGAAGAATGCGCGCATGTTTTTAAGCTGCGCGCTGTTCTATGTGCATCGTCTTCCTTCCACCTGCAGAAAGGAGACACGCGGAAAAAAAAAAAAAAAGAAGAAGAGGGGGCGGAGAAGTTTTCAAGGGGGACGAAAGACCCGGTGGCGGAAGACTACCTTTCTTCTAATCTTGTGTTATTGCTGTGTCAACAGGAGAAAGGCAGGGCCTCCCCGACGCAGCTACAAAGCTGTCGTGCACCTGTGGCAATACGCGCTCGCGAGGAAGGCACTGCCCGAGCGTCTCTGGCACCCTAAAGAAAACACACAATGACTAGTCGCCGAAGCTGCCGGGCAGCCCGCTGGCGAGGGAATGACGCGCGCTGCTTTCGGCGCGCCTGCCTGCCTCGGCGGGCTCATTGCCTGGGCTTTTTAGGCGAGAAAAGAAAGAAGCACCTCAGCTGCGTGTCCGCTTTAAGCGGCAGGAGAACCGAGGGCAGGTGGGCGCTGGGAGACGCGCTGGAAGCATTACCATTACAGTCGCACTCGATATTGAAATCAATCTTCAGGCAACTCACCCGCCGTGGAACTGCCGTTGTGCACAACGAGTGCGGAGCAAGCTTCAGGACCACAACCGTTGAACCGGTAGTCTAGACCGACAATTACAGCGAAGGCGACTGAGTCACTAAGTCGCGTAGAAGAGCGCTGCTAATAACGGCTGCTGTATGTAGTTCACCGATCGCGCTCAGACTTGACTGCTGGTAACTGTGCGCTCGGTCTCTGCGGCGAGCGCGTGCATGACGATGCGGGCCAGTTGTGCAGCTCTCTCATCCTTCGTAATTCCTATCAACTTTCGCCCTGAAGAAGGGGAGGAGGCCGCTTATCCGCGCGAAACGCGAGCCGAGCTTATCATCATGCGCGCGCGCGCGCGCTGCTTTCTCCACTTGTCGGAAACAAACGAGGTCCGGCCCGGAGACGGTTTAACCACGCAAGAGGCGGGCGCTCTCGCGAGTGCGCTGACCCCGCTGTGCGGCGGAGCAGGAAATCGCGTCCGGAGAGCCGCGACTGCCGGAGGACCCTGGCTGTTGCTGACCCTGTGCCGTAGCGTCATATCGCACTAGAAGGGAAATCGTCCACAGATGGGTTGCGTCAACTTAAAACCTCTCCCATTGACGCCCAGTCAGCCCTGTATTTGCAGCGGTCACACTATCACAGCGAATCGGCCTATCTCTTTCCCCTGACTGACTTTCGCCACCCTCGGCAGAGATTCCGTTGCCCCAGAATCCAATTCGTTGCTCAAGGGGAATGCCGTTTATTTCTTTTTTCTTTTTCACCCAATTACACTCGTCAAACTCCTGGCTTTGAGTACCTTTAGGTAACCGTCATCAACTCGAATTTGTTCTCTAATGTACGCTTTTCTTGTTCAATTTCTCAACGTTTCACCAACGCCCTTCTTTCCTACAGCTATCTGCGCTGACGTCAACTTAATTTCAAGCTTCTTCGCTTTAGTTTTAAGCTTCATTGAGTCAGTACTGGCAGGGTGAAAGTGTAGAAACATCTACAGGCACTACACTGCCATAGTCGCCGACAGGCGGAGGGAAAAGGTACCATTTTTAGGGGCTGTTGGGGAAGCACTTAAGAGAGTAATCTATCCAGCGAAGTGGTGACCTCTGGCCCGGACTACTGCAAATAAATAACCATCAAAATAAGAATATGGTGGAGTGCATTCTGCAAGCACTTTCAATTTACAGATAGCATCCGAGGGATATCGATCAAAAGGGAAGTTTACATATAACACTTTCACCCTGCCAGTACTGACCCAATGAAGCTTGAAACTGAAACGAAGAAGCTTGAAATTAAGTTGACGCCAGCGCAGATAGCTGTAGGAAAGAAAGGGGTTGGTGAAACGCTGAGAGCTTGAAATAGAAAAGCGTACGAATTTCTAAGCGTTTCTTCTATGACCTCCGCTGTCCCCCGGTGCCTGCATTTTTGCTGTTGCTTCAATGGAGTAGGACGCTGCTTTTATAAATCCATAAATGCTTTGTATGTATAGGGGCTAAAGCTGTGCACGGGCACGGGACGGCCCGAAAGCCCGCCCGGTACGCTAGTTGGGCTAGGGCCAGTCCTGAGCCGGGACATATTTATTACGGACGCGGGCCATGCCGGGCCACGCAAACTCGACTATAGGCAACTTCTGCGGAAGCATGAATATCGTAATGGTGCGCTAGGCTTCTCGAGTGCAGAGCAGGAACTGTTTTCCTGCGTCCGCACGCGAGAGCGTCCGAGCTCTCCCTCGATGTCGCGAGCATCGTTTCCCCCATGCGCCTTAGCCGTGAACGGAAGAGATACGAGCTCACCGAGTACTTGGACGCGGAATCAAACCCTTGATCAGAGTTGGAGCTATGCAGTTTTGGAGAAGAAACTGCGCACGGAAAACTTGGCATTATGGCTAAGGATTAGTCATTCCAGCCAACAATTACAAAGCCAAAAGAAACTTGGCTTTGTCTACGTACTACGTGGTCTACGTACTAATTGATGCGCTAGATATGATGAAAATTTCTGTAAAGTGGGTTCAAATTGTCTCAGTTTTGACCGGAAGCATGAACGTGAGGTGACTTCTCAGGCAGCTTTTAGGATTTTTGAAGCCGGCGAAGCGAGTATTCTGTGCAGGTTTCTTGCAAAATTGAATAAATTAATAAAAAATAATAAATAAATAAAAACACGGATCTGTTTGTTTGATCTGGAGGCCAAATAACAGTCGATGGGGGGGGGGGGGGGGGGGGGTAACGTGTGTTCACCCCTGTAAAAAAAAAAAAAAAAAAGAGGATTTGAAGATAAAGGTCGCCCCAACGCGGTGGTATCCGTGTTTTGGCATAGAAGCGGAGATATGTCGTCGGATTATTTAAAAGGTTGGGGCCATGGTGACAGAAGTCTATTATGCTTCCCTGTCCCACAGAGCCAGGCAGTAGCTGCTGAATACACGTAGAAGAAAGCTGTCAAAGGGAATGGTGTGTTTGCATGCCAATGACCGCACGAAGCCGCCAAAACTGTCCAGAGCCAGGCAAATGTCAAGTCCTAAAAGGTGAAAAGACCACTTTGCTCTCTCTGTTTAGTCCCCAAGAACGGCCATTTGTTTCGCGGTATCAGAATACGCTTTAAAATCAAACACATTCTAGCTGCACGAAGGTGGCATATCCGCTGCAAAAGAGGCGGTTTCGAGCACAACCGCATGCACTCCATTCTCCTGAACAACATAGAGGAATGCAGAGCAAATACCGAAAATTGTATTTCCCTTTGCGGAGAGTATGTTGGTTACCTGGCAAGTTTCATTCCTGTATCGTTAGTTGTTCTCAGTAATGCTCAACTCGTATCAGCACTTTGTCGTATTCCCCCCATCCCTGTTTAATAAAATAAATTTAAGTTTTCTCTCCGGCACCATTTCTGCCATTATTGCCATGATCCTTCCGTCTACTTACTGCACAAACCAAGTTCTTTAGTTATGTTGCTCGTTTTCTTAAGGGCACTGCCCTTCCGTCAATACGTGTTGCCGGCTAATCTAAGCGAGGAAACTGATATGCAAAAAAAAAAAAAAAAAAAAACCAACCAAGCAAACAAACAAGCAAATAATCTGGCACCTTCTCGCTGGTTTCAACAGCAGATGTTGTCTGAAAATGGCTTCGCATTGAATTCTGACGCAAGTTTCTGTGGTATACGCACTCCTTTAGCTCCCGACTGTACATCTGGTCTGGTGCACGCGAAATAACGACGCATTGATGAGCGCTGTGTACACATCTCTCCACTAAGATTGTATACGAATATATTGTTACGAAGGGGGTACGACGTCGGAGCGCTGAACAACAAGACGATAGGGTAGGGAACTCAGCTGGTCAACGGCAGCGCGTCCGGCACGAGAGTCTTTTTCCAACGTCTTTCGCCTTCACTTGTCTTCTAAACTTCATCTTCTTCTGTACTGTTACAATATCAATATGCTTCCCGAAGCCAGCGCTTTCCCATCGCAACGTTCGACGTCATTCAGAAGAAAGCTCTGTGAAGGAAAAGAGGGCTCGAATGAGTGCATGGCTTCCATAATGCGTGGAACGACATCTATAATTTTAAAACAGCTTTTGCCGTAGAAGAAAAAAAAAATCTTAGACAGGAAATTGTTTGTTGTCCTTGAGTTCTTGAAGACTGCACTTGTCATATAGCTAGCCACGTATTGAAACACTTGTCTTTAGTCATTCGTTAAGTTTCAGTTTTCCTCGAATTCAACATTTGCGCAATTTCAGAAAATGTTCCCCAATAATTTCCACGGAGATCTGCCCGGTTCCCCTTGATACGTTATGCTTGCCACAAGCTATTCCTAGTGCAGTACGCTGAATGATACCTGTTTTGCAATAAATGCGACGTCAACTGCTGCATACAGAAAAACGTTCATGAAAAAAAAAAAAAAAAATTATGTAGACAATGCGCACCACTGCACCACCCTCCTACTCCTCCGCATTCTTCCTTTTCTTTCATTCCCATCCGGCCTTTCCCCTCCGCATTGCCCCGAACAATGGCAAATCCCAACGCGATTTGAATGCTTGGTTGCCCGTGCTGACAAACGGACGCGTGCTCGACTCAGGCCGGTTCCCCGAGGTTCCACCCATTTTTCTTTGCTGCTTGTCGAACAAATGCTCGTCTAATGAATGCTTCACGATAAATATACACCATTTAGCATTCACTGTGCGAGACTGAAATTCCCGCAGGAATGTGCCGATTCGTGGTTTACGACTGCGCCCCAGTGAGCTTGATTACATAGCTTGTGTATACAAATGGCTGTAAGCGCTCGTTTGCAGGCATAAAGCGCAAGCTGTTATCAAAAATGTTCTGTTTCGCACCAGTTGTAGCTTATTTGTTTGCACACTGCAACAGCAAGGATCACCGAAGATCAATCTCCTGCGTGCAGGGAATATTGGCGGGTGGCTGACTCCGCGTAGGAGCAGCGCATCCCGGTCGTGCTTGCACGGTTTTTCTGATATGAACAATACCTGTCTAGTTTCATGCACACTCCGAAATTACAGGCGCAAACCCTGTGAACTCGTATGGACTATATACCCGTTGCGGAACGAGCCGACGGGCCGGCGTCGACTGAAATTTGTGGCAAAGGCATAGCCGCTTGTTCCTTTGTTCTAATACAGTTAAGGCACAGATAAGCGCCGCTATTTAGGCCATTGCCTCCTCGGGCGTGACGTCTTCATTCGACTTTCGATCAGCCTAAAACAGATCGAGCGACCGTCCGCTGATCGCTTTCTTCAGCGTCGCGAACCTGAAAACCTAGCACTACGATAATAGGCTATCGTTGATCGTGCTGGCATCGTCGCCGGTATAAGGAGACTGATCGGTGCGTCGATTAGCATCCACTGCCCTGCCCGCCGAGTGTGACTGGGCCTTAGCTATGCCGACGAAAACATCATTACTTTTATCGTTTTTGCTCAGTAGCGTGCTCATCAAGCACTCCTGCATGAAAGGTGACCACTACTTCAATCATTCTCGGAAGGAAATAAGGCTTGTCCTTTGACATTGCAGTCTGCATGCAGACGATGCTTCGCCGTCGATGCTCTGGTTACGTCATACGAGCATTTCAATAAGAAGGTGTGACTCTCCGATCCCGATTTTTATTCCGTTTTCCAAAATATGCAGGGCGCATCAGGCACTGAAACATTAATACGCCTAAAGACCCTGTTATGGCTCTTTTAAATCTTAATTGGCCCTATAGTTTTTCTTCACTGCAGTTAGCAGGCATATTTTTACTGAAAACTTGGAGGCAGTGTCATTTGAAGCACGAGAATAATATCTTTTGGATTATTTATTCCACCAGTCTGCTTTGACCTCCTTTGTACCACTTCAAAAAAAGAAAAAAAAAAGGAAAAACATCCCTTAGAGGTCACTGCGGAAACTGGATTGGGAGAATGTGAAAGCATTTGCGTTGGAGAGACGTTGGTGGCTCCTATAGTCGACGACTTCTACATCTATTTACCCACATTGCAGGACTCAGCACGTTTTGTCTCATGACTCATTAATTATATGACTCGACATTTTCATGTCACAAGACTAATGACTCCTGACTCGTTGATGACGCTGCACTTTATGACATTACTTACAACTCTCGTCCGGTCATTTACTGATAACGTTTCCTGGTGATGACTTCACTAGGAAACCAACTATACCGGCGACATATTTTGCAGGCAATTCCGGCGCCAAAACAGTCTACTAATGCTTTCCCATTAATAAAGAAATCTAAGTGGCTTCACGTTAGGGGACCTGTCTCAGACGCCGGAGACCGGCAAACGCCTTGTGGCGGTGGAATCATCTTGAGGCCGAGGGCCGCACATTCGGCAAAGAGCGAGTGCTCGCCGTCTAAGGTGGCGCGAAAGGAGCGACAATGTTCAGAGTTCTCCTCACAGTAGTGAAGCAATGCGGAGAAACTGGACAATAACGTCATTATTGGTGACGTTTCAAATTTCAGCCGTTTCGCCTAATTTTCTTTTTTGCAAGTCACCCGATGCCGCCAAACAACACCTCGTGGCTTTTTCCTTCGTTGGCGTTGGTTTTCCTTCTCAGTGTAAATGCTTTTATTCGTTGGGAATGCATTACCTCCGCAGATGACGTCATCATCGGTGAGCCTACTCTGCACCGTGTGCTGCGGAGATGGTCAAATATGAGAGATAGGGCTGCGGAGAAGCCTGAACGCCGAAACAGTTTTATTCAGTGATTGCGATGCCAATTTAAATGGAAGCGCGAAATGATTTGGCATGATTTATCATCATGCCTTAACAGACTGCCCTCATTTATTTCAGTTGAAGTCTAAAATCGCTTCTGCTGCCCTTAAACAAGCGATCGTCGTGTGAATGTGTGAGGGGTGCTACGAACTGGATGATGGTGTAGCGGCATGTGTAATCGAATCCGTGGCCTTATTTTGTGCAGAGTGCCCATTAAGCTACAATATCCCTAGTCGACTTCGTTATCCACTGCTGTGATTAGCAGTTAACTAACATACCATTTTATGGTAGGTCCAATTGTCGTAAAAGTAGGTAGCATGAACGAGGATGCCGAGGGCATTCTTGTCATTCCATACCAAACGCACGAGAGTTCGCATTCGGCTCTTCGCCATTTGTTCTAGCAAATGCTTCGCTGTATGTTGAACTGGCCAAAGAAATTTCCCGTAGTGTTTTTGAAAGAAAAGAAAAATCATTTTCTGTCCATGTGACTCCCCTTTCAAATCACAGACAAACAAATAACGGTCTCTGTAAAAACATTGTACTTTAACTCTAGTCAGGAAGGTATATACTGCCAGGGGAATGTCTTTACATTTTATTTTTTGTAGGAGCTTAAAAGGTGTCATTTCTACATTTTTTAAAAGAAAGCGTGCGCGACATTTATGAGCAATATAAAACGCTTTATCTGCCGTGGGGGACATTTAATACTACGCAAAAATGTTTGACTTGGAATAGAAGAGAAATTTATAAAAGAAAAACAAAAAACTTCAGACGTTGCAGTAACATGCTATTTTAAGCGCATTCGGCCTATAACGCCATGCTAAGGCTGTTTAAGTGTGAATGGCGAAATGTTGATTATTACATAGCTGAACTAACTATAATTACGCTCAAAAATTTGTATTCCAGTTTTGGGGGGTTTCAGCGACAAAACGCTTCTTTTTTTTTCTTGTTTTTTTTTTTTTTTTTTTTTTTAAGTTGGACGCCATCGCCGCCGGTGATTGTTGCTCCGTAATGCCACTGCACTGCACATCATTATGGTGGTGGTCAAAATCCAAATATGTCGTATACAGAGGAATAAGATATCTTTACTATACTAAATAAAATGCATGCCTACTAGTTGTATGCCTAGAACAGGGTCCTATTTGTAGTAGGCATGGTCTTGACACTTTCCACCAGTCATTGCTGGCCGGCGGCTGCGACGTGAGAAAGGCGTTCCGCCCGGGAGGTAAGGGTGGGATGAGGGATCGATGACAGGGTGGGAATGGCTTGGCGGTATCATATAGGTTAATATGATAGCAGATAAACGAAAGTACACTAGCCCTTTTTTATAACCTACTGTCTAAAATAAACTGGCAAAGCGTTCTTGACAGCCCTGATGCTGATGAAGCCTACAGCATTTTCATAGATACATTCACAAGCCTGTACAATGATTGCTTCCCCTGCAAAACGAGGAAGCGACCACGCAAGGCACCTAAACTGTAGGTTACATCAGATTGCATTGAAGCTACAAAGCTTAAGACCGTTCTTTACGAAAAAGTTTTGAAATCCAAAGACATAAATCACCTCTATGCATTTACAAAGCACAGAAACAAAACGAACACCCTGCTACAATAAAGTAAAAAAGTGTACTTCGAAAACCTTTTTATGCGTGATAATGTGCACAATCAAGCCCCAGAGATCATTTGGAAAAAATTGAATACACTCCTCAATAAACTTTGTAACTCAAATAACAGCCCCACTGAGATAGCGATAAATGGCAAAACTATTTCAGGGCAAGATTTATCCACAACCTTTGATGATTATTTCACCACAGTCGAAAATAGCTATCACGACAGAAACTACATAAATTTTATGGGCCCACGTGTTAAAGAAAGAGCATTCTTGTTTCCTGCAATTTTAGAAGAAATTACCTCAACACTTCTGTCTTTAAGCAATAGCATGTAGTGATATTGATGGTTTGCAAAATTGTCCAGTCCAAAATGTTCTGCGATCGTGGCTCCAGTATTAGAACACATCATTAACTTAATCTTTTCATCTAACGAATTTCCACATCGTCTTCAAGAGGACAAAGTTTCTGTCCTGTATAAAGGAGGTGGAAAAGATAACATGTCTAACTATAGCCCTATTTCTATATTACCTTTATTTTCCAAAGCTATTGAAAAACTATTACATAAAAGAATAAACTCATTCCTGACTAAGCGTAACATCATGACTCCTTTTCAGTTTGGTTTCACCAAGAAACATTCAACAGAAAGGGCACTACAAACCCAAAAAGAAATTATTTTAGATGCCTTTGAACATGATCTTTACGCACTCGAAATTTTTATCGACTACTCTAACACATTTGATAGAATAAATCACGCAACACTACTAAAAACGTTAGAACACTATGGTTTCCGAGGCAATTCACTGGCTCTTATACAATCATACTTGCATCATCGCAAACAAAGGGTTCATATAAACAACTTTCAGTCCAATTTTAAAGCATTGCTGAATGGCGTTTCACATGATCATTCTTGGAACACTGCTTTTTAACATATACGCTAAGGATCTGGTGAACATTTTTATCATTTATGTCGATGGCACTAGCCTATTTTTCTCAAATGAAAATCTAACCCACCTGGTACAAGATGCCAATGAAGTGCTCGAGGTACTAAAGGCTTGGGCATAGCTAATTGTTTAACTATTAATGCTTCGAAAACTAAATCGGTACTTTTATTTCAACCATCATTTTTCATCTTTATTCTTCACCCATTGAGATGGTACCAGTATTTAAAAGTTTGGGTGTTGTGTTCCATGAAAATATGCTATGGAATTCACACACTGACCTAGTTCACACTAAACTTTCTCGAACAGTTGGTATTTTAACGCGATTTCGATTTCTTTTACCCCAACACATTAAATTAGTCCTGTATAATTCACTTTTTGTATCCACATTAACCTATAGCTATTTGGTGTGGGGAACGACCAATTGGCACTAATTTATCTAAAATATACCGGCTTCAAAAGAAAGCCGTAAGAATTGTAGCTATGATTCCCACACAAAACCTGTTTTTGATTACCTTAACCTTCAGCCATTACCTGACTTCTATAAATCACTTTTGTTGAAGCGCTATTATACATGTCGCAAAAATGATGACCCCTTCCTGGAAACACTGCCCCCCCCCCCCCCCCCCCCCCCCAGCGCTAACTACACATACAAAAACATATAACACGTGAAGCGAACACCTTTGGAGATTCCTCACACTCGCACTAATTATGGAAAACAAATGTTAGCATATTTACTTCCACAAATACTTAACTCCGCCGCAGACTCACAATAGCTGACACAAGTATTTCAATGTATTTCGTACTCATATGTCTTCATTACACTAATAAACTTTGTTTATAGATGCTTTCCATTTATTTTTTATTGCTCATTCCTGCTACCCTGTGGACGGGGTGCTAGCCGTTGTCAAGCCATTCGCTTTTTACCAGCACCCCGCAGCATCAGATGTATTGTTCCTTTTTTTTATGCTGGAATAAAATGAATTGAATTGAATTGAATATCATGCTCAACAAGGTCGTCGCAGTGCGAACATCTGGGCGGACCATGAGTAAGCGAGATATAGGAGTAAAACGAAGGGTAGGGAACGTGTCAGTCTGAACCTGGCACTCATTGCCGAGAGAGAGTGGTATGGGGCGGAAGGTTTTGTCGAGCAAGACGCAGCTCATCAAGATCACAGAAGAAAAAAATATTGTGTGTTTGTGGGGGAGCTAGGCGGTATCGGTAGAGTCGTCTCCGGAGGTCCGCCTGGTGAGTTATAAGGGTAGCGCATGAGCACGCTCATTACCGTGGCTGCCTGTGCACCGAGGTACACACTAGCTTGTAGCTGCAGCTGTGTTTCGGATAGGAACAGTTCAAGAAGGTGGGCTGTAGTAAGGCCAGAAGAAAGCGTTGACTGGCTGCCTAGGGGAGTCAGTGAGGATACGAACTTGTTGCGAGTTGTGTGTATGGCTCGTGAAATTGTCTGTTAATCAAGGAGAGACGGCTCTGCGAGACCACACTCGAGATGTACGGGATGAAAGTTTATTTATTTAAATATACTGGACATAGGTACAGAAAATCATCCAAAGCGATACATACGCACTGTGTATTTGTTATTCAAGCGCTAAGAAAGGAGTAATGATTGGTATGGTGGAACATGTATCAAAAAGAAAAAAGAAAAAGAAAAGATATATAGTGACGGCAACCACTGACAACTATCAAAAGTAACAAACAATAGAGACAAAAAAAAAAAAACAACAAGAGACAGATAAGTGAATCAGATGTGAATCAGGATATCTTTGCAACAAAATGCTACAGAACACTACATGGCTTTGTTTGATAAAATGGTGATGAAACTTTCGAGCGATGTACAGTTGACAGTGTCACCAGGCAATCTGTTCCAGTCACGGACTGCTAGTGGGAAAAACGAGTACCTGAATATGTCGTTGTGAAATCTGTATTCAGTTAAGTGTTTACTGTGTTTTGTTATTGTACTGCGTGCAAATGACGGTACTAAGTACTTACTGGTGTCCATTTTCATGCTGCCATTAAGGAGAAGAAGAAAATAAAAATTAAGACAGAGTAGTCTGGTGCGATTTTGAATAGTCGGAAGATCAGCTTGTTGTAATAACACTGTTGGGGAGTCATGACGGCGGTATACTTGTTAAAAATAAATCTAGCTGCTTTTCTTTGTACACTTTCCGATTTTTCTATGTACTGTTTACGGCTGGGGAACCAAAATACTATTCCACATTCGAGTATAGTGCGAACAAGTTACGTGTATGCTAGACGTTTGGTGTCAACTGATGCAGACCTAAGCGAGCGCTTGAGTGAGTACAGAGCTGCCAGAGCTTTGTTAGTAATATATGTTACCTGTTTGCTCCATTTTACATCTGATGTAATTATTATGCCTAAATACTTATACTCTTCCAACATTTTTAACATTTGTCCATGTGGAAAATATGAAAAGTTCATTGGGGTTTTTGTATTCCTTACAGTCATGCTAACCGTTTTTTTCTGTCTTAATCGCCATCTGTTATGTTTGACATCACTGTGTTATATTTTCAAGCGCGTTGTTTACGGTTGTTTGGTCTTCCTGGCAGGTTATTTTCTTGTATATAATGCAGTCATCTGAAAACATTCTTATTGTTACATCAGGGTTATTAGGCAAATCGTTAATAAAAAGAAGAAATAGTACACAAGCCAAAACTGCGCATTGTGGGACGCCAGGCAACACATAGCCGTAATCCGAAGAGCGACCTTCGTAATGTACATATTGATGTCGACGTACTAGTAGCTTTTCAACCAGTTGGTAATGTTGTTTTCGCCGAGGTAATAGATAAGTTTCTGAAAGAGCTTAGGATGGGAAGTTCGATCAAACGCTTTGGACAGGTCCAGGAATATCATGTCGCTTTGACCCCGTTTATCTATTGTATTAGCTAAGTCGTGAATTGTTTCAATCAGCTGAGTAGTCGTAGACAATCCTTTTCTAAATCCATGCTGATTGGCAACAATTAAGTTATATTTTTCTAAAACATAATATAAGGTGTTTGAGAATTATATGTTCAAGGAGTTTTCACGCCGTACAGGTAAGCGAGATTGGTCGGTAATTTGATGTGTTGGTAGGGTCACCCGATTTATGTATAGGAATAACCTTAGCAATTTTCCATTTCTCTGGAATTTCGCCTGTTTGGAGCAATTTTTCAAAAATAGTCAGTAGAAACTTGGACATCCACTCCGCATAACACCTCAAGAACGCATTTGGTATGTTGCCAGGACCAGAAGGTTTCTTTTGCTCTATTTCAAGCAAGAAGGAGAGGATACCCGATTCAGTTATGATTAAAAATCATCCAGACTTGCTGTGTTACGTGGAAGCGAGTCGAGGGCGGGTTTTTTGCCGTCATCATGTGTGAATACCGAGATAAAGCACTTATTGAAATTTGTAGCCTTTGCCATGGCTTCAGTCGATGATGGATTGCTGGTTTTACGCGGCTTGGAATTAAAATATCGCCAAAATTTGGAGGGAGATGTTTTGATAAAATTACTTAAAGTGACATTCATGTATTCATTCTTTGCCTTTTTTAGAGCCGTCTTTAGTGCATGGGAGTGTGCGCGAATCGCGCAGTGTAGCAGGGTAGCGATAATTTATTTCTCAGTTTTCTAAGTCTTGCATTCTATTTGTATTATTTTTCTAGTTATCCAAGGGTTTATCTTTCGTAAGTCTCCGGGTTCCGTCCACGAAATGATTACAAGAAAGCAGGAGACCAAGCGCCTGGATCAAGAAGAGGAAGGGATTATTTGATATGTTCATTGCGGTGCCGCCGTGCCCATGTTCACGCTGACCACAGTGCCGACCCCCCTCAAATCTCGCGGGTCGCCCACTGAGTGGCGTCCGTGAACAGTACCTGAAAATCACTGCAACAAGTGTTGACATGAGATAGCTCGTCCGATGATTACGTCGTGCTCGGTGTTTCGTCATAATGGCACTATCGCGATTCGTGTCCGAGTGTGCCGAGAGCGTGCGACTGGAGGAACTTCGCTTGTGCGGCAATATTCGTAGCCGAGTTGCTGAAGGAGGGAACTGCCCAGCGGTGTGGAACATAGGCGTTGCAACTGCAAGACGTGATTGACCGCAGTACATTCTCCCAACATGTTCGTTACCTCGAGTGCCTCAAGCCGGGTAGCGGCTGTGCGAAGAGGGTACCCAGCGATGTGTGCTCTGCGGACAAGTGTGCTCACGAGTGGGAATTATGAGAGAATGAAGTTGTGATATAGGAGAGGTTAGCGGAAATGTCAGTGTAGAAACACAGCGGATCATATGGATGATCTGATGACACTGGATAGTAAGTTTGTGCACTGTCTGGATGCCTTTAGCATTATTGTGTGGTGTATTGCCGAATACACGCGACCCTGGAGTCTGGCGACAGCTCGAAGCGCGCGGCGTCAGCGAACATTCGGGTCGTGCGTGAAACTGCTTCGTCCCATGTGCGAGCCGATACTTCGCTTGGTTCACGAATGGCGGATTTATGAGCCCCGCCCGGGGGGTGCAGTGGTAAGACGCCCGACTACTGTGCCGGAGTGCCCGGGTTCGAACCCGACCACGGCGACTGCGTTTCGATGGAGGCGAAACGAAGTGGCGTCCGTGTGCTGTGCGATATCAGCGCACGTTAAAGATCCCAGGTCTTGTGCAATGTCTTTCTCCCGATCCCTTTCTTCCGCTACAGAACCGCATTGCTTCTCTCCGAATAAAGGTGGACCTAATGTATGCATTGCCTTATGACTGTCAGCTATGTTTAGGTGCGTCATTAGAAAAAAAAAACTAATTACGGAAGTAATAGTTAAGCGAGTAGCAAAGAACGTTTCCGCTTTGCAATGCGGCACGCACTAGAAAATTCCTTCCATCGCACGGCGCTGCCACAATAGATGGCGGGAGCCACCGTACAAACCAAAGCCTTAAACATCCATCCATCGTCTTCAAATGAGTGTGTGTCATGAGAAATATGTCATTGTGAGGCTAAAGAGGATGATAAGGAGATGCGAACAGGGCCAATAACGTTATCTCGTTGAACTCCTCAAGGCGAAGCTTAAGCGTCGTCCAATTTTTTAGTTCACTTCATCTCAGAATTCGGCTGTGTTCTCATGGTTTTTCCAGATGTCGAGAGTGGGCTTCTTTCATTGCAGTTGAATAAGAGCGACTTTTTCTGAAAACAGGCTCCTGCAGCCACTCTTATAAACTTCTGTACATACTTGACAGCTTCCAGCCCGTTAGACAGCTTGCCTGTAATCAGCAGACTCGATGATTTCTATAACAAATGCCACATAAATTTATTCAAGGTGTACTGGAAGTGTTCGAATATTCGCCACCTTAAAATCTCAGTGACGGGATGCGCTGAGAGCGACGTTCTTTTGCAGAAATGAATAAAATTTCAGAAAACCTCCACTATTCTAAACAAAAATTATGGGACCCCGAAAACCGCCACTAAAATAGCAAAGGACCTAAAGACCGCTAAAAATCCCACCTCTCCGATACAATAGCTTTTTTTTTCTTCTGCTAGACACAGCAAAAACTCGGTAAATTTAGCTGGAAAACCACTAACTTGGCGACACTGTGCGGTCACTGCCTCCTACGTACTGGCGAGCGCGTGTCATGTGTGCAGCTATGTGACGGGGGACGGTGATGGCATTCTACTTGAGAAACTTTTTTTTCTCGCCTAAACTAAGGAAACATAACAATAAAATGCTGACCATAATTAAGATACTATCATTTATCTACTGAACTACATTTCGTATTTTTACTTGTACCACATCATTCAATAAATTTAGGCTGAATGTGCGGCAGATCGCCTTTTTTATTATCTTATTCTTTATTGTTCGAGTCCAAGCACTGTTACCAAGTAGTACATGTCGGAGATGTCCGAGAAAGTGCTTTATATTCTTCACAAATATGAGGTACGTTTTCTGCCGAAAGAATAAAAATGGTGCTTTTTCGGGTGAAATAAAAAACTGAAATGTATATATAAATATTGAGCAGTTCGACGCTGCCGACCATAGATTATCATCATCAACAGCAGCCGGATTATACTCACTGCAGGACGATCCCTTTTTCCTCCAAATAACGCGGTCCTGTGCCAGCTGCATTCATTTGGCCCCTGCGAACTTAACTTCATCCGCCCACCTAATTTTCTTTCGCCGATTGCTACTGTTTCCACAAAGCCTAACTTAGATATCGAGCGTTAGTTGACGTCGGTTATGAAGAAGAAGCAAGCACCTTCGTTATAACCGAGGTCACATGTTCGCTATATTGATTCACATGGTGTGCACGGATCTTCGTTATGACTAACCAAGGTTACATTTTCGTTATATCCGAAATTGCGTGGTATTCACGCACATTCGTTATGTAGATGTTTGTGCAAAGATGCAACTATCCTTGAACCAAGGATCTAGAGCGTTAGCTAAGGGCACTGCACCACTAATGGTACGGCCTGTCGGTTTGTATGTTAGCGTAAACTAATTTAAGATGCGGTCACGATAATCACGTCATCATATCGCCTAATTCTGTGCCCTGCCAAAACGTAGCAATACTGAGGCAAATTGCTTTCGACAGCGCGATAAATAGCTCTAATATTTATGAAAAAAAAATTGAAATAGGTGAGCGCCAAGTCTGTTGCGTTTGGCGTCGAATCATATGATCCAGTATCAAAACCTAATGCACTTCACAATAACGGAAGAGAAGATGTCAAACGCACAAGAGAAGAATGACTCGAAAACTATATATTTCCACCAAGCAGGGAGAAGACGACTGCCGTGCGATATAGGCGAATGGATTTCTGTGGGTGCAATGCAGTCAGCACCTCCTTGTAAGTAAGAACACGTTTTGCACGACACTGCTTATGAATAGACACCTTGCAATTGGTCTTCCACGCAACCCAGTCTGTTTATGCAAAATGGGTCAAATGCTGTGGTTGCGAAATCGCAGCATACTAATTCCTGAAACATCAGGGAGCTGGCAAATTTCCGACTTTTGTTTTTTAATGTGGGTCGTTACCTGGCATAATGGGGCTGTTCTGAGTTTTTTTTTTTTTTCTTGAAAACCCCCGCAGTATGGCTCTTTATATAATGTGCCTTTTATATAACACTGACTCTACATCTAGGACTCATCAGCGCTCCTTATATAATAACATATGAATACAGTTCCATTCATTGTCTGATTGCTCCTCAGACAGCATAGCTAGACAACTTTCACTAGTCAATGTTTTTGCATGTGGAACAGCGCAGTTAGGCTCAAAGTGACGGCCTCTCCTGAATATGTTCCTACCACTATTATTACTATTACTACTACCCTTAGCATACTGTGTCCCCTGTGTCATGTTTTCATGGCACCTTTCGTCTTTGCTGCGCAGCTTGGAACTGAGGGTCGAGCGTTAGATGAAATATTCAGTTGTAAACGGGTGGCCAGTTGTTGCACTACTGTTGAATGCCCAGCTCATATTTTTGTGATGAACCCATCTTTCCGGCATGCTCACGCCGTATTCTCTCGCTGAATGGGTGTATATGAGGTAAAGTATTCTCGCGCGTGTGAAGGCGATATGCGCCTTTAAAAGGGCTGCTGATAGCCTTTACTAAACCTGCCCGCCGCTTGTTGTAGCTGACCCTCGTCCCGAGTTCTCAGTTGTTGCTGCGCTGCCCTCTTTTGGATACGATGGGGGATTAATCCAAGGTACATGGCAGACTCAGACAGAAGAAACACAGTAACGTAAACAAGCTAGGCAATCTTTGGACAACTTTGTAGTAATGGCAAGTAGGCTAGAAAACAAGAGCTAACACAAGAATTTCCCTGACACGATGATGTAGCCATGAGGAGAATCGCACATTGATTTACGGACATGTTCGCTGGCACTTGCCCCAGCAGAGGGGAAGCCCTGAATAGAGGAAGCCGTAATCGAATGAGAGAGATCTCCGAATTAGTCTGCAGAGAAGCAACCCATCGGCATCAAAAGGAGAAAGTAATCAGGTGATTCCATTCCGCCACGTGACTTACCTGTTGTTATACCTGCCGGTGCATGCGCCAGTCCTTTTCTTCGATCTTCTGCACTCTTACATCACACTGGCTATGCAGGGAATTTCTTGAGTGTTTAGAAACTTGTATTTCAAAGCATAGGAGAAATACATCTGCGTAGTCTGCGTAGGTGGGCTTTATAGCAAGGCGCACAGGATGCACGTGGTGAAGCTTGAAAATTCGACAAATAATTAACTAAAATACCCAGTCACTTTTCATTTCTTTAATAATAAAATTAAACAATTTAAGGCAGCCAACATCAAATGTGACCTCCGTTTTTAATATATATATATTTTTTTTTTCAATCGGCTTTGTGTTTCAAAATGTCAATTGTCAGTAATGCGCATAAGAAAGCTCGTAGAGTTGGCTTTCGCGCGTTGAATAATTATATCATGATATCGTTGTAGGTGATAATCTTGCTAGAATTATGTTAGCTTTTTGCTTATCGTCAATTACACAAATGGCGACTGCATAAACGACATTTTGTGAATGTACAATGCGCAAAGTACACTCAAGGAGCTTTCAATGGCGTATTTTCAGCATTCGCTATTTCGACCCACACTGCTAATAAAAGAAGCATAAAACGGGGATCACACGTGACGCTGACGACCTTCACTTTCACTGCAGTATTACCTTTCAAAATCAAAAGTAGAAGAATGGAGAGGCTGAATAGCAACGCTATTCACCGCAACATTGCGCGCTTGCATCGCCGCGCCTCAGCGGGGGAGACGAGGACGTAGGATTAAGGTGAGCGATTCCGCGACGGAGCGTGATATGCAGCTCGCCCTAAAACGAGATTTAATTGGTGACAATTGTGTGCTCATTTCAGCCAACTACATAAAGCTGGTCCACAGAAGGGCAAAACGTTTCGACGGAGGCGAAAATCAAGGTGCCCGTGTGCTTTGCGATGTCAGTGCACGTGAAGAACCCCAGGTGGTATAGATTTCCGCAGCCTTCCTTTACGACGTATCTCATAGCCCGAGTAAATTCGGAACGTTAAACCCCATAAATCAAACCAACTCAGAAGAGCGAAAGCAATCTCAACACCGCTTTCCCACGATATTTTTTTTTAAATAACAGTTTGTGAATGGTTTAAAAAGTCATTCTGTATACAAGCCAGCTAAGAACGTTGTTATTTCACCTGGTGACGCTGCCTCACATGATAATTGTCTGTGGTGTGGTCTCGGGCCAGAAACTCGTGACAGTGAAGACGGGCACAAAACTGAAGAACATCGAACGTATCACAGCAGTAGCAGCAGTACTATGAGCCAGGTGCCTGCATTATGTTACCAGAATTCGATGACGATAAAAATAGGTGGCGAGATTCCCTCGGTAAAGTATAGTTGGAGGGAAATGGCACCACGGAAGGCGCTAAGAAATCGCAGAGTTTCAAGTTCAACCCCTGCTGTCAGGCTGAATAGGGCTCAGTTCATCCATTTTTATAGACTGCACAACAAACAGCGTGGAACTGCAACTTCTCCTCAGTGCGGACAGAATGGTCAGGGGGTCGTATCCTTTGTGACATAAAGTCGGGAAACGTACGAAGGCAACTGCTGACGAGAAAAGATTCACGTTAAAAGACCTAGAGTCTCTCACATTAGGTACAACGCGGGACCTGACTCAAGATGCATAATCGGAGACACTTATGAGGCAAAAGCTTATAAAAGAGCTCATGGAAGACAATTGAGCTTAAGGAATAATTTTTTACCGCGTAAAAATAATGCCGGTACTGTGGGAACTGGTCGTCGAACCAAAACGTGCCGCTTAAACAAGCGTCCATGTGTCCAATCTATGTAGGAACATGCTCGATGAGAGACGTCATTCATCGAACAGTGACAGTAAAGGCGGAAATTGTAGAGGAACAACAAGACAGTGAGAACAGTGCGTCACAGATTTGGCAATTGAGTACAACGCGATCGCTTGTATACTTTCTATTCAGAACAACTCCTCGTTGAATGGCGTCGACTCAATTCATAAGAGGTACTGGCAGTGACGGTTGCCACATAAAATGTGCAGTAAACTGTCCTGCTTTCTCTGAGAGAACTACCAGCACTTAGACTACTGAATATGGAAGTTCGTATCAAGCTTTGGCCGTCAAATACGGCTTGAAGATGTTGGCGTGGAAGAGCCTTTGATTGGCGGCATTTATATACAAAAACTGTGCAGCTGAGGAAGCACACTACCGCACGTAAGATCATATACGCAAACGAAGGAAGCGAGGCTCCGCCAGCTGCCTCGCCATCTGCCTCGGCACTGCTTGCACCAATTACCGAGATTTTCGCCTAAGGCACCGCACTTACCAAAGGCCAGCCAGCGCGGATACATCTCGGAAGCGGAGCCACTCCCAAGTTTTGAAAAGCAATCTCTGGTTTGGTGCAGGCTTTCTATCACATTTAGTTATTTTGTTTTATGTCCTGAGAATTTCGCAAACAAGAGCAAAAAGGTGTTTCCATTTTCTCTTCGAGGAAACGTCTCACTGCAGGCGGACGACTGATAGCAGCTGAAATAATATCTCCAGTAACTTTTTCTTAGTGAGTTATACCCTTAGTTCTGGTCTTGTTGAAGGATGGTAATAAATCTGGACTAATTCGGGAACTTACCATCTTGTGCCCACGGAATCGCACCTTCCCGATGGACTTCTCTCCTTGCACAATGCCTGGGATAGAACACATTAAATCTGTCATTCTTGGTCGGCACTTTCAATCCCCACTTTTGGCTCTTCCATTTGTTGTAGAAGGTGTCCACGCTTCGTATATTATTGCGTTTTGTTTACTCTCCTAATAAATTCCTTGTACAGCTGCAGCCGAAAAGCAGGTCGCATTTGCTATCGCCGCAGCCGTACCAATGATGTTTGAGAAAAACGTCTCGGAAAGTCGTTCAGGGCATTTCATATAAAAAAATATGCCGCAACCGTTATTTGTGTAGAGTTCATGGGGCTGTGATACCATTTTGCTTCCCATTTAGCCTCCATCTGCGAGTTAAGATGGATGCTAGTTTGCAATAGGGATTTGATCTGATGATAAATGAACCTCCAGTTGTATGCAGTTTATGGTAAGCGTAGGCGTTCAACGAGGAATAAGACAGATACTGCGCTTTTCTTTCCCTCAAAACCAACTTGAAACGTTGAACATTTTGGCAAACTTTGTGTGAATCTCGCGAGCCGAAAACTGGAGGAATCAAAAGGCAGTGTTAAAGGCACCATCGCGTGTATTCTTGACGCGAAGCTTGGGCGTTCTCCCAATTGTTTTCTAGAGCTTATGCCACAGCCCTCCACTGCCTGGTCTTCAGCCTGCTCTTGCCTTTCTGGGCACTGAAGTCGCCCATCAGTGCAGTTGTGTCTTTATTTTAGTCAGTGCTGATTCTACGGCTTGAGATTGTTTGGCCGTGATGAGTACGGGCAGCCGCGTAGGCCTGTATACAACCTTCAATTTTAACGCTTATTAACCTTAATCAAGGTACCTGCCACATTCTCGTTAATACTAAACATTGTTCTGCTTCCTGCTATATGTGTTGACCAGGGATCCTACAGCTAATTCCCGTCTCTCTGCTAGCCCCCGATAGCAGAATATATGGCCGGCCTTTAGTAAACTGTATGCTTTATTTGTCCTAGCCTCACTAAGTCCTATGATATCCCGTTTAATGCCCGCTAGTTCGTTAAAAAGCAAGGTTAAATTAGCCTGGCCTCACTATATAAGGTTTTAGCGTTTAACGTTGTCAGCATCACTTTAGATTGGCAGCCTGCACGGAGACAAATATTTTTAGCACACTCCGCTGCGTCACAGGTCTGACCACCGTTATGTTGGGTTGCCTTGCAGGCGCTGTAGCCCGAGGGCTAGTAGTTAATTGGTATGTTCATATAGGAGGTGGTGGCCAATTACTACATTATGGTGTTCAAATCCCGTTCCGGTTAGGGAATGCGTTTCCGGCGGTGGTCACCGGGATGAGGCCGCACCCGGACCTGATTTGTGCAATTCCAGCGTTGTGTTAACATATCCAGCCCTGAATATTTTGTCGTGCCATGGCCGGTCTCCCGCCGATAAAGGTAGGGAGGGGCGCATGCTCCTTATGCGGTCGTTCGTTTTGTGTCCGCGTTGGGATGTATACTAACACAGCGCAAAACAGTGAGACGAGCCCATTGAGAGTATACGGAAAGAGGCAGTGAACAGCGTCTCAGTGAAACCTGGAGCACAACCACCCTACAATCCTCCGCCGTCCTTCGGGCATTCATCGGTCATCAGAAATGAAATCTCGAGAAATTTCTTCTGGTCGTGGATAAAGAATAATGAATATACAGCGTAATTTTTAGCGTTTATAGATTTCTAAGGCGTTAGAGTCCGTCGAGAGAAAAAAAGCGATGGAGGCGAATGTCACAGTGTGACATACGCGGCCATACCACCTATCACGGTGGTAGACGCTAGGTTCAACTGCCATCTACCATGGTTGGCAGGTGGCCTAGTGAACAATCTCTCCTCCAGATTAGAAGAGGAGAGAAATCCCGGAAAGTGGCTTCCATGGTGAGTAGTACCGCCCCAATTTCCCCCAAAGAAGGGAAAATCCTTGTAAAATTGATAATGACTGATACCTAAGTAAGGACGGCTCAGTAAAAGTAAGCTGACTGACAAATAAAAATACTTATAATGACTCGCAACAGTGAAAGTGAATAGGAATGGTCCAGCTAGCAAATGAAGAACAAAATTTAGCAAATAACTTTTAATGATGCTGGTATAAAGTTTAGGAAAATCCCTGAAGTGAAGAAGAATTATTGATAAAGGAGTGATCACTCTCCATAGCCACTTCCCTTCCCCTTTCCTAACTACCTATTCAGGCGTGAGGGCTCTTGGCTGATGAAGCTTTTTTATCCCGCCACCTCTCCTAGACAGCATCACCTCCCCTCACTGGGCCACACGAGCGGAAGTCCTACTTAACTCGCTAGCGCTCATCGCTCTGTGGTGACGAAGACAAATCTTCTTGTCGAAACTTGGCTAGCGTACCTAGGCGTTCCCTCAACCTTCGTTCATTTCTTTTTGAGTTTTGTAGGAATCTCATTCTCCCTGCTATATCTCTATCTTGGTGCGGTATTTTATGATATGCATATTATATAGGGCTTAATTTCCCAACCGATATAGGCTATGAGAGACCTCGCGGTACATACCTCCAGATTAGGTTTGACCGCCCGAGGTTCTTTAAAGGGCAGCTGCACCACCTTTCGAAAATTCTGCGATATTCAAGGATTCAAATCTCCATAAGCTGTCGGTAATGCTTGCAAAGTGTTTTTGCGCTATATTTAAAACTGAAGACGTAAGCGACGATTAAAATTCTAGCTTCTCCTCACAGCACGGATGGACTGCGTAGAAGCTCGGTGATGACGTTCACGGACGGTAATATTTTTTCTTTTCGTTACCTTTGCCCACATTCTGTGGTGCCTTTTCATCATCATCATCATCATCATCATCATCATCATCATCATCATCATCATCATCATCATCATCATCATCATCCTGACTATACCCACTGCAGGGCGCAGGCCTCTCCCATATTTCTCCACTTAGCCCGGTTCTGTGCTAGCTGCATCCACTTGACCCCTGCGAACTTCTTAATCTCATCCGCGCACCTAACTTTCTGCCGCCCCCTGCTGCGCTTTCCTTCCCTTGGAATCCAGTTTGTTACCCTAAGCGACCATCGGTTATCCTCTCTTCGCAACACATGTCCTGCCCATGCCCATTTCTTCTTCTTAATTTCCACTAGAATGTCGGTAACTTGAGTTATTTCTTTGACCCACTCTGCACGCTTCCCATCTCTTAATGTTACCCCTAGCATTTTTCGTTCCATAGCCCTCTGGGTTGTCTTCAACTTAAGTAGTCCTCTGATGCCACCAAACAATGTTTATAGGTCTTCACTTTTGGTAGCCTTGTTTTTACTTCTTAAAACGAAGCCGTTCTATGCGTGAAACACACCGGTACTGTCAATGACGTCATCATGTGCCCCCCACCCGTCCTTGTGCGGTGCGGAGAAGCCTGATAGCCGAAGCGGTTTTAATCGCTATTTGCGCCATTGTTTGAAATGCTAGCGCGAAAATATTTCGCACGCTTAACCTGGAAGCTGTAATAATTCAATTCCTCGATACTCATCAAAATCTACAATCGATGCGGTTTTCCTTTAACGTGCACTGACATCGCACAACACACGGTCGCCTTGCGTTTCGCCTCCATCGAAAAGCGGCTGCTGTGGCTGGGAGAGTCCTCGGTTTCAGCTCTTCATCCTACCCTGAATTGCTCTTTTTAAACCGCAGCTGAACGCGTGGCGGTCGAGCCGCGTTATCGTTGGTGCCGCTGAAGGTGTAACCAAGAAAGGGAGAGCCACGAGCCCAAGTCAATTTCTCAGAAGAAGAGAACGAAGAGCCACGAGCTCTGCGCCGCTCGCTCGTGGCTCTTCGTTCTCTTCTTCTGAGAAATTTCCTTTGGCTCGTCTCTCAAATTCCTTGCCTCAATATATCGCAAAAAATTTAAACAGCAGCGCTAAAATTTCGCGTTATGGAGAACCGTAGTCGCGCTTGGAATTTTTTGCACAGTAATAAAGCCAAGACGCGCCATCATTATGTTATTCTACTAATGATAACTAATGACACAACACGCATTCAAAAAACTTAATTCGCTTATATCTTTCATTTTTTCAGTTACACCTGAACTGCTAGATTGGCAATAAAGCAATAGCCTTGAGCTGTCGTCTTTCGTCGCAATATTTAGAGCGTAGCTTTATTGCACGAACTTTGCCGCCATCCCGTCGTGGACCGCGAACTAATTCATGAACTGTTCGATTTTTTTCTATCGCGCTTATCACATTCACTGTGATATCTGATCTCAGTTTATGCGCATGCGCAAGGCAAGGGCTATATAAGTCGGGGCATTCGAGAATAAAACTTCAATTCCGTTCCATGGCTGCCAGCATTCGTGTCGTTTTTCGGCAACGAGAGAACATTCACGTATTCAGTCTCGATCGTTTTAACATAAGACGTTTTGGGACCACCTTCCTGCCGAAATTACGTCGATGGACAACGAACTTTTTCGTAAATATTTAGCTAATACTAAGTCGAATAAAATTTTCATCGTGCAGTGTTTCTCAAATGGAGGTCCGCGGACGTCATGGGTTCCTTGAAGCAATTTTCAGAGTCCGCGAAGCCCACGCTCACGAAAAAAAAAAAAAAAAGTAGCACGATAGCTGTGGCCGGGATAGACACTTTTTCAGTGTTAGAATCATGGAGGTTCAAAGCCCACTTTACTTTCTCAAAGCGAAAGAAGCACGAGGGGAGTGCAGAAATGGAGAGCACTCGAACGCGCGCGCGCGAGAGAGATTTTTTACGGAGTTTCTTAAGCCGGCATCGGTTAAATTGGAGCTCTGTCTGCGCTGTAGCACGGGGCTGCAATGCAAAGCGTCTCGCTTGTCCGACGAGCGAGCAGTGCGGTTTCGGGAGGAGTCGAATCCTTTCTGGCGGCGTGCATACCAGCGCCAATGCGTCGCCTCTTCCCTACGTCATCTGCAGGCCGTGGCGCGATAGCGTATCAAGTGCGCATACTTCAAAGGCCAGTTCAACCTTGACTCAGTCCCAGTTCTGCCACCTGCGACCTGCTCCCAGAACAGCGGCAGCAGTCTGCCCAACATGCCGTGAAACACTATACCAGTGGCTGTTTGTATAATTTTTTTTATTCAGGGTGCTTTTTAGAGGGGATCAAAAATACACAGCATCAGCAAGAGTATTATCAAGCTTGTCAGGGTCTGTTTGTTCATATAGAAGCTAAACGTAATAGTTCCCTCAATGATATCGTATAGAAACGCTGCATCACAACTATGATACTTCTGACGAACTGAAAAGTGAAACAACAGTGTACTATACTGATGGGCGACTTATTGCCCAGGGCAAGAAGCAAGCTGGAGGCTAGGTGGCGCACGCTCTGGAAACAGCCGGGGGAGTTATGAGTACATTTCGCAGAACGTAATAATGTACGAATCATGAATAACTTCTTCCACATAAGGGGAAAAAAAAAAAAACGGTAGTGGACATGCGCAAAAACTCTAATGCTAAATATAAAATTGATTTCATGTTGTGTTTAAAACTTTGCGCTGTGCAGTATGTGAATGTTATCCGAAAGGAGCGATTCAGTGACCCCAGGACGCTAAGGTACCGAATCGGTGTTGATTTGAAGAGGCAGCGAAGGAAAGTAACAAGAAAATGCCGATCGAGGAATTAGCGTTAAGAGGAACAGTAGCGCAATTCAGCATCTCACTGCATAACAGATACTTTTTTTAATGAGATGAAGGCGACCTTAGCGCAGAAGCAATGGACGATAATTTCAGAGAGGTCATTACTGAGTGTGCTCTCTTACATATCGCTTCTTGGAGGAACTGTTCCGCCGCGCTGGCTCAGCAGTTACGGCACTCGACTGCTGGACCCAAGGACGCGGGATCAAACCACGGCCGCGGCGGTCACTTTTTGGTTGAGGCGTAAGGCAAGACGCCCGTGTAATGTGCGATGCCAGGGTGCGCTAAAGAACCCCAGTGGATTGACATTTATCAGGGGCACGTCACTACAGTGGCCCTCACAACTTGAGTCCATTGGTACATTCTACCCTATAAATCAGACCAAACAATCATCGGTCGAATTACCAAGATTATACTGCAACATCGTTAAATTTCCCGTTTTGCGGAAAATGCGGCGCAGGCGGTGTCATCGTTGTTGAGCGAAAGCGAAATATTGCGTTGGAACAATAAAATTTAGAAACCTGTAGAAATGATCGGATTGACAACGTATTTCTTGGTAAGCTTGCTGTAACAAAAAAAGAAGCGAAAAACATCATCATCATCATCCACTGCAGAGCTCTCCCATTATCCTCCAATAAACCAGGTCCTGCGCTAGCTGCATCCACTTCACCCCTGCGAACTTCTTATCCTGATCTGCCCACCTAACTTTCTGCCGCCCCCTGCTACGCTTTCCTTCCCTTGGAATCCAATTTGTTACCCAGAGTGACCATCGGTTATCCTCTCTTCGCACTACTTGTCCTGCCCATGCCCATTTCTTCTTGATTTCCACTAAAATGTAAGTAACTTGAGTTATTTCTCTTGCTCACTGCACGCCTTCTATCTCTTAACGTTACCCCTACCATTTTTCGTTCCATAGCCCTCTGCGTTGTCCTCAACTTAATTAGAACTCTCTTCGTTAGCCTCCACGTTTCAGCCCTATAGGTGAGTACAAGTAAGATGCAACTGTTGTATACTTTCCTCTTGAGCGATACCGGCAAGCTGCTAGTCATAATCTGCGAGTGCTTGTCAAATGCGCCTCATCCCTATCTTATTCTCCTTTGTATTCCCCTTTCATGCTCCGGATCTGCGGTTACAACCTGTCGTAAGTAGATATATTCGCCTACTACTTCCAAATGGCGTCCGGGTACTGTGCGATGTCAGTGCACGTTAAAGAACCCCCGGTGGTCGCATTTTCCGGAGTCCTTCACTACGGTGTCTCTCATAGCCTGAGTCGTTTTGGGGCGTTCAACCTCACAAACCAAACCAAACCAAACCAATCGTCTACTACTTCTAGTGCTTCACTGCCTAACGTAAACTGCTGTTCTTTTCCGTGGCTGTTGAACATTACGTAAGTCGTCTGCGTATTGATTTTCAATCCTATTTTTCTGCTTTTCTTGTCTAAGTCATCAATCATTCTTTGCAGTTCATCCCCTGAGTTACTTAGCAAGGCAGTGTCATCAGCGAATTGCAGATTACTGAGATATTCATCTACCCTTACCCCCAACGGCTCCCATTCCAAGTTTCTGAATACTTCCTCTAAGCAAGCTCCGAATAGTACTGGGGAGATCGTATCTCCTTGCCTAAAAGCTTTCTTTAGATGAATTTTTTTTACTCTCTTTATGCAGAACTAAGGTTGCTGTGCAACCACTATGTATATATATATATATATATATATATATATATATATATATATATATATATATATATATATATATATATATATATATATATATATATATATATATATATGAATGAAAGAAGCCAACAGTCGGCGAGGCCAAGGAAAGCGTTGGGAATGGCACTTTTATGACTTTTTTTTTTTAATGTTTGCTTAGATAATCACAGAAATTAGTAATGTAGTCTGTTTAGGGGAAAGATAATTAAACACAAAGTAGAAGAAAAAAAGTAGAAGAAAAAACAACGTGCCGATGGTGGGATCCGAACCCACGACCTCCGAATATCGCGTCCGGTGCTCTTCCAACTGAGCTACATCGGCCGCTGTCCCCCCTGCTACTTGCTTGGGTATTTATGTTGTCTGTATACGAACCTTGAGAGTGTTCACCAGCGCTACCCTCAGCCATAGCGGCGGACGTAGAACGTCCTTTGTTACCGCCAGCGTCACGTAGAACGTGATCAAGAGCGAGGGCGAAAGCTGTGCTAGAACCCTCTTACGCTACCTATGGCTTCAAGACTGCCAGAACCGAGACCCCCTTAAACTACAAGCAGATCAATTAAGGGGAAATGAGGGTGCTCGTTATAATACATGAATGAAAGAAGCCAACAGTCGGCGAGGCCAAGGAAAGCGTTGGGAATGGCACTTTTATGCCTTTTTTTTTTTTAAATGTGACGCTGGCGGTAACAAAGGACGTTCTACGTCCGCCGCTATGGTTGAGGGTAGCGCTGGTGAACACTCCCAACGTTCGTATACAGACAACATAAATACCCAAGCAAGTAGCAGGGGGGACAGCGGCCAATGTAGCTCAGTTGGAAGAGCACCGGACGCGATATTCGGAGGTCGTGGGTTCGGATCCCACCATCGGCACGTTGTTTTTTCTTCTACTTTGTGTTTAATTATTTTTCCCCTAAACAGACTACATTACTAATTTCTGTGATTATCTAAGCAAACATTAAAAAAAAAGACATAAAAGTGCCATTCCCAACGCTTTCCTTGGCCTCGCCGACTGTTGGCTTCTTTCATTCATGTATTATAACGAGCACCCTCATTTCCCCTTAATTGATCTGCTTGTAGTTTAAGGGGGTCTCGGTTCTGGCAGTCTTGAAGCCATAGGTAGCGTAAGAGAGTTCTAGCACAGCTTCCGCCCTCGCTCTTGATCACGTTCTACGTGACGCTGGCGGTAACAAAGGACGTTCTACGTCCGCCGCTATGGCTGAGGGTAGCGCTGGTGAACACTCTCAAGGTTCGTAACAGACAACATAAATACCCAAGCAAGTAGCAGGGGGGACAGCGGCCGATGTAGCTCAGTTGGAAGAGCACCGGACGCGATATTCGGAGGTCGTGGGTTCGGATCCCACCATCGGCACGTTGTTTTTTCTTCTACTTTGTGTTTAATTATCTTTCCCCTAAACAGAATACATCACTAATTTCTGTGATTATCTAAGCAAACATTAAAAAAAAAAGACATAAAAGTGCCATTCCCAACGCTTTCCTTGGCCTCGCCGACTGTTGGCTTCTTTCATTCATGTATTATAACGAGCACCCTCATTTCCCCTTAATTGATCTGCTTGTAGTTTAAGGGGGTTTCGGTTCTGGCAGTCTTGAAGCCATAGGTAGCGTAAGAGAGTTCTAGCACAGCTTCCGCCCTCGCTCTTGATCACGTTCTACGTGACGCTGGCGGTAACAAAGGACGTTCTACGTCCGCCGCTATGGCTGAGGGTAGCGCTGGTGAACACTCTCAAGGTTCGTATACAGACAACATAAATACCCAAGCAAGTAGCAGGGGGGACAGCGGCCGATGTAGCTCAGTTGGAAGAGCACCGGACGCGATATTCGGAGGTCGTGGGTTCGGATCCCACCATCGGCACGTTGTTTTTTCTTCTACTTTGTGTTTAATTATCTTTCCCCTAAACAGACTACATTACTAATTTCTGTGATTATCTAAGCAAACATTAAAAAAAAAAGACATAAAAGTGCCATTCCCAACGCTTTCCTTGGCTTCGCCGACTGTTGGCTTCTTTAATTCATGTATTATAACGAGCACCCTCATTTCCCCTTAATTGATATATATATATATATATATATATATATATATATATATATATATATATATATATATATATATATATATTCCAGTACTTTCACGTACGGCTCGTCTACACCCTAATTTCACAATGCTTGCATGACCGCTGATGTTTCTACTGAGTCAGATGCTTTTTCGTAATAATGAATGCTATGTATAAGGGCTGCTTATATTCGAGCATTTTTCAGTCACCTGGTTGGTGGTATGGACATGATCAATAGTAGAGTACCCTTTCAGAACACTTGCTTGATATTTTGCTTAATTGCAGTCTAAGGCTGTCCTGATTCTATAAGCGATTGCCTTAGTAAATACCTTATGCGTAACAGACAGCACGCTGATTGATTTGTAATATTTCAGGTCCTTAGCATCCCCTTTCTCTTTCTTATGAATTAACGTTATGTTTGTGTTCTTCCATAGTTTCTGTACCGTCGATGACACCAGGCACTGCGTATATCGGGTGCCCAGTTTTCCTAGCACAATATCCCCCCCCCCCCCCCCCCTTCGTCCTTCAACAAATCTGCAGTGACCTTATCCTCTCCAGCTGCTTTCCCCCTGTCACAGTTTCTAGCGCTTTCTTAATCTCGTCCTTCGTCACTGACGGAACGTCTGACTGCGTTTACCTACTGCCAATCTCATTATTGTCCTGACTACTTTGGCTACTGTAGAGATCAGTGTAGAACTCCTCGGCTACTTTGACAGCGCGAAACAAATTGAGTTAATTTATGTGGGGTAAGAATAGAACACAAGCCTTTCTGGTTTCATGGCGGTTGAGTTTCTCATAGGCCACGAATGCTCTTTTTTATTTATTGCACGGGAAACCTACCCAGCAATAGAAACTAAAACAGCTCATGCCTCAAATCACCGGGGTGCGTAATGCAAGCCCGCTATGACCCAGTAATTCTCCAGCTTAACAAATGTGAAAATTCAAGAAGGCACACAAAAGCATCGCGATGCGGTAGCCAACTAGGCGGCTTTTCCATTGCAGCGTATACACTCCCTGCGCCAAAGCGCACTGTTTTCGAAACAAGGCCTTCGATGACGCAGTGGTCCAGCAAGAGGTCCATTCCTTAGGCCATGAATGCTCGTTGACAGAAGCTGAATGAGGGTGAATGTTTGACTGCTGTTGTTGAAACGCAAAGCATCGAGCGCTCATAACCTTCGGTGAAGCCTAGAGCTTTGTCACAAGCCCTAAAATATTGTTACGAGATGAAGACTGTGTGATTCTCACTGTGTTTCATACAGCCCGCCTCCAGCTCAGTTCATCAAAATACCAGTTTACTATCCGCCAACTAACCTTTCTTGGACACAATGTTGATGCCTCTGGAGTGCGACCTGATCCAGCTAAAATTCCAGCCGCCAAAAACTTTCCACGCCTCCAGTCTTCGAAGCACGTGCACAGGTTTTTGGCCTCTGCTCTTATTTTCGCCGCTTTATGAAAGATTGTGCCCATATTGCTCGCCCTCTCCGGGACCTTTTTAAGACCGACACCGCTTTAACGTGGGGTCCTGCCTAGCAAGTTGCGTTTTCAATGCTTTTGAGCTTACTGACACCTCCCCCCGTCTTGGCTTATTTCGATCCCTTAGCTTCCACTGAAGTTCGAGCCGACGCCCGCGGATATGGGATCGGTGCAGTGCTAGCCCAACACCTGAGCGCCAGTGTCTCGCCCTTATATGGGCTGTCGCTAGATGCCGACCTTGCTTATTCGGCCGTTCATTATCAGCTGTAACAGACCGCCACGCGCTTTGTTGGTTGTTATCCTTGAGAGATCCCTCCGGCTGTCTTGGTCGTTGTGCATTTCACTTTCAATTACGTGGTGTACAAATCGGGGCGCCTTCATCAAGATGCCGACTGTTTGTCTTGCTATCCTGTAGAGCTCCCTGATCTCGACGGCACAGAGACCATCCCCTGCAATTTGCCCTCTCCAATCACGTCAACACAGGAGCCGAACAGCGCAATGACCCATCTTTAAGACCCATCATTAAAGGCCTGACATCTGGAATAGCGGATTCTTCTCTGCAGCGTTTTGTTGTACAGGATGGTGTCCTCTACCGCCGTAACATTCATAATGACGGCCCTCCCCTTCTGCTGGTGATTCCCAAACAGCTCTGCTGCTCTGTTATTGAAGAACTCCAGTGCCTGCCCCAGCTGGCCGCCGAGGTGTGTCTCGCATTTAGGACCGGGTGTGGCGTCTGTTTTTATTTTTTTTTTTTTGGCTTGGACTATACCGCAACATCCGTTTCTACATCGCAGCTTGCGACACCTGTTAGCGCAGAAAGAAACCATCGAGGTCATCAGCTAGTTTTCTTCAACCTATTAATGAGCCCCCGGAGCCGTTTTATTGTATTGGGCTCGACCTTCTTGGCCCGTTCCCGACGTCACGGTCAGGCCACAAATGGACTGCAGTGGCAATCGATTATGCGACGTGCTACGCCATCACACAAGCTTTGCCCGCGATCTGCGCTACTGATGTCGCTGAGTTTCTCCTACATAATGTAATTCTTCATCACGACGCTCCCCGCCAACTAATCACAGGCCATGGTGGCTACTTTTTGTCCCGAGTTATTGAAGACACCCTGCGTTCATGTTTTACAAAGCAAAAGCTAGCAACCGCGTACCATCCCCAAACCAACGGCCTTACCGAGCGCTTCAACCGGGTAACAAACGGACATGTTATCTATGTGTGTATCATACTGGGACCGATCGCATTGCCATGTGTGACCTTCGCCTACAATTCTTCGAAGCACGACACGACGGGTTATTCATCCTTCTTCCTGCTCTTTGGCAGGGACTCCGCCTTACCTTTGTACACGTTGGTCCCGCCTGCTGGCTGCCCCATAACTACATACGCACGTGATCCACTGTTCAAGCCACTGAAGCGTGCTACGTAGCCCGTCGATGGCTCCTCGCCTCTCAGACTTTCCATAAGTCTACCTACGATAAAAGCCATCGCCATGTATCCCATGATCCTGGATCGCTGGTTCTTCTATGGTTCTTGCACGCCGCGTTGGCCCCTCGGAGAAACTTTTGCCCCCTACAGTGGGCCTTATCGTGTGGTGCGCTAAGTCACCGATGTGACATAAACTTGCCTCTCTTGTGTCCGCGTCCTCCTCATCTCGCCCCTCTACTGATATTGTCCATGTTTCCCCCTTAAGTCATACAAACGCATGACTTTTTTGCCATTTTAACGCCGGGGGTCGTGTTACGAGATGCTGACGAAGTGTTTTCCTTTCTTGCCTCGGCGGAAGAGACAAAGCAGGTGACGACGAAGTGGGACTGTTTTCCGTGGTGCTGCTTGCTGCTATGTCAGTTGCGGCTGTGTTGTAAATATCCTTTAAATACATTGAGTCCTCACTTAAGAATATTTACAGAAACGCCTCTCAACAAGCTCCGCACGCGTCGTTAAGTTCGCGTACCATTGCGCTCGCTTGGAGCACAGCGTTTCGTTAAATCTTGTACCTCACACCCACCATCTCAATCTTTACTTTGTACTCGATACCTATAAAATGACTAAAATTGCGGTGGATGATTATCAGTTTCTAAGAATGCCAAGGCGAAACCCTAGTTTGAATTTCTGTCGATCAGCTGCTGAAGTTTGTGTTGCATATTCCTCTGATCAATTTTCTGCCGCTCTGCTGTCGAACTTTATGGTAGATGTATGCTACGGTATTTCATGTACTCATATCCATGACAGACGGCAAGGTTCATTTCCCCCTAGGAAGTGAAGCCGTACCCGAGCGACGCACAGACAACGTATCCCCGTTCTGATCAGGAGATTCCGGACGTAGAGAGTATACCACTCAGGTTTCACTTTTCTCAAGTTTGCCTCGAACCAAATGCGCTCTCACACACTGCACCAAGGGCGTTGTCCACTCGCTGTCGGTCAAAACTATGCCGAACAATTTGTTGTTACAACAGAATTTCTGTGCGGTTTTTGATGGTGAACCTGCTGTGAAGAAAGAAATAACTGTAGTATCGCCAGAATTTTCTGCTGCTACAGCAGAATAGTAATGCAGAACGGCAGGCTACCGAGAATTACGCAGAAAAAGACTACGGAACTACAGAAACTACTAGAAACCATCAGAAAAGTGAGACGTTAGGGCAGAACTATAGAAAATGTTATCGTATTTTTGACTCTGCTCTGTCGTTTTATTCGACTCCGCTGTATTTCCAGTACTTTATTGGCTCTGCACTGTGTCGCACATGCGTTAACTGTACAGCGGAGCAGCGCCTGTCACCACCATCCCCCTGGAAGGCAGGTGCCTTTCGAAGCGCGTTACACACGTTCGCCATCGTCCGCAGCCTCCTGTTCGCCCGCGTCGGTGCTATCACCTCGCAAGGCGTCTCTCTTAGGCACCTCCGCATTCCCGGGACTCCTGCTTCGCATAAGGACCGCATGTTGCTCTCGCCGGGCCGCAGCCGCAGCTGAACCCATACCATCTTGCTCCCGATGGCGGTTACGGCGAGAGGCATTTCGCGCTGCTCAAGCCTCCACCGCCATGACGTACTTTGTGGGCTTTCCCTGCCCGCGACTAGCGGCTGGTGAATTGTCATCCGCAGCGATGTGGAATGATGCTCTGGGCCTATGCGGCAACGTATACAAGTAACTCATGTCATGTCAACGAATTTAGCAAAACATTAAAGGCGCAGAGCTACCTCGCTTCCTAGTGGAAGCGGCATACGCTCCCATTTTCTTTGCCTCGTGACGGGACCTTAAAACATAGAGATTCAATACTTTCTCCTTAAAAATCAAGCTCCACAAAAATATGCAGCACACCACAAGGATTACGAAGAAACCAGCGCATTTCATTACTTATACCGAAACGCAATAGGCAGCGAATGTCAGAAGATTCACAACGAGGTGCCGATATTATCCCTTTCATAGCGAAATCTAACACAGGAATAACAAGAAAATCTTTAATGTGAAATGAGCTCAAACAGTGTGCTCTCGGCTGTACTGCCTGCCGAGCTGGGACCGAGTGAATACAATTTCCCGCGGCTTTTCTTTCTTTTTTTTTAGTCTGAACATTTACCCAGAGGAAAATGATTCCTAGAAATTCCTCGAAGTTTGTGCCGCAGTTCATTGTTAATGCGAGAGTTGTTTATATAACGGTGAAAATGCCGTGGGAAAACGAATTCATGATGCGACGAATGCTGACACACGGCAAGCTGACAGCGCAGCCGACTGATTACAAAATGTCTGCTAACAAACGGCAGCTATGGGGCGGGGGAGGGGGTGGGGTATTGTTCTTGAAAAAAAAAAAAAAAAATGTCTTGAAACAAGTACTGAAAATAATGGATATTTGTTTGGCTGTGAAATGATGAAATAAAGACGACGGTCGTGGCAAAAACGTTCGTCATTGGCTGTTGCTGATGTCTGTGCTTTCCGGAGTAGTTGATCCTGATCACCGATACTTGAGCTCGACAGAGCCGTCTTTGCCAGCCTACAGTGGCTGGAAATCGGTGGCACCTCGACGTCGTGATCGTAGTATTGGTCTTATGTCATTTTCATACGAGGGGCTGCAAGGCAGTGGTTTCGAGCGCATCGACGTCCGTGTTACTTTGGTGCAAAAAAAAAAAGAAGAAAAAAAAGCGTCTTGCGGGCTCCGATTCGTTGGGAACTTTCTTCGTAGATTCTTTGAGAACTGCGAGAGAAAAGAAAGATTTTAATGCAAAGGACTCTAGTGTCCCTGCCTTCGAGAAAACAAGCAAACAAACAAACACGTATGCATGTGCAGAGGTTTTATGGAGTGTGTACGTGGCCGCAAAGCTTCGTTCGCATAGTGTATGCATTATTACGTAAACAAGCATTTGAGAGCAGAAATTATTATAAAAGGCGCCATGGAATCTTCAGGTTGCACAAAATAAAAAAAAAAAAGACTTCCTCACACAACAGCAGAACCTAACAAAGCAACTTTGATCAACCACTTCTTAACAAGGAGTTCACGATACCGTCACTTGACTCTGGGACCTCCTTCTGTATACATATTCTGTAAAGTATGCTAACTGCGAAAGAAAATTGAACTGAATAGTACTGAAACGCACGAATTAGATTTTTTTGTTCCCAATTACCAGGCTTCGTCGTTTGCACAGATGCTGCAATAGAACAGGATCTAAAAAATTGCGCTTTGAGAACAGCACGGGGCTAAAATTTTAGATGTTTAGTGCAGGGCATGATGAAAACAATGGAGGGCCCCCTCCTCACCTCAAAACTTAGAGAGGCTGATAACGCCGAGTTCTTTCCATCAGCAAGCACTTCGTGGCGGCCAGATGACGAGAGGAGCGAGCGAATTGACGTTTTGAACATTGCAGAAGTTGGACAGTTCGATATGGTCTAACGTTCCGGTCAGTGTCAGTGGCGCATTTTCTGTCTACGGGTGGCAGTATTCCAGCGATTGCATAATTATCGCGGCACTAGGTAGTCGGACAACTGAAGAAGAAAGTGGCAGATATTCCCCTCAAAGGAGATGCCCAAAGGCAAACGCACCTCGCGATGGTCGGTCGACACCATTGGCTGAAGGTCCTCCATTGTGGGGCACCTGCCATTTTTTTTTCTCGTGCTGCATCCGGCTATAGCATTTTTGACGCTATTGGCGTCTCAAGGTTGAAGGTGCAAGATTTACGTTTCACTCAAATATACATGGCTGAGGAGAAGTGGGAAAAAGCCGCAGTTGCGGCTTGACGCAACTTCCAACCATTATGTTGCTTCGGTAGCGGCTGTGTGAAAATAAATGCTTGTAACCTATAAAAAAAAGTAAACATTTCGCAACAAATACGATGGTCCGCACTCTTGGCGACTTAGAACACGAAGACTTGAGGGTCACTCAGAAACGAATTGATGCCACCACGAATGATAAGAAAGTATCTGATAATGAATAAACAAAAAAATATTTCACACAATACACTGTACAGAAACGCAAAAACAACAAACTAAAGAGCAGATTTTGGATGTATTTGATCTTTACATATCAGATGGAGCCATTTGTGAAGCCATATTTAACCAGTAGAGCATTTAGAACATACTGGAGGACGTAATTGGTTCTCGGATGCAGTACCTGCCAGTATTCATGGTGTCTTGTCATCCGAAGCATTGTGTCAACGTGTAGGTGAGTCTATGATTTTTAAATATGTAAAACCCAAAACTAGAGCAGACCGCTTATTGACATAATCTTGTGCACAGGAAAATAATATTTGTGTAGAATATCAGTAATCCACATTAGCTATAGCTCTGAGGGCCTGTTTTTGCAAAGTCTAAAGTTTCTGGAGATTAGTGTATGCAGTGTTTTTCCACACCAAATGGCTACATCTAACCCCCCCCCCCCCCCCCCCCCCCTTGTCATTTTAGAAGAGCAATAATAAAAGATACGTTGCAGGAAGCATTCAGTGGAATCTCCCGATTATTCCAACAGCTTGAGCTAATTTATTTCTTAATACGTCATATGCCTATCCCAACGCAGATGCTCATTGAAAAGACCTCCGAACGTCCTAACTGCACTGACTATTCCTATTCGAATAACACATATGAGCGAGCTCGATCAGTCGGAAACCTGCAGGCTTTTTGACGTGAAAAACACAGCCTTAGTCTTCTACGTGCTGACTGGTAATACATTTCTGCGAGACCTGGAATACAGTTTCTTCAGTGGTGAACACAATAAGGTTACGAGCTTTCGAAGCGAAATATCTTCATCATCCTTCCAAACAGCCGCCTTTATTCGATCGTCCCCATCCGCGTTTCCCATCTGCCCTAGGTGACGAGGTTTTTTCATTCTCTTTAGTCGGTGGGATTATTTTGGCTGTTCTGCAAACTCGTGCAGAATTTTTCTAGCTAATTATCCTTAAAAAGGTGCATTGCCGTATTTCAGTTAAACCACACACCACGCAGCTATATTAGTGAAGAGCGTGCCATATATTTAGCCAAGCACACGCAAAAAAAAAAAAAAACTTTTAGCCAAAATTCAAAACTAGAAGCTAAAACGTCTGACTGCAAATAAAGGTATCTAAACGCACTTCTACGGGAAACTCGGAACACGAGCGGAGTTCTCAATAAGTATGCCACAAGAGAATGCGACCTAATAAACGCCGTGAAAAAAACAAAAAACAAAAAAAAAAACCAGTGCCCACGGAAATCTCCCAATTTCCTGCGATCGACGTTATGAATTCTCTTTACGTTGCGTGCGGCGTCGCATCTGCCATAAAATCTCGGGCGCTCCAGCACCAATTGCGCAAGTGCAGTGCATAATCGCTGGAAATGTACCGCTGATGCTTCTTTAATAAAAATGGAGGCATGAAATGGGGGCAAAAAATCGGCAGGAGCACGAAGGCGTACGAAAGCGAAAAAATTAATAGTTTCGCGGGAGAAATTTCTTCGTGTGCTGTTTTCTACATGCAGTAAAATTCTTCCTGGTGCTGTTGCATTCGGTGTGTGCGTGACGTGAGTGCGACCGCGCAACCATTCCCGGGTACACTTAAGACTCTTATTGGCTGATCGCTGGCGCGACGAATGATGCGGCAAGTGGTGTGATAGGGCCCCTGCTCCTACGAATCTCCACTCCTCAGTTCCAGTGCTCCTCCACTCGGCGCATGCTGTCCGCTAACTCACTTTCTCTTTCGATGCCCTCTCCAGCTCTATGTCTCCGTGCTCCTCTATGCCCCACGCTTCCGAATGCCACCTCCGGCTGTTTGCAGTCGCTTCTCTCTGCATTTCGGACAGCCCCGGAGATGGCAAGAAGCGGAGAGGGACGTTTGTACCATGATGCCGACTACAACTACGGCTTTTGTCGTCATGAGACAGACTCAAAAAATAAACATTAAGGCCACATAATTCCCTTCCACGCATCGAAGTATGAAGCCGATGAGCTAAACAAGAAACGTTGGCAGCTTTTAAATCTAAGCTGGAGTCCAAGTAAGGTCCGGTGGTGTGACCTTCAAGCTGGAAACGTTGGCGCGAGTTGAACGATAACTGTGTTTGGTTTCAAAGCGGAAAGAACATGATTGTTTTGCAACAATTACCGGCGTCAGAGCGTATGTGAAAAAGGCGATTACCGATCTTGCTCTGCTCTGAAATGCACGCAAGGGATTTCTTTTATTAATACGATGTCATCACTGCGTGGCGGAGACCGTTGCCAACCACAGGGCTGCGCAAGCCAAGAATCCATTATAGTCAGGTGTACCATTCGAGCAGGCGCGTACGCCAAGCATGGTTCACCAAGTGGCGTTCTAGTTGTATTCTGTAGAGTGGGCAGCCGCAGTTATGTAGTGGTGCTTAACGCTGGTTCTAATCAATTCAGGTTCTTCAGCTTGCACACTTTATGATGGCCCTAAAGTAGAGCTGTGCACGGGTTCGAGCCGGCCCGAAAGTCCGTACCCGGCCCGGACCGCGGGCCGTGCCCGGGTCGCTCGGCAGCCCTTTCGCTCGGGCTCGGGCCGGGCCCGGGCCAAGTTATACTTCTCTCGGGTGGGCCGAACACCCTGAACACATGCAACATTTGTGAAAGCGTGATTACGGCCATACTGCGAGTTAGACTTGGTTGTGGTTGTTGCAGTGTGTACGTGGCCCACAGCTCGACGGCCTGCAAGCATAACTGCGCGATAAGTGTGTTTAGAATGCGCAGCATCTTGCCGTGTCCTCCCCACACGGCAGCTTCCGAATGCTTTCCCGGCCTTTCATTTCCGCCTCTTCGCCGCGAGCGGATCTTTGGTAGCCGTCAGTGGGCGAGCACGCAGAGAGGCCGGTTGTGCATCTCCGCTTTGGTAACACTGGCGCTGATGTTTAAGTATCCATTTCAAGATTCGAGCCACGCTGTCGCATATCACACATTTCCATTGTGACTTACTCCTGCCTCGATATGGCCTTGTCTGAAGCGGGATATAGCTCAAAGCATTTGCGGTGCGTTAGTTTCCTTTTGTTGCAAACATTTCACGTGAAAGGCACACGGTGAGCCAGGCGAGCTCACCGAGTACTTGGTCACAAAGTCAACCCCTAGTTAGCGCACCTTTGGAGAACCAAACAAGCTGCTTACCAAAAACTTGGTTTCCTATCAAATAACGTATTAATCACCCCAGCCAGAAGTTGTAGCACCGAACGAAAGTTCAGCGCTGTCGGCTTCATTATCCAAGAGCGCCATAGCTGCCTCTATTCTATGAATAAGTCATTGTTGTTGCACAATACGTTAATTCTACGTAAGTACTGTGTCCTTATATATTCAGAAAATTTGGCGTTTCAAAACTGAGAACTCAGTATTTTAATATCTTGATAAACTTGTCGCCTCGAAATTATTTTCTCTTTTATCGCTTCAACTGCAATTACAGCTTGGCGGGCCGGGTCGGGCTCAGGCCTTAAATCTAAGCGCCGGGCCGGGCTCAGTCCCTATACGAGTCGGACCGGGCCGGGTTCGGGCCTGTAGAGTAGGGCCCGGGCCGGACTCGGGCTCAAAATTTCGGCCCGTGCACACCTCTACCCTGAACCCTGCCTCATCGCTGTACTATATTAACGTCGGTTTTGTTTGTGGGGTTTAACATCCAAAGTGGCTCAGGATGAAGGGCTACCGAAATTGCACTGACATTGCACAGCACACGGCGCCTTGCTTTTTGCCTGCATCGAAAAGCAGCACAGAAACCCCGCTGTTTCACTTGCTCCTGACCGGAGAGGCTACAGTGCTGTCCTGAGGAAACCGCGATAGCTCTGCTGGCGCGGACCAGGGACAACGAGACCACCGTCGGTAAGCCAGGCCAGACAACTCGTGTAAGTTCTCAGACTGTTCGCGATGACTAGGCTTAATTTAGTCAGAGGACGCCATGAAAAATCAGCCCTTTGATATTGCTACCTCTCAGGCGTATGACTTACCTCAGCCTCCGAACTGAGTTAGAGGAGAGTGAACTCTCGCCTGTCCACGGCATCCAGAAGGTCCCACACGTACGGGATCTCCGCAAACATTTGGTTAGAGCCGTGCCTTGCTCGATGAGGAGCAGCAGCAGCCCCACTTCTATCCGGGTTGGCATGTTCAAAGTAGCAAGAATCCTTAAATGGACACCGGCCGTCCTTGAAGTACCGGCACGGCTTATCGCCCAAGGAGGTTTTGTAACTGGCGATTAACTGGTCCTTCTTGTCTCCCTCATTCACCCAGTGACTGCTTGGGATTACAATTGTGGAGGGCTTGCGACACACTGGGCAGGCCCGGCTGTTGTTCTTGCTAAACCCTCTACAACTTCGCCACCTGCGAATGCAGCTTACGCAGAACACATGGCTACAATTCTCCAGCAGGCCAAACCGTCGCTTTGAAGGCGGCTCCTTCTCAATGACGGTCTCCAAGCATATCGCGCAGCTCTCTGCCATGTTCTCCACGGAAGGTGGCTTGGGTTCTTGGCGGTGTCGTTGAGAGCACTGCTCCTTGTACCAGAGGCGCTGCTGTTCTTTGTTTGGGTGGAGACACTGCTCCTGGCATAAGGGACGCTGCTCATACTGATCGTACCCGGAACCCGCACACTCGCTGTTTTTTTTCACCTCGACTGACGGCAGGGTCAGCGAGGCTCGTTTGCTCATAGGTGCCTCGTCACACACTTCGGCTCTCCCCGAGGATGTAGTGGCTGTCCAGCCGCGGGGATAAAACTCTGGGGCATCCGCCCAAGTCAGAGTTCGTTGCCTTACGGCATCGCCGCTCCAGGAAGGCGCGGAGTTGTCCGTGCTGCGGAAAGTAGAGCACCCGGCGAAAAGTGCGTGAGCGGATAGCGCCAGTTCAAATCCCATTGCAGCGCCAGTGCTGTCGTCGGAGCCGCTTGGTTCGACCGAACCCTCAACATTATACGACCGGGCGTTACGATCCGCATTCATGCTGTCTGGTCTCGACTGCACTGCATGGCTGTGACAGCAGCTATTCCCGTAAATGCACTCCCCGCCCAGAGAAAACTGACACAAATTACTGTCCTCGATTATTTTCGGGTGAAGCTGCGCAAAATGGCCCCAGTGTGCTTACCTGGTGACGTCGCTTGCTCGTTGATGGTCCTGATCCGAACCGCCCTCCGCCATTTTGCGTTTTAGATATATTTGCGTGGGGCACTCGAGCTTCTGCGCGAGACGCAAATGCCGGTTGCAAGTTGCGCATTTGAAACTACACAGACGAAAGTTTTTTTTATTTTACTGAAACGTGTTCATATTAATTCGCTTGCCGATGTTAGCGAACTTGGCTTCTTCTTAGCGCCACGATAGCTAAACCAGCTTCAGAGGAATAGTGTCGACCTGGCTCGAGTGTGTGTGGTGAAAGAAGATGACGGTGAAGAGGGCGGCACGCACAACGGTGCGCAGAACAACAGAGGAGAGAAGAAGACGACGGTAGTGAAGTTGTGAGTTAACAGAGTTCTGTATCCCAGATTATATTCCTATATTCTTTGCGGAATTTCTAACGTTTTGATTGGGTCTGCACAAAATTTCATGCCATATATATCACATGTTATCATCCTTGCTGGTTGTTTGTTAGTGCTAATCTCGCTTCAGAATTCAAAAAATATTTTCTGAGTCGATTCTTGCAATATTTTTTGTTCCGTGTACTTTGAGAGCACAACATTTTCTCTGCGTCTCTGGCGACGGAAATGTTAATTAAAATGAGGTAGTTGATTTCTTAACGAGATCAGCTTTAGTGCGTCTGATATATCCCGTCCCTAATTTTAGTATATTTCTGATATCCGGGTTCAGCGGTTACAGCTTATATTAGCCAGGCTGCGCGATCGCTTATGGGATCACCTATGATATAATTGGAATGTCCATGATACATATAAAACCAGGTAGGGTTAGGTATCAATGATGAGGCTGCGGTGCAGAATTCCGAGCTTGAATATAGACCTATCCAGATGTGGGTGGACAGAGACAAAGCTACCTTCATCATGTAGGGGAGCAGAATCCACAAAGCATTTTCTCCTCTCTTGTTGGTGGTTCAGACTTTAGACAAAGACATACTTGGAGGTCCCTCTCTCTACGTTGGGACTCCCCTTGTCACTACCACTTTTACTATAGTTCGGTGGGGCTGCCAAAGTATTTGCGCTGGACAGCATTTGTGGAGATATCCATGACTACAATAGCAACTAGTACTTTCACGTGTTTAATCCTTTTCGAAATTTCCGCAGGTCTTTTTCCTTCAAAATTACTATGATTATTGCAATATTCTAACCATAACTTTTATACCTGCATTGATATACTTCTTTAAATTCTCACAATTGGGCCCATCTTCTCGCCGTAGTCGCCTGTAAAAATTATCTTGTCCCAGTCTTCTTCCCCTAATCACCTGCAGAAATTATCTTGTTTCCGACTAGACATTGGCCAAACCCCCATTGTGGGTACGTACCACGTTCCAAAAGGCCAGCACGGACGCTTTTAAGTAAGACATTATCGAGCTATTGTACGAGACGGATGCACCGAGCCTCCTTAGAACGCACCGATTGATTGATTGATTGATTGATTGATTGATTGATTGATTGATTGATTGATTGATTGATTGAGTGATTGATTGAAACACGTTTGCTGCTGGCATCTGTGCGGGCATCTGCCCCCACCACAATCACGGCGGCCGAGGAGGGTGCTGGCTCGATTTTCTGTGACATCTGCCGTAAAGCTTGGCTCTGGGGCCTAGGCCAGCAAACTGCAAGCTTTTCCCATAGCATAATGGCGGCCGCGTTGTCAAGAGACAGCAGAACGACCCAGTCGATGTAGCTGGCTGGGCTGATGGCAGTTGGAATATCGGCGAGAGCCCTGATTCGAATGTCAGAATACGCTTGACAGTCCCGGACTATATGGGCAGCGGTCGCTGGACTTGGGCAGTGACGGCACATTCCTTCGTCGGGGTCGTTGTGAAATAATTTTTGTTTCAAAGATGGGGTTAACGAAGTACTAGTTGCGAGGCGGTGTACTAATGTCTGCGGGGCCCTCGATAACTCCTCCGGCATAGGGGGAATGGCGCGCGCCTGTTCCTCGGCACGTTCCTCTCTTTCATCGCGGAGATGCTCAAGGGCCTTGCGTCGTCGCTTCCTCTCGATTGCTTTGAAAGTCGAGGGTTCCAACGGGCAAGTTTTGGTACCCGCTATGGTGGAAAGTGCGTGCTGCTGCTCGCGCCTTGCTGTTGGCCCACTCATTGCCTTCAATGCCTGCGTGTGCAGGAATCCAAGAAATTGTCGCTGTAATGTTTAGCTTCATATTGAGGTCGTCAAATGTCTCTAATAAATAACCGGTTATTTCAGGGCATGTTGATGGACTCGAGATCCCTCGTCTGCACACTTCATATGTGCGAGACGAGTCCATGAAGGGATAAAGTCTGTGCTTAGAAATGATACGCACCGAAACTTAGCTAGAATGAACGCAGTGTCAGGTCTCACTGATAATTATATTGTATTTCCCCGCACTATAGTGAGAGGAATACAAGAATGAACAGATGCACGTCAGTATCTCAGTTTGCGTGTTTGTATTTTTTTTATTTTATAAACGGGTCGGCGTTGAGTACGGTACGTAACGCTGAATTCCTGTATGCGCCCCAACTTCCACTTCCAGGTTTTAATGGCCTCCTCCTTCCATAAGTAAGAAACTGGGCAGCGTCGTTTCGATGCCCAAATTCTGTTTTATAATAAACTTCCAGCATACACAGCGCCATCATCAGATTGGGGAGGCCCCGTTGTTAGCTCGCTACATTAGGTGGTTTTGCAGTTCGAGAGTTTAAGCAGTGTGGGCAGTTTAAGGTAGTGTTTTCCACCTCAAGGCGCCCGTTTAAGTGTTTGAAACGGTGAATGTTTTTTTTTTTAATTTATGAACAATTTTGCAACGGTGAAAGTGATTCAGAAGAACCATGTATATCTCGGTGACGCAAGATTAAAATAGATTTAGAAAACGTACTGAGGACGGCAGGGCTTTAAATTGCAAGTTTCCAACAAGGTACTTTGAACGTACTTTGCAAAGCCCACATGGGAGCATCTCATCGACGGTGAAATCGAGGCTACTTTGGAGCAGAGTAATGAACATTTGTCGGACATAGCTAAGGATGATTCTGTCTTGTTTGTTGGCGACGTTAATATTTATAATAATTGATGAAGAATAATAATTAGGTAATCCATTCACTCACAGCGATTTTTTAATCCACAGTAAAGTTCTCCAGATGTTCCCTTTAGAACAGTTGTTCGCCCAGCCAATGTCGCGGCCCCTTGGCGATGCAGTGCGAACGCCGAATGTCACGTAGATGAAAGAGCAACGGCAAGCTTTCTTTATTCTCAGAGTTAACAAATGCTGCCAACTGCTTTTGGCACGAAGGGAGAGATCAATCACCGAAGATCAAAGGGCAAAAAAAAATGCACGATCCCTGTAATCTAACGTATTAACCATATGAAGTGAGCAAATGAGCGAAATTACCTGATTTTCCGCTTTGTGTTGAACTGCCGAATTGTTCAGTGTGGGTACTGCTCGCCTTTTTTGCACACTGCATGGACACGGCAGGCTACGTAGATTCATCCGGCACGAGGAGGCAACGAGAAGGCTACGCTTCACAAAAGAGATAGCCTCGATCTGAAACATTTTAAATTGATTATTTAAGTTAACGTGCTCATAATAGCGGAGGCACCGACTTGAAGGAGGCTTCGAGAAGGCGCGGAAACAATTGGGCGACGCTTACACTATGTCTTTAACGGTACGATGGTACATGCAGCGTTAATGGCGTCCGTCTGTGCCAGCTCCCCTTGCGCGCCTCTGTTCTCGTATATGTACTTATAGCTGTTCCCTTAATCCCTTGGTTTGTGAGTCTATTATCTCGCACATATTCATCAGAATACTGGCCGCCCTGTGTGCTCAATGTCTAACCACCTGGAGAGTACCGGAAACCTGAAAAACGCTAAAGTTCTCCTAATTCACAAGAGAGGGAACGTTACGCATTACCATATCTGCCACGTGCAAGGTATTCACGAAGATAATTGGTAGTAAACTCAGGCCTACCTTAAGCTTCTATCAGTCGAAATATTAGGCAGCTTTCGAAAATGCTACTTAATAATGGATATTATCCACATTGCCAACCAGATAAAAAAATTGCTCGGAATATGACGAACCCTTGTACACAGCATTCATAGATTGCGAGGAAGTATTTGACTCAGTCGAAACCTTCAGGTATTGACTGAGATGATGCGAAATCAAGGTGTAAATTACGCAAAAAAAATTCTAGCATATCGGCAACCCCATCCTAAGCCACATGGAACGTATTAGAATAAAAAAGGAGACGAGCCATGTGTGAAAATATTGGGAAATAAATGAAGGGGGCACACAGAAATTATAGTTTTCCAAGAAGAATTATTAAAATCGCCCTAAGGTAGGGTGTTCGGGAAGGTACACGAGCTCTCCACTATTAGAGAGATTTAGTTAGTATACCGGTTAATATACTGGTATAGTTAGTATACCGATTTACCGGTACCCTCCTGCGTACGCGCATTGACAGGGTTGAGTGAAATTGCGGCCACTGCACCAGCGTGGGAGGGGTACGGTAAACCGGCATACGTCTACGTCAGTACGTCTCAAGCAAGCTAAATCTCTCTATTAGTCCCGTGTGATCTGCAGAAGTATTCACTGACCTGGATTAGGAATTAGGGTAATGAAGAATACCTCAGTAAGCGATTTGCTGATGACATTGTCTTAGCTAAGCAACTCAAAGGACAGATCACAAAAGGTGTTCAATGACCTAGGCAAGCAAAGCAAGACATTTGGCCGGAACACTATAGTACGCGTCAGCACAAAAGAACGGTTTAAAAACATTGGAAAGCAACATCAGTACGCGATTGGTAGCGACACACTGATAGAGGTAAGGGATAGCGTATACTAAAGAAAATAGTCAGCGGAGATCCGGACCGCGCAAGGGCCATAACAATAATAATCTAACTGGCATGGGGCGTTTTGAGCACGTATTCTCAGATAATGCACGTCAGCTTACCTTGTATCGCCCAAGAGTAAAATATAAAAGGGATGTTTCTTAGAGCTACTCAAATATGGGGCAGAAACGTGGAGGCTAACAGAACGGGTTCAGCATAAATAGCGAAAAAGGCAGAAAGCTATGAAACGGAGGGTGATAGGTGTAACGTTAAGAGACAGGAACTGTGCAGAGTGTGTCAGGGCACCAACCCGAGTTACTGACATTCTAGTCAAAATCAAGAAGAGATGAGAATACACCGGGTGTGTGCATGCGGAGGCAACATAACCGATGGTCGCTAAGAGTAGCAGACTGGATCCCAAGGTGATAGGGGTAACGTAAGAGACAGGAACTGTGCAGAGTGTTTCAGGGGACAAACGCGAGTTACTGACATTCTAGTGAAAATCAAGGAGATGAGAACACACCGGGTGTGCGATGCGGACGCAAGATAACCGATGGTCGCTCAGAGTCGCAGACTGGATCCCAAGGTGATAGGGGTAACGTAAGAGACAGGAACTGCGCAGAGTGTCAAGGTACAAAAGCGAGTTACTGACATTCTAGTCAAAATCAAGAAGAGGTGAGAATACACCGGGTGTGTGATGCGGAGGCAAGATAACCGATGGTCGCTAAGACTAGCAGACTGGATCCCAAGGTGATAGGGGTAACGTAAGAGACAGAAACTGTGCTGTGTATCAGGAGACAAACGCGAGTTAATGACATTCTAGTGAAAATCAAGGAGATGAGAGTACACCGGGTGTGTGATGCGGACGCAAGATAACCGATGGTCGTTGAAAGTGGCAGACTGGATCTTAAGGTGATAGGGATAACTTAAGAGACAGGAACTGTGCAGAGTGTGTCAGGGGACAAACACGAGTTACTGGCATTCTAGTCAAAATCAAGAAGAGATCAGAACACACGGGTGTTTGATGCGGAGGTAAGATAACCGATGGTCGTTAAGAGTGGCAGACTGGATCCCGAGGTGATAGGGGTAACTTAAGAGAAAGGAACTGTGCAGAATGTACGCGTCAGGGGAAAGGGGCAAGCTACTGATATTCTAGTCAAAATAAAGAAGAGATCAGAATACACGGAACGTTTGATGCGGAGGCAAAATAACAGATGGTCGCTAAGAGTAGCAGACTGGATCCTAAGGTGATAGGGGTAACTTAAGAGAGAGGAACTGTGCAAAGTGTGTCAGGGGAAAAACGCGAATTGCTGACATTCTAGTCAAAATAGAGAAGAGATCAGAATACACGGGTGTTTGATGCGGACGCAAGATAACAGATGGTCGTTAAGAGTGGCAGAATGTATCTCAAGGTGATAGGGATAACTTAAGAGACAGGAACTGCGCAGAGTGTGTCAAGGGACAAAAGCGAGTTACTGACATTGTAGTCAAAATCAAGAAGAGGTGAGAATACTCCGGGTTTGTGATGCGGAGGCAAGATAACCGATAGTCGCTAAGACTAGCAGACTGGATCCCAAGGTGATACGGGTAACGGAAGAGACAGAAACTGTGCAGTGTATTAGGGGACAGACGCGAGTTACTGACATTCTAGTGAAAATCAAGGAGATGAGAATACACCGGGTGTGTGATGCGGACGCAAGATAACCGATGGTCGTTGAAAGTGGCAGACTGAATCTTAAGGTGATAGGGATAACTTAAGAGACAGGAACTGTGCAGAGTGTGTCAGGGGACAAACGCGAGTTACTGGCATTCTAGTCAAAATCAAGAAGAGATCAGAATACACGGGTGTTTGATGCGGAGGCAAGATAACCGATGGTCGTTAAGAGTGGCAGATTGGATTTCAAGGTGATAGGGGTAACTTAAGAGAGAGGAACTGTGCAGAATGTACGTGTCAGGGGAAAAGTGCAAGTTACTGATATTCTAGTAAAAATAGAGAAGAGATCAGAATACACGGGTATTTGATGCGGAGGCAAGATAACCGATGGTCACTAAGAGTAGTAGACTGGATCCCAAGGCGATAGGGGTAACTTAAGAGACAGGAAGTGTGCAGAGTGTGTCAGGGGACAAACGCAAGTTGCTGACATTCTAGTGAAAATCAAGGAGATGAGAATACACCGGGTGTGTGATGAGGATTCAAGATAATCTATGGTCGCTAAGAGTAGCAGACATAATCCCAAGGAAAAGAAAGCGGCGACAGAAAATGATAGGCGGACAGAAGTGATTAGGGAGTTTGCGGTGATGATATGGATGCAGATGGGGCATGACTGGGTTAATTGGAGGGATATGAGAAACGTCTTTGACCCATACTGGGTGGGTGTGATGAGAAGGATGATGATTGAAGGACGCCGCGCTTCTCTCCCAATTAGGATTCTAACACAGGCCCAATTACAAGAAAAAGATTCAGGGGGCACTTTGGCGCAGTAAAGTGCTTCAAGGCGGAAGCCGTAGAGACTGGTGCTGTTCGACAGTAAGACGTAATTACCGGCAACTCAAAGTCCCAATTCTGTAAGCATAAACTTTCACTAATTGCCTTCAACCAATTGCCTAATAGCACAAGCACACTAATTTTCTAATTAGTGTATTATACTTTCGTACATTACCAGTACAAGGTATACTTATCAGTAAACCTTAGTTCATGTTCAGCAAGCGCAAAGTTTTAGTAATTGCCTAATTATCACTACTGTGTTAATTAGCCAATTAGTTTAATTGACTATCACTTCGATCAATTGTAAGTACAGCCTCGCTTGACTACGTCCACATGTAGGAAACCATTTATGCAATAATTAACCTAATTTAGCGGCTGAGGCCAATTGATTAATTAACTAATCCTATTGCAAAAACCAGCGTCTCCCAGCGTCTTCCAGTGCGAAACCAGTAAGATTTTCGCGCTGGTTTTGCACTGTATCTGCTGGGCACGCTGGAGGTCTGCGATATTCACTGGAGCAATAACGGGAAGACACTGGTTGCACTGGCACGATGGGAGAAAAACGCTGGGGTTAGCTTTTTGACGCTGGGTGTGTCGTTGGCATCCGCGATGCCCTGGGAGAAGCGCTGTATGTGCACTGGGGCCGCACTGGTTCCAGTATAGCCGGTGCGGCCCGCGGCGTCGACCGTTTATCATCCCTCAGGGGCCAACATATGGCAACAGCGTACTCGCAATCAACCATCGGGGCGCATATAAAAAATATGGTTCAAGTAAGCGCTTTTTTGCTGCGATGTCATTGCGCACCTGTAAGAAAATAAAGGCAGTATTTTTTTCTAGACCTTCCATGTTTCGATAGGTCGTTTCGAGTGTTTGGAGAGAGACCACGATCGCCGCGCGTCTGATATCTCATGACACACTATTTCGTACAACTCAAACTGGAATTGAATAATGTTGGCTACCATGCATATCAAACTTGACACCTGATCTTGAGAGCACTCAACCCAATGATTACTGCCAAAATGTTTAATACAGGCTCCAATCAGGGCCTACGCATTAGTGAACGCAACCTGCACCGCGGCCCAGTATAAATAGCAAATAAAACAAGGAAGAGAGTAGTTTACTGAACGATGGGCACATGAGAAAAAAAAAAAAACATACAGCGCTTGTAATGCATGGTATTTTGCATGCTTCTCAACCTTTCGAGCTTGTTGTTCTGCTTATAAACCAGCCGAGCCCTCGGACATCGCTTCGCTTCCCGAAATATTTGCATAAAGTAAGATTTAGTTACACACAAAATAGTGTCGTCGCTGCTACGCTTGCCGGTATTGAAACTTGGTCGCATTTCTTCCCTTGAAGGTTTGTGCTACAGTTCCGTGTT
>NC_139344.1:27179488-27349488 GCF_055883805.1 Amblyomma maculatum
ATAAAATCTCACCTTCACCGTTAAAATATATGCAGCGAGACGCCACTCGTGCAGACGTGTATCCGCAAAATAAGCCGCCACTTTTGCGACGTGCCTAGGAGGCCGAGCTGGCCAAGCCGCCGAGCTATGACGCAGGATTGTCCCTTCGTCCGAAAATGTGCACATGCAGCGCCATTCAGTTTTCGCCTTGCTGTAAAGCTCTACCACAACCAGCAGAACGAAATACTCACTGTTTGGCACAGATAGCCCACTTCGCACGCAGCACGCAACGTTTAACGTTGAACCGGGGCCGATGACGCACCCACCCTGCGGGTGAAACACTTTCGGTCTGAGATGTCTGAGCCATATCTACGCTTTGGGAAACTACGCAGCGGATACTAAATGGCCGAGAAAGGTCGGTAAAAACAAGCTAAAATATTATCATAAATATGACACATTTTTTTTTCTCACGCAAGAAGCGACAACTGCATTAATTCCGGCGCGTCAATATTACATTTGTCTTCTAGTTCTTTGCAGTAATCTTGTTTTCTTTTGTGCTTTAATATTCCGCCGCGCAGTTCGCATGGGCCATTACATCGTTCCTTATCATCATTGAGTTGATGCCGCTGGCAATAGGCAGCTGCACGCGTTTTCTTTCAAGCAGCGCGACCTGTTGCATTGACCTCGTATCGGGCACGACACCGACAGTGCCGACAGGGCGCCTTTACTGACCGTGCAGCACGGGCTGCGCGCGCTTCCTCCGCGTTCTGCTGCGCTCCGTTGCGCTCGTCTCTTTTCGACTGCGGCGGGGGCAAGCAGACGCTCGGCGACAGCCCCGCACACATACGCTATTATGTTCGTCGGTGGGTAGTTTTGTTACGTTTTAAGCGGTGTCGCGGATGCCTACAACCCTTGCACTTTGTAGACTCCGGCGTGATCGCGCCGAAGCGGTGCCGCATCGAAAAATACCAAAGCAATGTCATGGTAGTAGTTTACAAGATTGACGACCTGAGAACGATTGTAGCGGGCGGGCAAAGCCACATTAGAGGGCTCCGGATCAGTAAACATTTCTTAGAGCACCCCATATGATAAATACGCTAACCACGACCATAAATTATTGCTGCAACGTCTAAGTAAGCACGGAAACAGCCGGAACTAGAACGCGTTAACATATTACTCGGCCGTCACAACAGGGCAGCCGGGTGCTGAGTAAGCAGTCTGCTTCAGGCACTTGGACACCGATACGGTGATGGTCGCCAAAGCAGAGATGGACCGCAATTTAGAAAGAACCTAACAGGCTTATGTATATGATGAGCACTGGGACGAGGAACTTTCAGCCTCCCTATAAATGGATTCCGTGTTCACATGTCCCTAGGGGTAGAATTTATATATGATGCCGAACCAGTTTGCTTTAGTCATGTGTGCAGCCTTAACGAAATGCTCAACAGAGACGTTATCGGAGCACTCTCTCCTCTTTCGGCAAGCTAACCGACACGGTAACAGTGAGAACGCGGCCTCCTGAACGGTTATTGTTCATTATTGGTCACATCGCATCGCCCACGCGGCTTAATCGTTGCGCAGGGATGCCAGGGAGATGAGATGCCCCTTAAAGGCGCAAAAACGTTTTTGCCGTTTGTGGATTGAAAGGCATAGCTTTGCTCAGTTGCCGATTAATTAGTAAGTGCAGCTGACTCTACGAAAAAAAAAAAAAAAAAAGAGGACACTGTTACTGACGCTCATTAGCACGTAGCAACGTGCCACCGAGTGCTGGGTGGTTCATGCGGCGCGATGACAGGCGGTTGAAGTCGTCTGTCAATAAAGCCTTGCCCGGAAAATAACTGGGATATTCTATTGCTGAGACCATCAAGATGCGACGCAATGTTCTGATTTGCTCATACGGCGCGAGCTCAGATGATGGCGTCGAATTTCCTCAGGCCAGCGGGCGTCCGACTCAGCACCGCTGTCTCCGTGTGGACAAACGGTGCAAACGTCACTCCCCAATTTCGACCATCTGTGTTCATTCACGTGCAGCGACATCCCAAAATTCGTTTTTGTATTTTGTTGAAATAAACGGCGCAAGAGTAAATCAGGGACGATCGGGTCAGCAGCCTGGATCCTGAACAAATAAAGCACAATGGAAAGAAAAAAAAAAGCATTGCGCAAATCCAGTTGAAGCAAGCACAGCTAGCCGGACAAGTGAAGTGTGAAGTGACGAAAAAACGAAGCGCATTCGTACAGCAGATTCGTTTAGGACAGCCTTTTAATTTTTACTTCGCATACCACGCGATTATTCCCTCACAAACAAAAAATGGGCCGAGAGGTAAGCGCAAAATACAAATTCTTTAAACCACGGGAGTGTGCACAATATAGGTCTTTCACAGCGGCCACACAGTACAAGATACAAAGCGCATGCGTGCGTTTCATGTACAGAGGGAGCAGACCCCCGCAAGTCAGTGGGCCTGCCCGGTAGGTTACGCGGAGCAGATTGGAGATGGCGCTGTCCACTGGCGCCCGAAATTTGGGTCTCCTATAAGCGGCAGTCGCAACCGCCGAAGAGCGTGGGCGTCGAGACACCGGCTGTGTGCCACGTGTTCCTTTCTCTCGGACCTGCTTCTCTAGCCATTCTTACGAGGTGCAAGATTAAACAATGCTCTAGTTAGATGACGGCTCGTCTTCTGCTAGGATCGGAATGTTTTCTCCTGAACTCCGAGCCGCCAGGCAATGCTACTCGTTGGGGCTCGCGAGCCTCTTGCATCAATCATTAAATATATCTTATGTGGCATAGTAATACCTCAGTGACAGGCATGTGAAAAGTTTGTCATATTAACTAGTAACGAGATGAATTCAATCCCAATGGGTAACTTTTTGTAGCTGGCCGTTAGTGGCAGTTATGTCAGTTTTTAAAATTCCCAAAACGCAGTTATGTTCGGCGCTGTTCTCAGATAATTCTGGCAAACTTGAATTTCATTCGAAAACCGGGCTTTTCAGCACAAAGACACTCACCAATCGACACACGTCACTCAGTCGCGCATGTATCAAGTTACTTCCGCAGCACACAGCTCCTATCCTCTGTAACAGAGCCTCCACTCCTCGGCGCATACGTCCGCTTCGCCCACCACGCGGCTAGGAAGACATTTGCAGACGCATGCGCTGGTCCAACGGCAGTGGCCCATGAATATTCGTTTAGGTTCGCATTCGTGTTTTCCTTTCGATTCCCTTCATATCTGTCCTCCGGTACGGTGCCGCTTTTTCCCACCGGTTTGGTGCCAGAATCGTTGGCTATTCGCCGACAACGGGGCTAAAAGAACTCTACGCAGGAAACTGACCCCAGACAACGCTATGGGATGCGCGACGCGCACACTTGCCCCTACTTACCGGTACTAATTTTACTTTATGTCCCGAAAGCCCTCTGCAAGTGTCATTTACTCTACTAGTTTTAGAGCACTCGGACGATGGAAGAGAGGCGGAGGACCGTTTAAAGGGGAATAAATAAAAGAACCAAGTTGACAGTGTCGGGACATGAGATGCCGGTGAGGCACTACCCCGCGCTTCGCCAGAAACGAAACGAAACCACCCAGGTCCGGTTTCGATTCCCCGTCCTACGACTCAGCATTCAAACGCCGTAGCCAGTAAGACCCCGTGGCGTTTCTTTGATGTGTTTCTCGTGTTTGTCTTTTTGTAAGTTTGCTGCACCCTTGCAAAATGAATACAGCAAAGCAGCTACTGGCTAGTTGCTTCCAATCCATTGACGCAAACAAAGACACGGATAAGAGAGCTGACGGCAGGACCACTAACAAGTGACAACCATATTTTTTTTTAATTCGTAACAGCAAAAAAGAAAGCAAGGCGGCAAGTCACCGACAACAACGTAAAGAGGCAGCTTTATGCCAAGGTGGAACCGACTCAAAACCTTGTTATAGGACTGCATTCTTTTTTATTTGAGGAACTCATATATTGCACCTTAAATTCATTCGTATTTCTCTCGATTCCGCATGTCATAGGAAAACGCACTGTGTTTCAGTGGTAATGTCCTTAAATGCTTTATTGAATCATTCAGCAAGGTCTACCCTATGTATATGACGGCCTTCTAGGGTAAGGCCCTTACCAACCAATGGTGCCAGCAGACGAATCAGCAACCCATTGAGCTGCCTCCGCACATCAACCGTTCTTTTGGAGCAGTCACTGCACGGCTAGCTATGTAAATAAGTGTTTCTCATTCTTAAGAAATTAGTTGATGTTGTTGAGGTACTGCTTGCATTTTTCAAGTATTTGATCAACTTTACTTTTGAAATTTTTGTATAATTTGATAATACAAGGGGGTAGATTATACAAGGCTTCTTTTCTAATGATAATTAGGAATACGCAGTGCGACAAAGATGAAGACACAAGGATACACATAAATTTTAAATATGATGGATGATGTGTGTATGAGGGGGGGGGGGTGATGTGAGTTGCATAAAATCCCCAATCCATAGCCATCCCGAGGTGACGTGAGTCTGTACGTGAAGCCTCTAAGTGACCAAAGAAGAGGTTTTTTTAAGACGAGTCTCAGTAAGCTAAGAGGACGAAACAAAGCAGAAGCAGAACTGGTTGCTTGCATCTTTGTGCGTCCGTGAGTAGTGTCGCATTATCGATGACCGGTATCAAACCGATGGCAGAATCGGGCTCTCGCTTGCAGCGTGGCACGACGGGAGTTATCGAAGCTGAGGACGATGCGGCGCCTGGTTGGGGTGCACATCATGCGAGTTCAAATAGGTGTTGCGAACCCGCCTATTCGAGCACGTCCCACTAACGAGCTACTGGGTAGCAGTAGTTAACTAGTCCGCCCCGACCGGTTACCGGCACTCGAGGATGGTCGAACAAAAATGGGTTCACGAGCAGTTTAAGACGTGACAGTCCACCCTTTTCTGAGGCTTTGCTTTTGGGAATGAACCCGGCCCGGGCGATTACACGTAAGCCTGACATATACTGACTGCCGAGCTGAACAATTCTTGAGTTACCGCAGTGGAATGTAATCGCGAGGAGCGTGGAGCACATGAGCCCTGTGAGGAGAAGGTACTACGCGGGCTTCGCGTTCCCGAGTTCCATCTACCTATCATAAAAACGATGACGGCAGTGGCGGATGCCATGAGGTGAACCAAATAGAGAAGTAGCTCACACGCCTAAAACCGATGTGAGAGTTACTTCATCTGTAAAATTTGATAACCGAAAGATTTTTTGCTATGTCTTTCTCGGTCTCTATTTTCCTTACAAGTTTCATTTGCATATTTTCTATTACTATCTCCAATAACTCAAACTTTTTTCCCTAACATTTTTCACCAAAATTGATTCATAACTCATAAATTATATATGGTACATTTTAAGTTCGGATGAAATCTTCATTTCTTGTGCCCGCACTAAACCCTGACCAATCAGCACTGTGGGTATGTGCCATGTGAACTGAGAAAAGAAGAAAATAACAAATAGAGGGCACTATGGGTGAACACGACAGAACGCGTTTCCAGGTGAAGCTTTAGCGCGTGACTGAACTTGAATGACGAGCACAGTCACGACTTGTGGCTCGCTGCCTACCAAGCTTTCGCGAAGCAGACACCTCTGCTCGGCACCGACGTATCGTTCGTGCTTAGCGATGTGCGTAGGAAGCCGGGCAATAACCTCTACGAAGAGGCAATATATCAGGTGGACTCCATGATCCAGTGGCCCACTACATCGTGGTTCTACCGGTCCTGCTGGTACCAGCAGGTGGATTACGCTAATTCCTTCCAGCCTAATAAAAACCTCACAAGGACGGGAGAGGCCTTTTTCAGTGGCTGACGCCTTGTTTCAAGGAGGTATTTCCTCTATCCACCCACTAGGTATATCGCGACGTCAAATGTTGTCCGTCTCGTTTGGAACACTCGTGCAGGTGGACACTTTTGTCGAGCATAACATATTCTGGTGTCGGGTGGTGAAAGGCCATCACAACTACCACCTGGATTCCCCCCTCCAGCATGGCCAGTGGTCTCTGCACGTTGGCACCTACGTCAACCGCCGCCATGCTTTCCCAGAGTGAGTCGCAGAGTACCGGCTCGTGGTACGTACGTACGGCAACATCTACAAGGTGCTGATGAAAAAGAACTCGCTTTGTTGAGTAGTTCCTCCACCTCAAGGTACCTGCCATACTCATGGGTGAGCTCCTCATCCGGGACCATTCCCTTGCGTGACGCGTGGTATGACGGCCCTTTAAGCGATGCACCCAGGGCACCCTCTTCTAGGCTGCGGTCCAAACCTTCTGGCCCAATGTGACTGCTGTCCGCAAGACCCTCAAGATTCGGGAGTGATGCGAATGTATCGAGAAGGTCATATCATTGCCGTGCACCTACGCCTTGAAGGCAAACATGCATATCACCTTAACGTCCTGGACCAGATGGTGCTCATGTGCTATTTTTGTGATGCGTTTTTCACGGAACTTTTCATAGTAAATGCGCTTAAATGTAAGAATAAATGCTTCGTAGGCAGCATCTGCGGAGTCACTACATTTGAACGTGTTCCACTGTTAGCCGCTGAGACTAGCTAATAAGAAAGTGATAGATGAGTTTCAAAGCGTGATACTCCGATGTCACATTGCTGCGCGATGATAAATTGGTTCTATATCAGGTACTATTAAAGTAGAATTAAAATATAAAAAAGGATCACGCAAATTTCAGCATATCTCTCTTGAGAAAGCGGCGGCCCCATACTCAAGCTGGTCGTCTGAACCACCTCCTGAAGTGGCGCTTGGTGTAAGACTGCACTCCCAGTGGTGCATTTAGGCACCCAATGTTGCCAGGCTGCGGTCTGTACCTCCTGACTCCGTGGTACTACAGTCAGCAAGACCTTCAAGATTAGAGAGAGATGTAATTCTAAGGAGATGATCGTACCACTTACTTTCGCCTGCGCTTTAAAGGCGACCCTCAACATCATCTTCCATGTTCTGGACCAAATAGTGATGCCATGCTATTTCTTGAGATCCGTTTTTCAGGAAAATGTTGTACAAAATGGTCTTGAATATACGAATAAAGGCTTCGTAGGCATCATCCGCGGAGCCATATTATTTGTTTGTATTCCACAGTTCGTGTTTGAGGCTGGGTACTAGGACAGTTATTTCAGTTTCAGGGGGTGATACTCGATCTGCTATGACATTTCTACACTATGGCGCATTAGTTATGCTCTACCTTTCAAAAGATAAAAAAATAAAATTGATCTCTTATTTCTGAGCACATCTCGCATAGTTAATTATAATCTACGTGTGTATTCGTGATAAAGCTATCAATGAGCGCCGCTGTGTACGCGGTAACACAAATGGGAACATTTGACAAAAGCTATGCTATGTTACAGGGATCACCCGGGCAGCCAAAATCCTGCGTAACGATTGAGCGGGGCACGAATCGTATATGGTTCCGCCCTGACAACTGGGATGGAGGAACTGACGTGTTAAAGTGGCATCACAAGAACGTGTGACATCCAAGTGAATATTTACTTGGCGCAGAAGTTGAAGTGCTTATATATTTCAGGTGAAATGCAAGTCCAGCGTAGACCGAGGATGAACGCTGCAAGCGTGTAATTGACTCCGCACGTTTCCATCCGATTTAGCATGACAAGCACTTTGGCTGGCAATTTAAGTGCGCTTAAAAATGTACGCGTATGCTATGACTTATTTCAGCAGCTTTTCCCTAAAACATTGGGCTATCAAGTGACTTCTGCAAGCGCACCAAATTGAATCGCGTGGCTTGAGTAATTTCGCTAGGGCACGAATCAAGGACGCTGTGTTACACCGAAGGCCAGGCTTTATTATCTCCTTAATACATAGATAGATGCGTCATGACAAAGCAAACATTGAAATGTCGGGATGTACCAACTTCCATTCGCCTACCATTTTCTTCAGGCAATCCTCGTGATAGGAAAATGATCTGAGCGTAGCATGTGCAAACGAGGCGCGGTCAAATTACATAAGGGCCAGACACTTCCGAGCAAATAGCGTAACATCTATGTCGAAGAAACGCGAACGGGATAACTGAAACATTATGGTGTCGCAGCGGTGACAGACAAGGAAAAAAGGACGAGAGACACACACCTTGTCTGCCAGCGCTGCGAAACCGTAATGCTTGACTACCACCAACTAGCCCAGCAGCATACCCTACAAAACTGAAACGCGAGCGTTAAAACGGAAGCTATTAACACTTAGATGGGAAATTGAAGCGGAGTTCGATACTAGGTAGACGTCAATGCGTCTGCGAAGTATAAACTGCTACAAAGTTGAGTTCCCTACAACTAAAATATCGTCTTGCTCTGCGCGATTCCATTGTTTCGCTCGTGCTTCATTTGACGCTGAGAGGAGTCAATATGAGGCTAGAGATATACATCAACTTCAGCGCTTAATGTATCTACGATAAAAATCTTGTTCACAATAAGAGCCTACTACTAATTACAGCATAAGCACATTCAGTTAACGTTGGGGAGTCAATGCGACGCCGTAACCGAAACATGCAGGGAAGGGAGCGGGCGGAAGGCTTGCACCCCGCCGCGGTGGTGCAGTGGTTAGGGGGCTCGACTACTGTAAGGATGTCGGATCGAGTCCCAGCCACGGCGTCCGCTTTTCGATGGAGGCAAAAAGCAAGGCGATGTGAGCGATGCTAGTACAAATCAAACAACTCCAGATGGTCGAATTTTCCGGAGCCCTCCACTATGGCGTCTCTCATAGCCTCAGTCGCTTTGAAAATCAGCTCCATAAACCAAATCAAACCAAGAGTTGAAACCAATGAAAAAGCGGCGCAGCAAGTCGACGCTCGTGCACGATGAATCATTTGTTGCGACTTGTGGGAAGCTGAGAGTTGACGCAGCTTATTCGATCGTCCGAGAAGGTGCGCACGCATGGTAATTAATTTCTCAACGAATACTCAGCAGTCACCGCCTTCAACTTGTTGTGAATCTTTACCACGAGCAGCACAACAAAATGCTGAAACTTTGACATAGATAGCCCATGTTGCGCGCGGATGCTTGAGAAAGGCAACATGGTAGCGCTGAACCAGTGCCGCTAAAGAAGTAGAAAAACGAAGGGGGGGAATAAATTTGCGCAAAACCAGCCTTGTGTTCTCCTTATTTCCTGCAGCACTTAATTGTTCGCCCTTTGCTATCATTTGAAAGCACCGGTGGCTCGCCGGTGTGAGCGGCCGCACCCACAACTTGGCTTGCTGTCGACACTGCAGCCTCGTTGGCGCTCGGACATTCTTGATATTCGCTTCAGCTATAAAATGCATCGCACGTTCTCTGGGGGTCATTGTCGCTCAAGTACAGGCCGGCGTTCGCCGAGAGAACTCTGTTGTCGAGCTTAGCAACGAGATCTATGTCCAATGCAAGCGACGCGACAGCTATGGGAGGCGGTAATAATAATTTCAACAGCTGCTAATGCACATCGCTCGCCGCGAGACAGCAAACACGGAGTGCCCGTTTGCGTAAGGATTTTCGTCATTTTCCATTTAGTGCCTCACTGGGAAAAACTGAGTTTGAATAGTACCGGCGAAAAAAAAAATTCATCAACTTTATGTTAGAATATCTTGGCAGTAAATGCGTCTGTCTTCGTCTGCCGGACAAGCGACAACAAAGTCTCGAATTGCTGTACTATCGGAATTTGTTAACATGACAAATATAGCTAATGATCAGTCTCCTAAAATATTGTACTCCCCCCCCCCCCCCCCCCCCCCCTCCCCATTGGCTTGTGTACAGCAACGCGTCTGTATTTGTGCCTAGCAAAACGCGTTTGTACAGAGCGATGTCAATGCAGGTTAAAGAACCCCAGGTGATGTAATCTTCAAAGTCCTCCAATAGGGCGTTCCTTGAGTTCCTCATATTCATATATAACCTGAGTCACTTTGATACGTTAAACTACGGAAACCATACCAAGTCTACCCCACCGGGGTGGCGCAGTGGTTACGGCGCTCGACTACTGCTCCCAAGGAATCGAATCCCGGCCTCGGCGGTCGCTTTTCGTTGGAGACGAAAAGCAAGGCGCCCGTGTGCTGTGCGATGTCAGTGCGCGTTAAAGAACCCCAGGTGGTCGAAATTTCCGGAGTCCTCCACTACGGCGTCTCTCATAGCCTGAGTCGCTTTGGGACGTTAAACCCCACAAACCAAACCAAACCATACCAAGCCAAGGCAAATTTTTGGTTTGAAATTTCTTTCTACTACAAAAGAAGTTCGGCTGGAGAACACAATTATTCCTGCGATGAACTTGAAATTGTTGCTATCCCAGCGACGGCCTGGGATATGACGTCGCTTCACCTAATTGCGAGCGGCAATATACTCGATGGATGCTCGCCACTGCCTCTCCCTCCTATTTTCCGCGTCTCTAGGGCGCTTCGGCAGGGGACCAACGCAAGGCTGTCTGGGAATTCGCTTGAATATCTCAACGTGAAGCTCGCCGATGCTTCCGTCCAGTGCGCCACTGTCTTGCGGCGCAGCACCGGGGATTGCAAAGGAGCGTTAACCGTGGAGGCTTGGAGTCCGGCTGCGCGGTATACGATAGGCTCTCCCGAGCAGAAAAGTATACCGGCGCCTGCGCGTCGCCTCTTCCTTACGCCCGCCCTCTGCAGGCCATGGCGCGATGCCTTGTCAAGTGCGCGTTTTGCAGCGCTAGTTTAGACTTTACTTAGACCCATTTGCGTGACCTGCGTCCGGAACTCCGGTCACAATCCGCACAAGTTCACCCCCTCCCCCTCACTTCACGGACTCAAGAGGTCTTCCACCACTTCCACTGGTCCACAAGGGGTATCTGACACATACATGGCCGAGAACCACTGAACCATAATATTCTGCACATAAATTTCCAAAAGCAACAACACGGGAAAAACTGATCACAGCAATGGCAGAAATGATTAGGCTTCAATGCAAGTCATAAATAAAACGTTCCAAGAGAGAAACTGCGCAATAACAGCCGACACCACATTGCAAAATCTACCTTTACCCGAGCGATATTTCATATAAAATTGCTTGCAAGTAAAAATGACACAGAAGAGCATGTAAAGAAACCGCCACGTATTAAATATTGCAAAGCGCGGTACTCGGTGCGATTTTTAATGCCTGGTGGCGTCCAGCACTGTCGCTAGTAGACAATTTCGCGCCTTACAGCTTTTTTTTCTAATATGATAATGAAAACAATAATTTTTTGTAGTTAGCTCACAGATAAAAGAAATAAATAAGAAAAAACGCCGGCTATGATGAGCGCTTTGGGCCGAGAAGAAAATAAGTTCTCTTGTCGAAACGTTGGCTAGCGCACTGAGGCTTTCCCTGAACCTTCGCTCATTTCCATTCGAGTTCTATAAGAATTCCATTCTCCCTGCTGTTTGTATATTATGGTAAGGTACTTTATAGTATGCATGTTATGTGGGGGGCTTAATATCCTAAACTGGCGTAGACTATGAGGGAGGCCGCAGTGCTGACCTCCAGATTAGTTTCGACCTCCTGGGATTCTTTATCTTGCACTAACATCACACAACACTAGGCCGCCTTGCGTTCCGAATCCACCGAAAAGCGGCTCCTGATGCTGAGAAGGTCCTCAGGTTCAGCGCTCCATCCTACATTAAATTGCTGCTTTTAGAGCGCAGCTCAACGCGCATCGGGGAAGCCCCGTCGCTGTTGGTTCCATTGCCGGTGTAACTGAGCGAAAGAGACAGGAGCCAAAGAGAATTTCTCAGAAGAAGAGAAAGAAGAGCCACGAGCACTGCACCGCTCGCTCGCCGCTCTTCTTTCTCTTCTTCTGTGAAATTATCTTTGGCTCGAGAGAGAAGATTGCTTTGTTACGGCACATACATACATACATACATACATACATACATACATACATACATACATACATACATACATACATACATACATACATACATACATACATACATACATACATACATACATACATACATACATACATACATACATACATACATACATACATACATACATACATACATACATACATACATACATACATACAAATTTCTCAGATTATTTGCCTAAATATATCGCAAAAACGCTCAAATGGCAGCGCTTAAAGACCGCGTTAGAGTACCGCAGTCGCCCTTGGAATGTTTTGTACAGTAATACAGGACTCTATACGCGTAATCAGTATGTAATTCTGCTAATGGTAACCTAACTAATGACGTAGAACGAGCCCAAGAAAATTTCATTCGCTTCACTTTTGTTCGATTACACTTGAACTACTATATTGGCAATAAAGAAATAGCCTTTGAGCTTTCGTCTTTCGCATCGGACCGCAAAATTTTGTGCTTAGCTTTATTGCATGAATTTTGCCGCCGTTCCATCGTGCACTACAAACTAATTATTGAACTGCTCGATCGTTTCTATTGCGCTGATCACATTCACAAATTAAGCCTCTATCGTTTTAACGTAAAATCTTTTGAGACCACCTTCCTGCCGAGATTACGTTATCGACAACCAACTTTTTCGGAAATATTTAGCTAACACTATTCTTCAAAAAAAAATTGTTTTCATTGTTCAGTGTTCCTCAAATGGAGGTCTGCGGACTCCATGGGTTCCTCGAAGAAATTGTCGGGATCCGCGAAGCCCACAATCACGAAAAGAAAGACCTAAAATGTCATAAACATGACGTAAAAAAAAAAAAAAAGACTCCAGCGCTATTTCCGTGCACTCCGTATCAAAAGAGCACGTTGTCGACTGGAGGAAGGCACATGTTCTTGCAATTGAGAGCAAAAAATTCCCTCGCCTTCACCTGGACCCTTTGACGAAACGACCAGGCACACCTTGAACCGAAACTGCGAAAATCTGACAACTGCTTAGGCATGCTGCCTGCGCCCCCTTTTTGAGCATACACGAGTTTGTGCCTTCGCTGCTCGTTTTTTACTGTGAACATGGCTCCCGTATGGGAGACGAAACATCATGTTGTTTTTTTTTTTCCTTTTGTGTATTTTGGTCGGCGTCAACAATGTCACGTTTAAGAGTCCATCCCGACCAGACGAGTGTTCGTCAAACTTTAGATTTCAAAAAAGAATAAAATAATAAAGTAGCACGATAGCTCTGACCTGGCTAGACACATTTTGCAGTGTTTAAAACTTGGAGGTTCGAAGCGGACTTCAGTTTCTCAAAGCTAAAGAAACGCGAGGGGAGTGCGGGAACGGAGAGTACTCGAGAAAGAGAGGGGGAGGGCGAGAGAGAATACTCGTTAGAGATAGAGAAAAAGAGAAAGAAAGAAAGAGAGAGAGAGCCTGCGGCGTTTGTTGAGGCCGGCATCGATGAAACTGGAGCTCTGGCTGCACTGCAGGACGGGGCTGCAATGCAAAACATCTCGGATGTTCGACGAGCAAGCAGTGCGATGTTGAGGGGATTCGAATTCCTTGCGGCCCGCTTATCGGCGCTGATGCGTCGCCTCTTCCCTACGCTTTCTGCAGACCGTTGCGCGATAGCGTAACAGGTGCGCGTACTTTAGAGGCCAATTTAGCCTTGACTCGATCCTAGTTTTGCGAACTCCTCCCTGAACTGCGGCAACAATCCGCACAAGATCGCGGTCTGCTCTCATGAAAAATTACGCCAGTGCCTGTACAATCATTTCATTATGCATTCTAATTTTAGAGGGTCCAGATACTCGCATAGCAGCAGCAAGAGTATTATGTGCAAGTTTGTCACGCCTGTTAGTTCATGTAGAGGCTAAATGTAACTCTTTCCTCGGTGGCATTGTGTAGAAACGCTGGATTACAACTACGAGGCTCCCTCACAATTGAAAAGTAAAAAAAGTAAAAGCAGAGTATACTGTACTGATGGGCGACTTGAATGTCAAGGTAGGCAAGAAGAAACCTGGAGACCAGGCAGTTGGTGACTAAGGCACAGACTCTAGAAACAGCGGGGAGAAATTATGAGTACAGTTCGCAGAACGTATTAATGTACGAATTATGAATACTTTCCTTCACAAACAAAAACAGAAAACAGGAGTGGACATGCAAAATTGCTCGAATGGGAAGACTATCATAAAATTGATTTCATGTTGTGCTCAAAACGTGGCGCTGTGCAGTATGTGAAGGTAATCGGAAAGGAACGATTCAGAGACCACAGGACGCTGAGGTACCGAATTAGTCTTGATTTCGAGTGGAAACATAGGAAACTAACAAGGACGAAGCCCATAAACGAATTAGTGTTAAGTGGAAAACTAGCGGAATTCAGCGCCATGCGGCATGAAGGATATTTGATTTTAGCCGAGGAAGACGACCTTAGTGTAGAAGCAAATAACGATAATTTCACTGAGTGTGTAATTGAAAGAGGTGGCAGTATAGTTAGACAAGGTACTGGTGAACTATCCAAGGAGACGGAAGATTTTCTTAAGAAACGCAAAAGCGTGAAAATCTCCAGACCAACCAACAGGGTAGAACTGGAAGAGCTATTAAAGCTAATCAGCAAGAGTAAACTATCTGCGCAAGGAAGTACAGTAGAGATTTGGTGGCCTAAAAGCAGTCAAGAAGAAAATGGGCATAGGCAAAATCAGATGCATGCGCTGATATACACGGCGGACAGCGTCATTACCGATATAGACAAGATAGCCAAGCCGCCGAGGAGCCTTACGCTGATCTCCACAGTTGCCAAATAATCTGGACAATAATGAGAGTGACCAAATAACAGAGTGACCGGTAACAAAGAACGACATAAAGAAAGCATCAAAAGTACCGAAAAAGGGGCAAGCAGCGGCGGAGGTTCAAGTAATTGCATATTTTTTTAATCGGGTTGGGGGAGATCGTGCTGTGTTCTACATTGAATGCACCTGTCATGTGAGCAAACTGAGGCACGGGACACCTCGACCTTTTGCGCCGTCCATCACTACACCTTGCCAGCACCACTCTCTCGCATATCGTTCTCATGGCGAACGTTCCGCTGCGATGGCTCAGCGGCGCTCAACTGCTGAACCCATGGACGCAGGATTAAATCCCGTTCTCGGCGGCCCCTTTTTGATTCATGTGCATGTTAAAGTGCCCCAGTGGTTTGTCATTTCAGAAGCCCTTCACTACAGCGGCCCTCACAACCTGAGTCGCCTGGGACGTATACCCCATAAATCAAACCAAAAAAAAAAAAAAAAAAAAAGAAACATCAGTCGAAATACCAAGATTATATCGCATCATTGTTAAAATTCTCGTCTTGCAGAACATGGGATTTGACGCGGCCGTTTTGGTCGTTGAGCGGAGGCGAAAAATTACTATGGAACCATGAAATCTGGAAACCTGACGAAATGCTCGAATTGACACCAAATTTCTCAATAACGCTGCCAAAGGAAAGTAATTCAGCGGAAAATAAAATCGAGCTAATTTGCTTGGGGTGAGAATCGAACCCAGGCCTTTGGGTTGCAAGACGGACAAGCTTCTCATATAGGCCAGGAAAGCTCGTTTGTTCAATTGGAATAAAGGTGGACCTTGGACTGCTATTAATGAAATGCGAAAAAGCGAGCACTTATAGTCTTCAGTATAGGCTGAGAGCTTTGTTACAAGCATTAAAATATATTTACAAAAACGACTTTTGAACAAGCACGATGCAGAACGTCAAGTTCCCATACGATGCGCTTGGAGTAAAGTGTTTTCATTAAGTCTTTGTACCTCATTCCCATCGGCTCCATTTTACTTTACACTCAATACCTATCAAATGACTTGAATTACGGGGGATGTTTAAAAGTTTCTTAGAATGTGAAAGCCTATGTCTTATGTTTTGTTAATTTTGCTGAAGTTTGTGTTGTACATTGTACATTCGGCTGACCTGCCGCTGGGTTCGCTGTGCAACTTCCTGCTCTGCTTTTCACATTTGTCGTGGATATGTTCGGCATTTCGAATACACATACCCATACCTGGAGCCTGGTGCGTCGTCATCCAGAGCGATGTGGACTGAAGCTCTGAGGCCACACGGCAACCTATACAAATTGCTCATGTCACATTGTACACCTGAAGCTCGCAGCCAATACGCAGACGAATATAAAAGAAGTTTTGCAAAATAAAAATGTGCATAATCATCGTGCTTCCTGGTGGATACTTCACGTTCAGAGTTTCCGTATCTCACGACGCAACCTTGAAACACATGTTTAATGTTCTCGCCTTGAATATACACCAACACCGATCTGTGACGTAAGCACAATGCGGTGGCGCTTCTATCGCCAGCGTGGGCCGACTCGTGGTGAAAAGTAGGCTTAGCGCCCTTAGGAATACATTGAAGCGAAATATTCCAAAAGAGTTTTCTAATTTCACGGGTCATCCGTGATGTCGTTATTCGGTACAGAGCAACCATGAACGCCCTGGAATAGATCATGGAAGTGTGAAATCTCATTACCTAGGCGAAGTATTTTTAAAACACCGCGAAACGTATGGGGGTGCGAGTTGAGAGGGCGACCCGTAGAAATGCATGTAAACTCAACTAACCGCAACATTTTGCTCGGTTCAGCAGCGTTGAACCTTTCGGATGTTTTGGTGAACGTCTTATACTACGCCCCGACGTCATGTTGCATGATACACTACATTCTCTTGCAAGTAATGCAAGTCTGACGCGTTGCGGGACCGCTCACAGCACGATAAACTGAGTCCCTGTTAGTGACAGTCAATGCAGCGCCGTTTGCTGCTAACCATTATTTCCTCCTGTTTTTGTGTTTGTGGTGCCATTCCTGCCATCTACGTCAGGAATGTACAACAATGTAAAGAGCCAGCCCTGCGGTTTCCGTGTCCAATAAGCAAACCAACGCCACACGCGTGGGACTTTATTGAATTCTGAATCGGGGCCTAATTTTGAAAGGAGGAAGGGCCACGCTTGTCACTTTCTCGCTGGTTTCTTGTGGATTATTCGACAACTGCAAAAGAAAAAAAAAAGAATTAAGGCAACGATGTCCACTCGTCCTGCGTTCGAGAATAAAGCATGCATGCGTGTGCACACAGATGTTAACGATCATGGTGGAAACAGCGCTAACATTGGATGGAGCAAGAGCACAACACAGGCGCTGTGACGTGTCCTTGTTCCCTCCTGCTTCAGCGATGTTTCCACCATGATCGTAAACCAACGAGCCCTACTCGGCACTCTTCAGATTTCAACGAGTGCATGACAGCACAATTTCTTTTGCATTGCACATGCGTTAACACGTAAACAAGCATTTGGGGTCGAAAAGATGTAAAAGGTGACAGTTTGCATACACTAAATAAAAGAAAAACTTCCTCACACAAAATAAGAACCTAACAAAATAAAATTTACCAACCACCTCACAACCCGCAGCGTAGTGGCCGCTATGAGGTTTAGATAAAGGATGGTCCCTCTGGGTTTTCAGTCATGCCATGCACCAAACATCTTCTAGCCATATGTGCTGTTCTCAAATGCAGGTACCAATGACCATTCTTCCTGGTTGGCATAGATGCTGTATGATAACAGGTCTCTACAAATTGCTCTTGTTCATCCTATCAGCGAACACTGGACGATGGCCAGACGACGGGAAACAGGTGACATTGCAGAACGTGATGCTACTTCGATATGTCTAACGTTGCGGTCAATGTCAGTGATGTATTTTACATGTAAACTGCCTACCGTTCGGAGTGTTCCAGCGATTGCTTAATTCTCCCGGAACACTGCTAGGGCTAGGTAGTCGGACACAACTTAAAAAGAAAACGGCAGATATTGCCCTCAAAGGAGATGCTCAAAGGCAAACGTCCCTTTAGAAGGTAGATCGACGGCATCAACCAAAACCCCTTCATTGTGAGGCACCTGCCGATTTTTTCTTCACTTTTGTCAGACTACAGCCCGGCTGTAAAAAGTGCGCAGCCTTCTATCTGATTACGCCTTTGAAGGCTGGAGTGATCGCCTTCAGGAAATAATTGAAGCCGCGAAATTCCATAGTGGTGAGCAATGACGGTGCACGCTTTCACACCTCAAATATTACGTAATCACAGTCATCATAAAAATCCTCCTCAAGAGTTAATAGGCTACATCCTCGTGCTGGACAGAGGCCTGTCCAGCTCCATCTCATCGCATCATGTCCCGCTCTCCCCTATCACTCAGTTCCCTTCGTATCCCTTCCATTTCCCCAAGGGAGGCCCGGTTATCTCGTCCTTATAATCCAGGCTCTCTCTTCATCTTGTCCCCGTGAATTCCTGCATATTGTTTCTCTGTCCTAAATTAAATTTTTAGCAATGCCCCTAGCTTCCAGATTTCACTCCCATAGGTAGCTACTGGCAGAATAGAAGCGCAAAGAAGAAGGAAGAAAAATATGAGCCAGCTGCTTTGGGCGCTGCTGCTCCCTTTCCACATTTACGCTAACCAATGGAAAATTTTGTGAGTCTTTCTTGTCACCATACTTGTCGATTGGTATACTGTTAACATTCATTCACTCTCTCTGTGCGTTATACCTCTCAAGGCTCAAGGTTCAATATTTATTTTTCACTCAAATGCATGGCTGAGCAGAAAGGAAACAAAAAGCCGAACTTGCGCCTTGAGAAAGCTTCTAACGACTACAGAGCTTCTATAGCAGTTGAATGGAAAAAAATTAACCAATACAAAAGCACACATTTCGAAAAAAATACAATGATCTGCAATCTTGGCTGCTTATCACACACATACTCTTGGCTATTCACAGACGAACAGATAACCACATAGAATGATAAGAAAACATCTTATAATAAATAAACGACAAAGCACTTCACATAACACGCTGCGCAAACGCAGAAAAACAGCAGATGAATGCAACGAACTTCAAATACAATTGATCTTTACATAGCATTGGAATCATTTGTAAAGCCAGACTTATTCAGTAGATATGGTAGAACATATCTAAGATAGTGAATGACGTAATCGGTTCCCGGACGCCGTACATGCCAGTATTCCTGGTGTCTTGTTATCCGAGCACTGGGTTAGTGTGTAAGTGAATCATATAACCTGATTGTAAAGCTATGATATATATATATATATATATATATATATATATATATATATATATATATATATATATATATATATATATATATATATATATATATATATATATATATATATATATATGTAAACCGGAGTTAATTCTGAAGACATCTATGTGATTACCCAAGCGCATGTGATCAATGAAAAGATCACCCAACGTCTTAACTGCACTATTTCTGTTCGATTAACACCTAAAAGTGAGCTCGTGCAGTCAGAAACCTGTAGGTTTCTTCCCCTACAAAAGCACAGCTTTTGTCTTCTATTTTTTGCAAGACATGTACGTTCTTCAGCTGTTAACACAATAAGGTTATAAGCTTTCGAAGCGCAATATCTCTATCATTCAAAAGAGCCGCTTTTACTCGGTTGTGCCTAGCCGCATTTTCTATTGGCCCCGTGTGACGAGGCTTTTTCATTTTCTCGTTAGTTAATTTTCTTTAATTTTTACTGCCCTATAAATTCAAGCATAATCTTTCTAATGATAAAAATTGCATTGTCGTATTTTGTTATATATTGTAGAGCTCTTGATGTCACGACGTAAGGCAACGCTACTGCGACCAAATAACGGTACACCCGAGCAAGACAGCCACTCCGCTACCACACACCTCTTCGTCCTCCCACGCTCTCAACTCTTCTTCTTCATCCATCTACTCTGTAACATTTACCCCGCTTTCGCAAACAAAGCCCTCCGGGCGAGTAAGGTGTTGTCACGAGTAGGACACTTCATCAGGAGGGCGACATGCGTAACCTCAGTGTTCGCCGAACGTTGTCCACTGGCCGTGAGGCGTTCGATCCGCTAGTTAAGTTTGCCGAGTCGCTCTAATATTACATATGGGCCAATGTAGCGTGCTAGCATTTTCTGGTGTAAGCCGCGCTTCCTCATAGGTTTCCAAAGCCCGACTAGGTCACCAGGGAGGTACGTGATCTGGCGATGGTGGTCGTCATAGCGAGCTCTTGATCTGTCTTGCGATGACAAAGTCCGCAATCGGGCTATCCGCTGCGCTTCTTCAGCCTGGCAGAGAGTTTCCGCTAAACACGGGTCGTCGTCACTGGAAACTGGGAGGATAGTATCGAGGGTATGTCGGGGAAAGCGGGCGTACAGGAGGAAGAACGGCTGTATCCTGTGGTCTCATGTCTGGCAGTGTTGAATGCGTATGTGATGAACGGGAGAACACAGTCCCAGTTTTTATGGTCCGAAGCGACGTATATTGCAAGCATATCGGTTAGAGTTCTGTTGATGCGTTCTGTTAAACCGTTTGTCTGAGGGTGGTAAGGGGTCGAATGCCTGAAATCGGATGCTCATAAACGGAGAAGTTCTTCTATTACATCAGCAGTAAACCGACGGCCTCTGTCACTCATCACAACTCTCGGGGGACCATTTCGCAAGACGACTGAATGCAGCATAAAAAGAGACACTTGGTAGGCTGTAGCGGCGGGAAGAGCGGCCGTCTCACAGTAGCGAGTAAGATAATCTACACATACAACAATCCAACGATTGCCTTTTTGCGACTTTGGAAAAGGATCCAAAAGGTCAACTCCGACTTTCTCAAAAGGAGCCTTGGGCGGCATTACAGGGTGAAGCATTCCGGGGGCGGCACCAGTATGACTTTTGTGACTTTGACACTCAGAACAGCTGGTCACATACTGGTCAATCGTGTGGCGCATCTGGGCCCAGTAGAATCGCTCCTGAGTGCGGTGCAAAGTTCTCGCCGATCTCAGGTGTCCGGAAGCGGGATTGTCATGCTTGGCGCATAAAACAGACAGACGGAGGCTTTCAGGCATTACTAGTTGGAACCGACGGCCAGTGTCTGATTATATGTTTTTGTACAGCAGGCCACTGCGTACACAAAACTGGCTGTTCGAGCCTGGGTCTTGAGCAGCCTTCAAGAACGACTTTAGGTGCTGGTCGCTGTGTTGCTCTGTTCGGAAGGTGCGAATATCGGGAAAAGTCGTGGATAAAGTAGCGATGTAATGCTCGAAGTCGTCCGCGTCACATTCTGTCGTGGCAAGTGGCAACCGCGAGAGGCAGTCCGCATCTGCGTGCCGTCGGCCACTCTTGTATGAAATAGTAGTGTCGTATTCTTGTAATCGAAGAGCCCAGCGGGCCAGGCGACCAGACGGTCGCCTGGCCCGCTGGTCCAGGCGACATCAGATCACTTGGGTTCCGGGGCACTCTGAATTGGAAGGTAATGAGGTCGCGGATAGGCTAGCTCGAGGTCACACAAACCGAGCGGCCACCAATCCTGATCTCACAACCAGCATTCCTGTCCCAGCGACTTACGGCGCGCGACTTAAGTACCTACGGGAACAACGTAGAATTTATCCCCCTCCACACAAGGGTCTAAATGCACAAGAAATGCGGGAATGGAGACAGCTCCAAACCAACACTTACCCAAACCTACATCAATACAACATAATGTTCCCAGAACACTACACAGACATATGTCCCTGGTGCAACGACCAGCCCACCGCCTACCACGTCACATGGGGGTGCACAGGCCCCAAACCTCCACACATAAACATGCACCATTCGGAGGCGCAGTGGGAGGCCACTCTGCAATGCTATGATCTAGAGACCCAGCATAGGCTGGTAACTCAGGCAAGAGCGGCAGCCCAGGCCATTGGGGTCTTGAAATGAAGGCTCCACTCACTGCTCCCCCCCCCCTTTTTTTTTCTTATTTCCTTTCTCTTTTCTTTTTCTTTTTGAGATAAAGTTTTCTCTCTCTCTCTCTCTCTCTCTCTCTCTCTCTCTCTCTCTGTGAACTAAAAAACAAAAACAAAAGAAAACATACGTGGGCATGGCATTGGTGCGGAAGGTGTCATGGTCGCGCTATGACTGGTCGTCGGATTGTGTGACGTCACAAGACCACGTGACATGGCCGAGTTGGCAGGAGCTGCCAACTGGGGCCTCTCATTTCAGATGGGTGGGTGAGGTCGGAATCCAGCCTTGCAGGGCCCTTTTGTCCCTAGTTAGAAACGCTTCCCCTAGGCCACGCAAGCATGTTCGTATGGCTTACTTAGTGGTTTTCCACATAACGTGGCATCTAGACTACGACTGCATGCTAGTGAGTATGTGTGAGATAATAGATGCATAGGTGTACAAAAATATTCGACCATGATTAAGCGAGCAGCAAACGGCATGTAGGTAGGCGAACTATAGATCAGCAAGGGGAGCCGAAAACGGAGGCTTTAGAGCTAGAGTGTGCCCTCAATTCCTTTCTCTGCGTAGCCTCCATCGTGTGCATGGTAGAGGATAGGCACTTTTCAAAGGCTTGCGTGAATAAGCTTTCCTTTATCACTAGTGTTTTCGGTAATCGTCACTCGTTTTTATCGAATATTTTAAGTCATTGAAAGCAATTTACCAATTTGGCTTCTATGCGCAGTACTGCATGCAGAATTACGGAGGTTGTTCCGGCTCCTTTAAGGATCGCATATATATATATATATATATATATATATATATATATATATATATATATATTTATATATATATATATAAATATATATATATATATATATATATATATATATATATATATATATATATATATATATATATATATATATATATATATATGTGTGTGTGTGTGAAGGAAAGAAGCGAATAGTCGGCGATGCCAAGGAAAGCGTTGGGGATGGTACTTTAATGTCGTTTCTTTTTTTTTTTAATAATTTGCTTAGATAATCACAGAAATTAGTAATGTAATCTGTTTAGGGGAAAGATAATTAAACACAAAGTAGAAGAAAAAACAACGTGCCGATAGTGGGAACCGAACCCACGACCTTCGAATATCGCGTCCGGTGCCCTTCCAACTGAGCTACATCGGCCGCTGTCCCCCCGGCTACTTGCTTGGGTATTTATGTTGTCTGTATACGAGCCTTGAGAGTGTTCACCAACGCCACCCTATATATATATATTCTCTCGCTCTACCCCTAAAGCTGAAATTATATCCCGTGCAAAAATGACTTTTTGAGCTGGTGTTCACGCATTGTTCAGTACGTGTTGAATTAACAGGACGCCAACATGAACGCACAGACAAAAAAAAAAAAAAACTGCGCAACAACGAAGACAAGAAAGAAGACGGGACCAGCGCTGACTAACAACTGAATATTTATTGGAAGGAACACAAATATATACTCCATCTACAATAAAGAGCATGCATGAGCATTACTAACAGCACCGATACCTGATAACTTCAATCTTAACGATCAAGATACCCGCAGTTCACAGTCATGAACGAGAACAGATGGGGTGCTAACGCATGTGTCGCGGTGTTTTATGAATATGAAATGCTTCGCTGATTTATCTGGTTAATTTATCGCAGTGCTTGTACAAGATCTTAGTGTCTTTAAAAAGCGGACTACAAGGTTCTGTATTAGAATTAAGAGGTTTACAGCGGCATTCCCTGTAGTGCAAAGCCAAGTTCGAGGAAGAGGCCCCATCCAAAGTAGGTATAGCCGCAGATATGGAGTAGATGCTTTTTTTTCTGCGCCTAATAATCTAGACAAAATTTGTGCCATGGTTGATAGGATAGCCAAGGAAGAAAAATAACGAAGACAAAAAAGAGCAAAAATAAATTAGCTGGGGCTTAGCTTTGGTTAAGCCTGGTAATTTGTGACAGCAATGCGGCGACCTGGCGTAATTTTTCTTTCTCCTTGTCCATAACGTCTGTCTAACGAGGAGCAGCGCGCCTCTTTAATACTGTTACTCAAAGTGGAAGCGCAGTGCTTCTAGCGGGAGAACCGCCAGCCGGCGTGGCACGATCCGCGATCGCCCGTCGACTAGACCTGGTAGCCCGGGACCTTATAGCATCCTCGATCACCGCGCACTGGGTGCACCCCAAAACGGCGTGGTGCCCTGTGCATCGCGGCGGTAGCACCCTGAGAAGGATCAACATTGAGGACAAAATGCACCCCGCGGGTGCATGTTCTTCTGGAGCGCGAATTTGATTATCTGCTGCAATCTCGCCAAACTCCATGCCCCGCACACACCGTTGTAGAAAGCAACAATATCAACAGTACGAGGCGTCATTCGGCAATGTCTAAGAGAACTGAATGATGTCATGGAAACGCTATACGGTCGATTGTGAAATAGAGTGTACTTTCTGCTAAGCCAAATATTACGGCGACGGCTTGTTCGATACTTTTGTTCCCCGCATACCATGAGTGAGTTAAATCAAGTCATTACGCGCACAATAGTGATTACTCGAAAACAAGAAATGAAAGGACGTGTTCTTCAGCCGTCGTCTGTGGTTAAGGACGCCGCTGAGCTTAAAAGCACGACTTCTCATAGCCGTGCCGATCACATATTGTAGCAGATGTTCCTGCTCACCCAGAAATGCTTTCGGAACTGCATATAAATAACACAATTCACGCCTCAAAGGCACATGTCGTACGTTACAAGCTTGACGTGTCAAAGGCACTGCACACGGCTATGTTAATCGTAAACAACCGCTCGCTATCGTTGAGGCGCCAGATGATCGGCCCGATGAAAAAACTGGTCGACTTTCGGGCATTCGCCTTGCTGTGCGAGGTCGATTGTCATACAGTCACCGGATGATCTTGACAGCAGTTTATCGATTGCGGCAACCATCCGAACTATTTTTCTCCATCGCGTCAGTCTCCAGCAGACGCGAGCACATTGAGCAGGGCAAAGCGGCTTCTCTGCAGCGCGCGTCCCGCAGTGCTTGCCGGGATCGCACCCCTGCGAACCACCGATTTTCTGGGTGCGTGACGAGGCAACGAAAAACTTCCCCGTCAAGGGGCGCTTCCGGTGATCGAAGACAGCGAGTGCGCCCCGGTGCGGTTAATCGAGGATAGATGATGCGCACCAGGGCGCCCCGGTGCGCACTGGTGCGGACGATCGAGAATGCTATTAGGTAGCCCATCTCTCGCAGCTGGTGTGACGTCACAGCGAGCGCGGCGCCTCTAGCGGGAGAACCGCCGGCCGGCGTGCACGATCAGGAATTGCCCGACCACTCGACTTGGCGGCCAATCTCTCGCAGCTGGTATGACGTCATAGGTCATCCAGGGGTTGACGCTTAAAGGTCAAACGTGGCACGGTCCGGGATTACGCGAAAGGCTGTTCATGGGCGTAATATTACTTTCGCAATAAAACAAAGAAAGCATGCAAGATAAACCATGATATGAAGTTTGTCCCTTGTGCTACGGGTGGGGTGTATGATGTTCTCTTCAAGTGTGGAAAAAGATTTATAGGCCAGACGGGAAGGTGCGTGAATACCCGCATACGTGAGCACAATACTTCTTTGGATGGGGCCCCTTCCTGGAACTTGGCATTGCACTACAGGGAATGAAGCCGTTAACCCCCTAATTCTAACACAAGCACCGCGATAAATTAACAAGAGAAATCAGCGAAGAATTTCACATTCATAAAAACCGCGACATATACGTTAGCACCCCATCTGTTTTCCTTCATGACTGTGAACTGCGGTATCTTGATCGTTAAGATTCAAGTTATCAAGTATCGGTGCTGTTAGTACTGCTTTTGCGTGCTCTTGGTTGTAGGTGGAGTATATATTTGTGTTCTTTTCAATAAATATTCAGTCGCTAGTCAACGCTGGCACCGTATTCTCTCTTGTCTCCGTTGTTGCGCAGTTATGTTTTTTTTTGTGTGTGTGTCTAATTATGTACCAACTCGCTCAGCTCGCCGTTTTACTGAAGTATATAGAGTCTATTCAACAACTGCTAACCAAATTTCGGTTGTGGTTTACCAACATAATTTATGTTGGGGAAATTGAGTTCATTTTTGGTTGCGGTTTTGCAGCGCATTGAACAGCAAATATAGGTTCATAAGTTCATTAGCTGAAGCAAGGAACTGGGCTCCTTCTGGAAAATATTTCGAAGGGCACGAACTCTACTGCATGACATGTATAAATATATTAGGGGTAAGATGCAATGTAAATAAGAAGTTCCGAGAAAAAGGAGTATCTTGTGATATGCCTTTTTCGCGGAACTTGGGATTTGTAGGCTGTAGTGGGATCTCGTGATAGTTACGTGCCGAATCTCAATGGGACGCAAAACCGGCTTTTACTAACGCTTTTTTTTTTTTAATTTCGAGAAGATGTTTAATGAACAGAACGTCGCATGCAAAATTGCACTGCACATAAAATAAATAATTAGTCACAAAAGTATTTCAACTAGGCGAAACAAGTGTCGTCTACCAGTGAAAAAAAAAAAAAAAAATCGATTTTTGTTCACGTTTTGGCTTCCAGCATTTGAGGGGGCCTTGTTCGCAATTTCCAGGAAAATTTCATATAAGTGTTCTGATCGGCAGTTCACTACTTGCACACATCGGGACACCCTATATATAGTGGATGAGCGCTTATAGAAGACCTTCAGATACAGTAGATGTGAAAAAGCATTAGTCTCCAATTTATTCTTTATTATAGCCTCATGCGTCAAACTGCTTCATGATTTGAAAAGTGTAGGTTATGTGTGCGTAACGCCAGTCTTTCGGCATTGAATGACATAGATAATGCGTAGCAGTGCATGATATTGTAATATGTACTGGTATTAGAAACGAACACCTAAAAACTAGGTATTGAAGATCACGTTGAATTATTGGTTGCAGCAAAATAGGGTGTAAACGCCCCCGGCAATTGTATCCGCACACTGTCGTTATCGAATACATCAACCTGAATTTTTTGTCGAGAATGAAGATACTGGTGTGTTAAATCGGCCCTTCACTTTCAACATGGTTTCAACACGAAAACGAAAACTAGAAATATTGTTGAGAATGCCCAACTCAAGGATGCGCTGGCGGCGACTTTTCCGTTGTCATTCACTGCAGCTTCAATGTTCCGGTCATACCAGCCCCCCCTCCCCGTTGTTCAAACACAAACTCAACATGACAAGTTGAGTCTGCTCAAGCACCAACAAAGCTTCAGAAATTATGGATGACTTTACGGGACTGCCACTCAACTGTCACACTGACGCAAACGTCAGTTGTTACTTCGACCATCATCTATACGAGCTATCAATCTGACTGACACAGACTGCTCTATTTATACAGCGCATGCTCGACATCTTTCCTTCAGCACTGCGCCAATCCTTCAGCATTGTGCCACGCCGGACTCCGCCGCTCCTCGGGGCGAGAGCCAGCGGCCGCAGACCCCACCTCTAAGAAGGTAGAGAGTTTTAGAATAGGGGGCTCCTAGGTCTTTTTTTTTTTTTTTTTAGTTTGAAGTTTATTTTCATTTAAAGAAGAAATGAGGGACCCAAGACAAAAAGTGAACGTTAATTCACTTGACGATGCGCGGGCCCCATCACATGGCAACAGCGAGGTATTATTGATTACAATATCGGTGCATCCAAAATTCAGACTGTGATTTCAAACAAGAGTTACAAACATCGTCTTTCATAACCTACATAATTCAGTCTGCGGAAAAACTCAATATAACTGCACAACATGAAATATCAGCAGGGCCAGTGAATACAATAAAAAATGAATGTAGTATGAAATCCCGAAAATATAAAATAATCAAAGAAAACAGCACAGCATGTTTACATCTGTGACATAAAAAATAAATGTATTGTTCTCTTATTAACCTTTTCAATATCAACTTTATTTTGGCGAAGATAATTTAAGAGAGAGGGCAGAACATATGCGAGCAATCGCTAGCCAAATGTTCTCGCGAAAGGCACAATCCAAGTATCTGTGGAATGTGAAGGGTATGTTGCGATTGGAAATTGGCGATGGAAAGTACTGTATATTCAGAGGTAGCTATGCGCTGTTTGTAGCGAACCGCTAAGTTGTACGAATAGAGATAGGCCACTGGCATTATTCTAAAATTCTTGAAAAGCGGCGTGGTATGAGCGCAGTAGTCAGTCTGCTCCAGCTATATGGCGGACCGCCTTTTTTGCACATAATCATCATCATCATAATCATCATCATCCTCACTATACCCACTTCAGGGCGAAGGCCTCTCCCATACTTCTCCAATTAACCCAGTTCTGTGCTAGCTGCATCCACTTCACCCCTGTGAACTTCTTAACCTCATCCGCCCACCTAACTATCTGCCGCCCCCTGCTACGTTTTCCTTCCCTTGGAATCCAGTTTGTTACCCTAAGCGACCATCGGTTATCCTCTCTTCGCACTACATGTCCTGCCCATGCCCATTTCTTCTTCTTGATTTCCACTAGAATGTCAGTAACTTGAGTTACTTCTCTCACCCACTCTTCACGCTTCCTATCTCTTAATGTTGCTCCTACCATTTTTCGTTCCATAGCCCTCTGCGTTGCCCTCAACTTAAGCAGAACCCTCTTGGTTAGCCTCCACGTTTCAGCCCCATAGGTGAGTACAGGTAAGATGCAACTGTTGTACACTTTCCTCTTGAGCGATACCGGTAAGCTGCTAGTCATAATCTGCGGGTGCTTGCCAAATGCGCTCCATCCCAAACTTATTCTTCTTGTTATTTTCTTTTATTGGTCTGGATCTGCGGTTACTACTCGTTCTAAGTAGACAAAGTTCGCCTACTACTTCCAGTGCTTCGCTACCTAACGTAAACTGCTGTTCCTTCCCGAGGCTGTTGAACATTACCAATAGTCTTCTGCATATTGATTTTCAAGCCTACCTTCCTACTTTTCCTGTCTAGGTCATCAATCATTATTTACAGTTCAGCCCCCGAGTTACTTACCAAGACAATGTCATCAGCAAATCGCAGGTTACTGAGGTATTCTCCATCTACCCTTATCCCTAACTGCTCCCATTCCAAGTCTCTGAATTCTTCTTCTAAAAAAGCTGTGAATAGTACTGGGGAGGTCGTGGCTCCTTGCCTAACACTTTTCTTTATGGGAATTTTGTTAGTTTCTTTATGCAGAACTATGGTTGCTGTGCATCCACTATATATATCTTCCAGCACTTTCACGTACGGCTCGTCTACCCCCTGATTTCGCAATGCCTGTATCACCGCCGAGGTTTCTACTGAGTCAAATGCTTTTTCGTAAACAATGAATGCTATGTTTAAGGGCTGGTTATATTCCGAGCAATTTTTTATCACCTGGTTGATGGTATGGATATGATCAATAGTAGAGTACCGTTTCCGAAAACCTGCTTGATCCTTTGCTTGATTGCAGTCTAAGGTTGTCCTGATTCTAGTAGCGATAACCTTAGTAAATACCTTATACGTAACAGACAGTAAGCTGATTGGTGTGTAATTTTTAAGGTCCTTAGCGCCCCCTTTCTTATGAATGAGGATAATGTTTGCATTCTTCCATGCTTCCGGTACCGTCGATGACACCAGTCACTGTGTATAGAGGGTGGCCAGTTTTTCTAGCAAGATATCCCCCCCGTCCTTCAACAAATCTGTGGTTATCTGATCTTGTCCAGCTGATTTCCCCCTTTTCATAGTTTATATTGCTTTCTTGACCTCGTCCTTCGTCACTGGTGGAACGTCTGACTGTTTTTCCCTACCGCCAATCTCATTAAGGTCCTGACTACTTTGGCTACTCTAGAGATCAGTATATAACTCCTCGGCTACTTTGACTACCTTGTCCATATTCGTGATGACGTTGCCCGCCTTGTCCTTTAGTGCATACATCTGGGTTTTGCCTATGCCCAATTTCTTCTTCATCGCTTTAAGGCTTCCGCCGTTCTTTACAGCATGTTTATGTTATACTTCCTTATATCGGCCACTTTGCGCTTATTGATTAGCTTTGATATCTCTGCCAGTTCTATCTGTTCTGTTGGGCTGGAAGCATTTATACTTTGGCGTTTCTTAATCAAATCTTTCGTCTCCTTAGACAGCTTACCGGTATCCTCTCTAACTATCCTACCGCCTACGCCTACAGCGCTCTCAGTAATGATATCTCTGAAATTATTGTTCTTTGCTTCTAGGGTAACGTCGCCATCCTCGGTTAGAGCTGAATATCTATTCTATAGCGAGATCCTGATCCTGAAATCTTCTGCCCTCCCCCTCACAGCTAATTCGTTGATGGATTTTTTTCTTACTAATCTTTTGCGTTCCTTTTTCAGATTTAGGCTAATTCGGGACCTCACCATCATGTGGTCACTACATTGCACTTTCACGAGTACCTCTACATCCTGCATAATGCCGGGTTTAGAACACAGTATGAAATCAATTTCATTTTTGGTCTCCCCGTTAGTGCTTCTCCATATCCACTTTCGTTTTTTTTTTTTTTTTTTTTTTCGTTTGCTGAAGGTGTTCATAATTCTGAAGTTATTGCTCTCTGCAAACTCAAGTAGCTACCCCCTGCTATTTCTATAACCAATGCCATAGTCACCCACTGCCTGGTCTTCTGCCTTTTTTCCTGCCTCGACATTAAAGTCGCCCATTAGTGCAGTATACTGTGTCTTTCCTTTCCGCATTGCCAATTCTGCATCTTCGTTGAAGCTTTCAACTTCTTGTCATCATGACATATAGGTGCATAGGCCTGTACAACCTTCATTTTATACCACTTATTAAGCCTAATTACGATGCCTGCCACCCTCTCATTAATACTATAGAATTCATCTATACTACCCGCTATATACCTATTGACAAGGAAACCTACTCCTAGTTCTCGCCTCTCCGGTAAACCTCGATAACACAGTACATGCCCATTCTTCAGTGCAGTATATGCATCATTCGACCTCCTAACATCACTAAGCCCTACGACATCCCATTTCATACCCTCTAGTTCCTCTAACAGCACTGCTAAACTAGCTTCACTAGCTAGGGTTCTAGCGGTAAACGTTGCCAGGGTCAGTTTCCAATGGCGGCCTGTCCAGCGGAGCCAGGAATTCTTACCACCCCCTGCTTCGTCACAGGTCTGACCGCCGCCGTGGTCAGTTGTTCCGCAGCCGCTGGTGACTGAGGGCCGGAGTTTTATTTAACTAATCATGGAAGGATGCGGCCAATTACTACACCAGGGTGGCCAACTCCTGTTCTGGTGAGGGAGTGCGTTGCCGGAGGTGTTCACCGGCATTAGGTCGCACCCCAAACCTGTTTATGCAATTTCATCGACACGCGGATTATTTTTTATCCGGTGGAGAATTGCGCGGCACCGGGATTCGATCCCCGGTCCACTTGCATGCGAGGCTAATGTTCTACCGCTTTACCTCAGTTTTACCCTATACAAGGAAACAGTAGTTTAGTTGAGACAAGAACAATGAATTTTATATATGGAGCTTAATTTTGGCCGGTAGAAAGAAATGGAATTTTGCTAATATACCCACTGTTTTTGACAAGCGTGAAATTGTTTCATTTACGTGCCTATCCCAGGACATATTTTTGAGAAGGTAAACACCGAGTGCTTTTACTTCATCAACGACTTCAATGAGAGCATGCCCAAAAGTTAGAGTATTATTTAAAGACATCTTTGGCAACGCTGACTGTCTTGCGTAAAAAAAAAAAAAAAAAAAAACATTGCTTTTGTTTTGGTTACATTTGTTTCTAATGATTTACATTTGCTCCATGTGCTCAAATGATTCAACGAATCATTTATGTCATTTACAAGGTCTATAGTCATTGCTTCGAAATAAGAGTATTGTGCCATCCGCGTATATTATATACTCTGGCCTTGCACTAATGTTTACAATATCAATTTCGATTTTACAATTTCGACGCCCCAAGCCCCCAAGGAGCTTGGACGTCGAAATGCGCATGCGCAGAACATAAGGCGCGCTTGGGGTCTTGGGTTAACGCTTGGGGCTGCCCCTATTTTTCGAAAATAGCGCGCGTTCGCCCCAAGCTGCCGTTGGGTTAGTTTGGTCGCTTGGGTTACGGCAACATGGCGGTGTGCGGTCAAACGGCGGTCGCACGAACAGAAGCCCGGCTCCGCTTCGTCGGGAAATCCCCTATTCTAAAACTTGCCGCTTGGCTAACACGTTGCGCTGCGGAACTATTTTCTTGGAGGCTCCAAGCCTTGGCCCCTTTGTTAATTGGGGCTCATGGTGGGAAGGGAGGATATAAAAGGCGGGTGTGTGGCCCGGTTACTGACACCTTTTATTTAAGTATGGATCACCTTAACTGGGCCACACGGGGAAGATGGTAAAAAGATGAAGAGAGACTAGGCGGGTCAGGACGGGCAAAGGAGGAAGGACAATAATAAGTAGCGTTGGTCAAGTGCACTGGATGGGAGTCAACCTGCCAGCGAATGCCACTGTACAAGGGCGGATAACTAAGTGGACGCAAAGTCCGCAAGGCACAGCTTCTCACGGTAAAACTTGCCAGAAAAATGCCGAAGCACAGTGTGAAGCAGAGCTCAAAGTGGTACAGAACAGGAGAACACGAAACTGATAATACAGTACATGCAAAAAAACACAGCAAGGCGCGGGGCACACAGTGTTCACAAGAGTTCACATGACAGAGTGTACATGGATCCCTCAATGCTTACAAGTGTTAGCGGAGGTAAGGCACATCACGAGTCGTGTCACACGAACTGACACTAAATGTTTAGATAGTGTCAGTGGATGCGCAGCATATCGCGAGACGCGTCACACGACACGTAAGCGGCGCTGCACAGAGCTGAAGCCCCAAGCCATTAAAAAGGGTTGGTCAGATCCGCCTCATCGAGGAAGCGGACCAGTGCCTTCAAAGCCTGGCGGGACTCCTATGACGGGGCCTAAGAGAAGACTAGGTCCCCTAGTGTGGTGTGAGGGAGGCCTAGATTTTGGTAGGCTTTCAGAAGGGAAGACCGAGGGCCGTTGTGGGCTTGGCAGAGACAGAGAAGATGCTCAACTGTTTTAGGATCTCCACAGTCGGCAAGAGTCCATCACCTTCTTTCCTTAAACGCAGGCGACGCTCCGCAGTCCAAACACATCCCATTTGAACTCGGAGCAGAAGCTTCCGAAGTCAGATGCCGAAATCATTAAGGCGAATGAGTCTGGGCAGCCTGTCCTGAAAGCAATGGTCCAACGAGGCAGCTTTCCCATGGGCCGAGAACCCGCAAAACGTGGCGCCCAACCAGGCCGTTGCAGACCAACAGGAGACCCAGACGAGTGACAGCCTCGACCAATCCGAGGACGAGGGGTTCACTCCCGTCTCGAGGAGGAAGCCTGGCAGGCCGCAATCCCGTATCGACCGCCGCCGCACAGCGTCCACGGACAGCTCGAAAACATCGAAAGCCGCTCCGAAGGCCAAGAGGCGAAACGAGAGGACGCCATCGCCGCAATGAGGAAGCAAGGGTGCCTCTGTCGCGCCGTGTGTGCTATACGGGGGTGCCTTCCCAGATCGCTGTGAGTGCGGAAAACTGAGCTCCTCGTCAGAGGAGGGGGCGCAAGCCCTTTGACCGTGACCGCCTTCATGGTGCGTCGCGGTCCTTGTCCGAGCTAGACCTTCGCTTCAAAACAACCCCACCCCCCCTATCTGGGAAGGGGAGGGGACCCTGCCGGGGGCGTCGGATGGATGATGATTGATTGATTGATGAATTATGTGTGAACCTGGGACGAGGCACCTCTGGGTGCCAAGGCTGTCTGACAACGGCAGGTACTCCTTGTATTCGTCTCTAACTTCTGACTGATCGGTCATGGAGACAAAAAGCGAATCTGAGTGCGTGTGCCCTCTGCATGGAGCGGCGGAGGGTAGCATGCCCATTGAGGCAACCAATTCCCAAAACGTACGCTCCAGCACAGCCAAAAAATAATTGGGGAAACAAAGGTATACTGCAGAGTTATTGCCACCTCTTGTGAAATCGCCAGAATGCGTTCAGAAAGTGCGATTATCCAAAGTTGCAGTATTTATTCCACGTAATTTCGGGCGGATGGCTTTATTTTCTGGGTTTTGTGCACGCGTTGCAGACGCTGCGGGAGGCGTGCACAAAATCCAAAAAATAAAGCCATCCGCTCGAAATTGCGTGAAATGAATACAACTTTAGACAATCGCACTTTCTGAATGTAATTTCACAAAAAGGTCTGAATAACTGTGAAATATACCTTTAAGTCTACCCATAATTTTTTGGATCGGCAAGTATTGGGATAGGTTGCCTCGATGGGCATGTTACCCTCCACCTCTCCATGGAGAGGGAGCACGCATCGAGTGTTCCTTTTTGTCGGCTCTGTAAATTAATCGCCACAATGACCGATTAGAACGGTGTTAGAAACAACGGATATAACAAGTATACCTCATATTCACAACACCTGAGTGCTCCGGCATGGAAGCGCCGAAATCATTGCGCGGCACCTACAACACCATTCCGGTAAGCTCGGTTACATCAAAAAGCACCGTCGAAGTCCACATTCGCAAGTAACTAAAAGTTATATTTTATTCAACGCCGCTATACAACAAAACTGTTCAATTTAAGGTAGCCTACAACTGTTATCACCATGAAGCCATGGTTTAGTGCAAGATTAACACGCCATGACAGTGCAAGTGGTGCTGGTGAGTTTTATTTTTTGTTTCTGTCTATAGACATTTTGCATAAAAAAAAAAAGATATCAGCGGAAATTAGCTGTTTAGCTATTCCTCCCCACTGCGCCAGTCTTGTCCCATCTGTCTTGCAATAGTCAACATAGCGGAGTCCCTCTCGCCCCGAAAGTTTAAGGACGGATATTTGTTTAACGACATCGCTAATAATAAGGTCCGCTTGCAGCGGCAACACCATCTGGAGTTTTTTTTTTTTTTTCTTGAACTTTAAACAAGACAGTGCGAACGTTGAACTGTTTAATATATTAGTACAATGTGCAAGCTCGAAGATATCGCCGTTACGTACGTCTGACGAGCATGCGAATTACGATTTTCTTTCTTTTTTTTTTATACCTTACGTATTTGCGCAGAATGGAGAGCCCTATATATTACTGCAAAATCTGAAAAGCGCTGTTCGTGACGTCAATGAAGTGCCGAGTGTGTGGCCTCCTTATATCCCTCCTATATACTGGCGCAGAGACGAGAACGAGTGTGGTGTATTTCGTATTACAAGCGATAAGTGCCGCAATGATTATATATTTGCCATCGGATCTTACTCCCCCGCCCGTATCATGTGCGTCAGATTTCCACAGCTCGCTCGCTATGCATAATGCGGGTTTATGCGTGCACTGGCTGCAAATTTGCATGCATATGAGTTTACTCTCATTTATGGGGGTAGAGACTATCTTCTGCATGCGGTCGTTTCAGACACGTGCGTTTCACAGCCACAATTGGGTACTTGCGCTACGGTCTGGAAGCTGAGTCTGTCAGCGTATGCGTGCGTCTCGCATGTCTCAGAGGCATTAACAAGGGATAAGGGCATGACGACACGACTGTCTCCCGAGGGGACTCAAGTAACCGTCCACTTAGCAACTAGGCGCAAGGTATAGGAGCACTAGAGCCACAGATACCAGAATGGCATTTTACAGTCCACAATGGCGGTTACAATGATGAACGCGTGAGGCTTCACTCGCACACCCCCCGGCAGTCACTCCAAGTACTATTCGTGTAAAAAGAAACACTGTGGGCATGTCCCACCGTCTGTGGAGAAGCCGCATAATCACGTATAACTTGAATACGATAAATTTTCAGACAACAGATGAGGCGGGTGTTTTTGCATCTGCATCATCATTATCAACGTCAGCCCATCGCTTCGTCGTTGTCTCAGCAGCCTAGCCGTGGCGATCACGTCAGCGTGTCAGGTGCATCTGCGCGATGGCTGACGAATAAATTCAGGGTATATTGATGAATCCTGACCGATGTGAAAGTTACAACCATGAAAGGAGCACTAAGAAAAAAACACGGCAGGAAAAGGGTTAAAGAAGACGCGACAGCTCCTTTGTCAGTTGCTTTGTACGAGAGGAAGGGCGCAGTATCTGTCACACTTCTCGATAGACACCTGAACACCGCCCTAAGGAAAGGAAGGTGGGAGTGAACGAAGAAAGAGAGAAAGGGGTAACCTAGGGGAAATCTGCGGAGTAATTTCGCCCATCCGGGTATCTTTAACGCGTGCACTGACATCGCAAAGCACACGGACGCCTTTGCGTTTCGCCTCTACAAAAACACGGCCTCCGCGGTAGGGTTCGAACAAGGGTACACCGGTTCAGTATGGTTTGTTTTGTGGGAAGAGAAGGCGCAGTATCGGTCTCACTTTTCGGTGCACACCTACACTTCCAATGAACTGCACACAATTGGAGGTATATATGTAATTTCTAATGCATATCGCAGCTACCGTCCAAGGTACATGCCTTAACTTGCCTAATCTATTTTTTTTTACGACATATATACTACACCACTTTTGCAAGTCAAAAGTCAGGTCAACGGTCAGGTCAGGGTGAGTCGTTGCTCAGACATAGGCTTTAAGCTATACCGGACATAGTTTGAATTACCCGCGCGAGGTCACGTGGTTGTGACCTCACGAAAAACTTGGTCAATCAGAGCGCCAAGCTGTATAGAGCTCCAGCTTTGCTCTGACGCACCGGATTATTGTTTTTGCACTGAAAACTGGAAAGTTCTGTGGGAACCATAAACCTTTCTAGTTCTGACGCAAGGTTACATGTAATCAGCATTCTTCCACAATAAACACGAAAATTGAAATGGGTTTAAATCCTACGCCATAATCCAGCACAGGGACCGCTGGAGGCAAAAAAAAAAAAAAAAGGGGCAGTATACTTAGACATTTTGGTGCTTAAGATAACAGTACTGAAAACATTTAAAATAAGAGCCTGTCAAAATGAACTGGTAACGAGAGGCAGCCGCCCCTGCTCAACACATAAATCGGGGGGATCAACTTCGTGAGAAGGCACCCTCCTCCAGAACAGCAAGCACTATATTACCATATTAAGATGCTCAGCTATCTGACGCTGGAATCTGCGGAGCAACAGGTACCGGTGCGGACAAAAGTAAAAGGAGCACGCTATTTCTTTCTAAAAATTTTCACGCGCTGCATAGTTGAAACTGACAGTCGTGTTATGTGCAAACCGGTAGTAGACGCCAGTGACATTTCACTTGGACAAATATTGCTTTCTTATCTCTAGTGCAGAAGGCGTGGTTTTAATTTGAACGGAAAAACGTGCTCCGTTTGCTTATGTCTGCACCTGTACATGGGGCGCTGTGGTCGGCGACGCCATGCTGCCAAACCTCGTAACTGTGAAACGAAATATGCGCCGAGGCAAACTGTAGTTTTCGAAAGCGTCACGGCAACGCGTGCGAGCGCGCAGTATAACACCAAACATGCACAATGCTAGGCGCCAGAACATGCGTGCGACGTACGACACAGTCGAAAGGTGAGTGCCCCAAGGATTCAGGCGGTGGCACTGTGGACACCTATTCGATGATACAACCCTCCACACAGAGGCGATCACACGCCAACCCCTTAAGGTGGCGGTCCCACTCCAGCAGTGGTGATATTCGTACGTCTACTGTGCCTCACTAGTTTAGTTTATAAATGTGATTTTGATATCTTCGTAAAGCTTATTTTCTCTGCTTTCGAATGGGGCATTTGGTTTGTAAATGCTGCAAAGATGTAGTAAGCTGTAAAGGAAAACATAAAGGTAAGAAACGGCTTTTTAGCTCTACTTGTCTCAGGATATGCAAAATTGTGCAAAACAGTTTGCACCTAAAAAAAAAAACCGTTCGAGTCGTTTTGAGATTAGATACTAAGGAACAAACTTAAGCATTTTTATTAGTTTGTATAGCTTAATTTATTAACCACGCTCCTTTGAAAACTGTAAGAAACAGGAAACTATATCAGATCAGTAACCATGGCAGGAACATTGAGTCCAGTTTGGCAACATCAATTTTATTGACTGTGGAAAAAGCCTTCAATACTGCCGTTCAGGTCTTAAAATTTTACAATTGAATTGCCACTCCGTTCTCTCTTCCCTTCCTGGTTTAGAATTACTTCTTCACAAGCATAATCCTGGTACGTACGAACAAGAAACGTGGCTATCTCCCTCTAAATCATTTTCAATGAGAAATTTCAGAATCTTCAGAACCGATTAGAATATCGGCGGAGGAGGCAAATTGGTATCAATGATATGCAAAAATATACATTATACACCCTGACTGTGAGCTTTTAGCGATCAACTATTCGCTTCCGCAGTGTGCCACAATAAAAATAGCTAATGTCTACTTCCCTTTAGGCGTGCTCAGGACAGACTGTTTGCATGGGTTATTGGCCGGCGCAAGCAGTGCTGTAATTGCAGGTGATTTTAATTGCCATCATAGTGACTGAGGTACTCGGACAGATTCCTGCGGCCAGCTTCTGTGGCCGTGGATGTCTACAAATGCTGTGCGTAGCTGCAATTCAGGAGGTTTAACATTTATGCGAAGTGTTTCCCGCTCAGGACAGGCCACCTGATCATGTCGGCTTGTTTGGCTTCATTCAATGGTAGATGGCCTTCTCAAGCTAGTGTGAAATAACTACGAGCATTAAATGCGATATTTATAGTAAAATCATGAATTGGAATTGCGTTCTTCAACCTCTACCCACCAGCGGCAACTGCCATATTGAAATGGACCTAGTGAAGTCATAACGACAGCGCAGAGGCTGCGTCGTGTGCTACAAACTTCGTTCACCGCTTGTACACCACCTGAGGTCGGCGCGGACCATATAGTTGCGCAGACGGCACACATCGGCAAGCTTTACGGCCGTCACCGGAGAAAGGGGTCTCGTACGGTCGTACTATGACGTCGTCCGACCAGTTTTTGGACTCTCCGAACGAGAATGAAGACCCTAGGTTCGCGTCGCACTTCGGCTTCGACCCAAGCGCGTCGGAATCGAGCGACGACGATGACCGCGTTGATGGCGATGCAGGCGATGACGTTGGCAACGACCTCGACCTCGCGAGACATAGAGGGTGTATTCACGTGACGTCTAAGCTGACGTCAGTACGCAACCTACGCTATCTTGGCGCCCTATTCTAACTAGTACTGCAGTGTGCTATTCGATCGACAGCTTAGGTCCTCGTGTGCGTCCACTTTCTCTATCACTCTACTTCATGCGAGCACTGATGTAATTAAAACTAATTCGGAATCATGAATGACACTTGGAATTATCTGCAAAGTCTGCGCGATGTGTACAGAGGCCGGTACATAAAAAATGAACTGTGGCACCGACCCGTTTGCAGTCGATGCGCAACTGCATGGTAAGCGTCGACCTGTGGCCGCGCATAATTGTGTGTGACATTCATGAGTTCCTTGCGCTACGGACGAGCTTCGTCACAAAAAACCAACATAAAGGCTGCAGACCAGTTGAGGGACGCAACCATGCTACAAGCGGCTGGTTAAGGCGCCGCAGTTGAAGCAGACGAACTCGAGCTTTGCGCAATAACATGAGCGCCATACAATGCTTATCCCAACAGCTAAACCACTGAGTCCTTGTAGCTGAAATTTAGCACAGGAATGGCTTTTTTCAGTCAGTATTTTTTATACCAAGCCTGATTGCTGTACTTGCCTCATTCGATCAGAAGTCGGATGTTTGCATCGTCTGTGACGGCAACGAAGCAAAAAAAGCTGCAGCCACAGCGATGGCCCCGGTAGCGCCACCTGGTCGCGTTGCGAGCGCGAGTTGATTTTTTGCAACAAAACACTTTAAACAGTGCAGTTTTGGCCAAACTAAGTTTCACATAGTTTTATTTTATAAATAAGTTTATAAAGCTTTTCAAACCTTTCGCAAAACAACTCTGCTCGCCTACGGCCACAGACGATGCGAGTGTCCGACGTCTTTTGATCGAATGAGGCAGGTACGCCAAACGCAGTTTGTCGAGCCCTCCTTAGAAGGGTTGGATTGCAGCAAAACACGACAAGGATGTTGGCGGAGCACTGCACGCGCATAGCTGGACACGGTGATGCATTTTGTCACGTTGCAGGGCTGCTCTTTTATCTGAAATATGGCTTGCGAGTGCGAAAAGAGAAGTCGTGCACGGATCGTGGCAACAGCTGGCTACCAGGAAACACAGCCCAGCCATTTTCTGACATAGATTTCGCATCTGCCGTAATACTTGCGCGGTTGAGCCGTGCCAGCCATACGTGACGTCACATCTCGGTGAGTTGTTCGTTCGGGCGGAGTCGTTCGTGTGCACTTTCGGAACGTTAAAAAAGCCGATCAAGGTTGTTCGCCCAGCTCTTCAGCTTCCGTTATTTGCACTGTGCACGACTATTATACTTGGGGACACTTTTTCTTAGCAATGGGAGCAAAGGTAGGAAGGCGGGGCCTTTCAACGTGTCGCTCCGCCATGTAGTCCGACCGCGCGGCTTTCGGCCTGCATAGACGTTGCAGATCATTTCTTTCGTTTGCTTCGACAGCCAGCACCTCTTGAACTTGACTCGAATCTTGTCTGGTGAAAACGCTTCAAGCCGTTGCGTAGTGAACGAACCAGAACCGGAACGACCCGAACAGGCGGCAGTTGCCATCTTGTCTGCAAAGTCGGGGCGTCTCTAAAACCCGCGACAGGCATCACAGTAGAAAACCTGGTGGAACCAAGGCAAGTGTTTTAAGCATAACAGCTTCATTTCGGCACATCAGTTCTATTATAAAAATATACCGTAAATATTTAGCGTTATGATTTCAATTTGTTTTGCAGAAACTACTCATGTAACTAGGGACTATATTCAGCTGTGTAGGAAGGTGGTGCGTTTTGGCTCTGTAGCTTTGGCTCCATTGCCAAGAAAAAGTGTCCCCGAGTATAGGCTGCGATAGCTCAATAAACCATAGCTACTGATGCCACTGCTGGTGGAACCGCGCTCTTGATACGTACGTACGTACGACAGCACTTGGTACGTACGACAGCACTTGATACGTACGTTCACCCTGTTCATTCGATGGACACAAAAATGGCCGACTGCGCCACAATTACCCACAATGCACTGCGCGTGGCGCGTCAGTAAATATACCCTATTACGGTTGCCAATTGCCTCGGAGCTTGCCGCAGGCGATGTCATGCACATCCGTTTAAATTAAAAAGCCGTCTAATTGGCAGCACGAGTGTTGTGTTAGTGTTTCTATAGTTCTCGATCTGCACGTTTTACCACCCAGCACTACGGTTATGCTGGGGAGTTTTGCGCGTGCCTCACGCAGTTTTCGCACAATGCATGCATCAAACTGATTTGCACGTCCGTGCCTACGCGCATCATGCTGGGCACATACATGTGAGCGCATCAAACTGCGGCATTTCCGTTAGTTGTTATAGACGGACTTAATATCACGCTCGTTAATTTTGGTACAGAGGAACTAATTAGCATCAATATGCATCGGCGGCTTCCCTTTGCAGAAAGAAGTGAGCGTTAAAGATTGCGGAGTTGCTATATCAGCGCGAAGCCCAAACGCTGTAGGCATAGGTGCCGATACCGTATATGCGACTCAGCCACAACACAGAAGCGTACACCCGGATTTCACAAATTTTTCGACACAATGCGTGTCAAGCATAAATTTAATAGAGGCTTTTAGTTTACCGCTGCCGCCTACCGCGGCCGTCTACCGCTACCGCGCCGTCACCACAGCACGAGGGTTCCTGCGTGCGAAATTTGACAGGAACGTGGTGCCATATGTCGCCCCCTGGGGTGATCTGCGCATGCGTACTGACGATCGCGCTGTAGCGGTAGACGGCAGCAGTAGCGTTAAACTAAAAGTCTCTAATAACACTGCATTGTTCCTTGAACTGCTACCCGTCTTTTTTTGCAGGTGTCATTGTGGTAACTACCGTCTAGTGGAAACGGCTGCTGAAAACATTTGCTCCCACAGCATCCTCAAAGTACGAAGAAAGCTGGAGGGTAGGAATTGCATCACGAGCCATCCCACTTTTCTTGCGGAATGTGTCAGCATACATGCACTGGAAATTGCATATTTGAGCATGATGCGCCTCAACCACTCGTTAATCTATGCAGCCGACATCCCCAGGTAAATCGTGCAAATGATGCACATTTTCCGTATTAGATACAAGTAACCTGCATATACACATGTTTTCTGCCATTTCTTCTTTTCAGGAGGTACAGGAACACAGCATACTACCAGTTCGCCATTTAGATATGGCACAGGCCAGGCAGACACAATCGGAAACCTCTACCAAGTTGTATAGTGCTTAAAATGCGTAGCGCGTTCCCGTCTCAGCATTACACGGCCTTCGGGTATGCTGAGTTTTAGGAAAATAAAGTGAATCACGAACAAAAGAAGTGGATGGTGGTGTGCATATACTTATTACACATATAGCAGGTACTGAGCATTGCATTGGTACAGCACAGGTGAAACCACAGTGCATATTTCCAGATATATCACATAAACACAAAAGTTGAACAATTCCCTAATAGCTAAATCTTCACAGCTTATCTCCATCATATACTAAGCCGCTACGAGCATCAGTGTAAAGGGTACTATGCCAAAAAAGGTCACATTTCAATAAGTGAACAAGCACATGAAGAAAGCAATCTCTACAACATACAGACCCACAGCGACCAAGAATGAGCAATTATTGTTTGCAACACCAGCATAACACATCAGAGAGCAGTGCCGTCCACTGGCAATGGCATTTATAAAAATGGTGATGTTAAAGTTTTATTTATTTGTTTGTTTATGCAATAATGCAGGCTATAAAAATTCCAAGCTGGAGTGGGGTAAAAGTAACACAGACGACCATGCGACACAATGCCAATTGCAGATTTTACACAAGCAACGAAGAAGACACTAAGAATGAAAAAAAAGTTGCGACAGGTAAGCGAAAACTCCGTGGGTGATACACACTTTTAAAAATAAAATGTAAGTACAGAGGGATGGTTGATCATTTCGCTTGACAGTTGTCCTGGGGAAGAAGGAATATTTGAAGTTGTTCACGCGGGCAAAGAATGCGTGGAGATAATTTATGAAGCTGGTAATGCTTTGTTATTCCAGATTATGGTTGTACATAGTTTGAAGGGTTAAAGCGTAGCTGGGAATGGGGGAGTTTAAAGAGGAATGTAATTCTCACTAGCCTTCTCCTGTACTCTAATGGCATGATAATGCTGATTCTCATTACTTCAGACGAGGAATCATGTTGAAAGTAGCTGTATTATATAAAAAGAACTGCTGATCTTTGCAACTGTTCAAGTCTGCTGATGTTTTCTGATGTGTTTCTTAGTGAAATGATCCCAAATGTCTCAGGTATATTGTAATCGACGTCCCATCAGCATGTTATAGGCCAGAAGGTTTGCATGGGAGGGTCTGTATTTGAACCTGTTCATGCCAGTCTCTTCAAAAAGTGTTGTTGAGCTCTCTCTGCCTGAAAACTCAGAATATCACATTTGGCTTGAACTCACGAGCATCACTTTGGTATGCCAGACTCTTCCAAAATGTGTTTTTAAGCTCTCTGTCCCTGAAAATTCAAAATATCACATTTGGCTGGCACTGATAAGCTCTCTCTTATTATTATAGGCTTTTCAAAAAGGGTTTTTGAGCTCTCTGTGTCTGAACATTAAGAATAAAACGTTCGGCTGGCGCTGACAAGCTGCTTTCCAATATGCCAGGCTCTTCAAAAATGTGTTTTTGAGCTCTCCGTGCCATAAAATGCTGAATATCACACTCGGATGGCACTGACGAGCTGCCCTCTGTTATGCCAGGCTCTTCAAAAAACGTTTTTGAGCTCTTTGTGTCTAAAAAATCAGGATATCACGTTTGGCTGGCGCTGACGAGGTGCTCTCTTATGTCAGGCTCTTCAAAAACTGTTTTTGAGCTCTCTGTGTCTGGAAATTCAGAATATCAGGTTCAGCTGGCATTGACAAGCTGCTCCCTGGTATGTCAGGCTCTGAAAAGTGTTTTTAAGCTCTCCGTGCTTGAAAATTCAAAATATCACGTTCGGCAGGCTCTGACAAGCTGCTCTTTGGTATTCCATTCTCTTCAAACAGATTTTTAAGCTTTCTGTGTCTAAAAATTCAAAATATCACATTTGGATGGCACTGAGAAGCTCCTCTCTGTTATGCTAGGCCCTTAAAAAGTGTTTTTCATCTTTCTGTGCATAAAAATTCTGAATATCACTTTTGGCTCGCACTGACCAGCTGCTCTCTGCTATGCTAGGCTATTCAACAAGTGTTTTTAAGCTCTCTGTGCTTGAAAATTCAAAATATCACGCTCGGCTGGCACTAACAAGCTGCTTTCTGGTATGCCACGCTCTTCAAAATGTGTTTTTGAGCTTTCTGTGCCTAAAACTTCAGAATATCACACTCGACTGGCGCTGACGAGCTGCCCTCTGTTATGCCAGGCTCTTCAAAAAGAGGATTTGAGCTCTCTGTGCGTGATATTTCAGGATATGTTCGGCTGGCACTGACAAGCTGCTCTATGTTATGCCAGGCTCTTCAAAAAGGGTTTTTGAGGTCTTTGTGTCTGAAAATTCAGAATATCACGTTGGGCAAGCACTGACAAGCTGCTCTCTGGTATGTCAGGCTGTTTTAAAAGTGTTTTTAAGCTATCTGTACCTGAACATTGAGAATATCACGTTCGACTGGCACTGACATGCTGCTCTCTGGTATGCCAGGTTGTTCTGGTATGCCAGGTTTTTTGAGCTCTCCGTGCCTGAGCCTTCAGAATATCACACTACTGGCGCTGGCCAGCTGCCTTCTGTTATGCCAGGCTCTTCAAAAAGTGTTTTTGAGCTCTCTGTGTGTGAACATTCAGAATATCACATTCGGCTGGCACAAACAGACTGCTCTCTGGTATGTCAGGCTCTTTGAAAAGTGTTTTAGGCTCTCCGTGCCCGAAAATTCAGAATAGCATGTTCGGCAGGAACTGACGAGCTACTCTTTTGCAACCAAAGCTCTTCAAAAAGTGTTTTTGAGCTTTCCGTGCGTTCGGCTGGCACGGACCAGCTGCTCTATGGTATGCCAGGCTCTTCATTAAGTGTATTTGAGCTCTTCGCGCCAGAAAATTGAAAATATTCGTTCGGCTGGCACCGACAGGCTGCATCACTGTCGAAAAAAAACTACAGATTCATGTCATAAAGTTGACAAAATATTCTGAAGTTATGTCGTAAACATCAAACGTTTCTGTAGTTCCGTAGTTTTTCTGTAGTATATATCTGTTGTCTGTAGTTCTGTAGCACTTTTCTGTAGTAACTGCAGAAATTTCTGATGTTACACCAGAACGTTCTGTTGTCACAACAGGTTTCCCGCAAAAACCTTACAAAAATTCTGTCGTAACAACGGAAAATTATCTGTAGTTTTTTACGACTGGGTTTCTCGCGCCTCCTCTTCAAAAAGTGTTTTTGAGAGCTCTGTGCCTGAAAAGTTAGCATATCAAGTTCGGCTGGAATTCACGAACTGTGTACATACAGCATTTAACCAGATGGACTGCACGACTGATCAGCCAGTGTGGTTCAACTGGCCTTACAAGTACCAGCAGGTTGGCAAAGCATGGGGTGATGGAGGAAGAGTGAATACAGCATTTAACCAGGTGGACTGCATGACTCATCGGCCATTATCATGCAATAGGTCTTACAAATACCAGCAGGTTGGCAACACAAGGGGCAATAGAGGAAGAGTGAATATACCATTTACCCAAGTGGACTGCACGACTGATCGGCCGGCATGGTTCAACCGGTCTTACAAATAACAGCAGGTTGGCAAGGCATGGGGCGATGGAGGAAGGTTGAATACAGCATTTAACCAGGTGGACTGCATGACTGATCGGCCGGTGTTGTGCAGTCGGTCTTACAAATACCAGAAGGTTGGCAACGCATGGGGCGATGGAGGAAGATTGAATACAGCATTTAACCAGGTGGACTACACCACTGATCGGCCGGTGTGGTTCAACCAGTCTTACAAGTACCAGCAGATTGGCAAGACATGGGGCGATCAAGGAAGAGTGAATACAAAATTTAATCAGATGGACCGCACAAATGATCGGCCGGCATGGATCAACCGGTTTTACAAGTACCAGCAGATTGGCAATACATGGGGCGATTAAGAAAGAGTGAATACAGAATTTAACCAGGTGGACTGCACGAATGATCGGCCGGCGTGGATCAACCGGTCTTACAAGTACCAGCAGGTTTGCAAGGCATGGTGCGATGGAGGAAGGGTGAATACAGAATTTAACCAGGTGGACTGCACCACTGATCGGCCGGTGTGGTTCAACCGGTCTTACAAGTACAAGCAGTAGGCAAGGCGATTGGGCGATAGAGGAGGAGTGAATACAGCATTTAACCAGGTGAACTGCACGAGTGATCGATCGGTGTAGTTCAACTGGTCTTACGAATACCAACAGGACATATTGGCAAGGCAGGGCAATGGAGGAAGATTGAATACAGCATTTAACAAGGTGGACTGCATGATTGATCAGCAGGAGTGATTTATACAGTCTTACAAGAAACAGCCGGTTTGCAAGACATGCGATGTTGGAGCAAGAGTGAATACTGCATTTAATCAACTGGACTGCACTAATGATCGGTCTTAGAGTATCAACCGGCCCTACAAGTACCAGAAGGTTGGCAAGGCATGCAGGAAGAGTGAATACAGCATTTAACCAGGTATACTGCACAAATGATCAGACGACGTGGTTCAACCGGTCTTACAAGTACCAGCAGGTTGGCAAGACATGAGGCGATCAAGGAAGCATGAATACAAAATTTAACCATGTGGACTGCACGACTGATTGACCGGTGTCGTTCAACCGGTCTTACAAAAACCAGCAGGATGAAAAGGCATGTGGCAACAGAGGGAGAGTGAATACAATATTTAACGAGGCGGAGTGCACGACTGTTCGGCTCCGGTGTGGTTCAACCAGTCTTACAAGTAATAGCAGGTCGGCAAGGCATGGGGCGATGGAGGAAGATTGAATACAGCATTTAAATAGATGGACTGCACGACTGATCAGCCGGTGTGGTTCAACCGGTCTTACAAGTACCAGCAGATTGGCAAGATATGGGCGATCAAGAAAGAGTGAATACAAAATTCAACCAGGTGGACTGCGCGAATGATCGGCTGGCGTGTATGAACCGGTCTTACAAGCACCAGCAGGTTGGCAAGGCAATTGGGCGATGCAGGAGGAGTGAATACAGCATATAACCAGGCGGACTGCATGACTGATCGGCTGGTGTCGTTCAACCAGTCTTACGAATACCAGCAGGATCGCAAGGCATGTGGCAAAAAAGGGAGACTGAATACAACATTTAACGAGGGGCACTGCACGACTAATCAGCTCCGGTGTGGTTCAACCGGTCTTACATATACTAGCAGATTGGCAAGGCATGGCGCGATAGAGGAAGATTGAACACAGCATTTAAACATGTGGACTACACGACTGATCGGCCGGTGTCGTTCAACCGGTCTTACAAACACCAGCAGGTTGGCTAAGGCATGGGGCGATGGAGGAAGATTAAAAACAGCATTTAACCAGGTGAACTGCACGATTGGTCAGCTGGAGTGGTTTAAACAGCCTTACGAGTACCAGCAGGTTGGAAAGACATGGGATGCTGGAGGAAGAGTGAATACTGCATTTAACCACATGTACTCCACGACTGAACGGCCGTAGAGGATCAACCGGTCTTACAAAAGTCAGCTGGTTGGAAAGGCATGGAGGAAGAGTGAATACAATATTTAATCAGGTAAACTGCGCGAATGATCGGCTGGCGCGGTTCAACCGGTCTTACAAGCACCAGCAAGTTGGCAAGACATGGGGCGGTGGAGGAAAATTGAATACAGAATGTAACCATGTGGACTACATTACTGATCGGCCGGTGTCATTCAACCGGTCTTACAAATACCAGCAAGTTGGCAAGGCATGTGGCAATAAGAGGATGAGTGAATACAGCATTTAACCAGGTGGACTGCATGACAGATCGTCCGGTGCGGACCAACCGGACTTACAATACCAGCAGGTTTCCAAGGCATGTGGCAATAAGACAAAGATTGAATACAGCATTTAACCAGCTGGACTGCACGACTGATCGGCCGGTGTCATTTCACCGCTCGTACAAATACCAGCAGGTTGGCAAAAACATAGGCCGATGGAGGAAGAGTGAATATAGCATTTAACCAAGTGGACTCCACGACTGATCGGCCGGTGTCGTTCAACCGGTCTTACAAATACCTGCAGGATGGCAAGACATGGGGTGATCAAGAAAGAGTGAATACAAAATTTAACCAGGTGGAATGCACGAATGATCAGCCGGCGTGGATCAATCGGTCTTGCAAGTACCAGCAGGTTGACAAGGCATAGGGTGATGGAGGAATATTGAATACAGCATTTAACAAACTTGACTACACGATTGATCGGCCGGTGTCGTTCAACCGGTCTCACAAATACCAGCAGGTTGTAAAAGGCATGGGGCGATGGAGGAAGATTGAATACAGCATTTAACCGGGTAGACTCCACGATGATCGGCCGGTGTGGTTCAACCGGTCTTACAAGCACCAGGACATTGGCAAGGCATGGGACGATGGAGGAAGAGTGAATACAGAATTAAACCCGGTGGACTACACGACTGATCGGTCGGGGTCGTTCAGCCGATCTTACAAATACCAGCAGGTCAGCAAGGCATGTGGCAATAAGAGGAAGAGTTAATACAGCATTTAACCAAGAGGACTGCACGACTGATCTCCTCCTGTGTGGCTCAACTGGCCTTAGAAGTACCTACAGGTTGGTAAGGCATGGGCAATGGCGGAAAAGACAAGACAGCATTTAACCAGCTAGACTGCACGACTTATCGGCCGGTGTCTTTCAACCGGTCTTACAAATACCAGCAGGTTGCAAGACATGGGGCGATCCAAAAAGAATGGGTAAAAATTTAACCAGCTGGACTGCACGACTGATCGGCCGGTGTGGTTGCACCGGTCTTACAGATACCAGAATTTTGGCAAGGCATGGGGCGATGGAGGAAGATTGAATACAGAATTTAAACAGGTGGACAACACGACAGATCGGCCGGTGTCGTTCAACTGGTCTTACAAATACCAGCAGGTTGCAAGGCATGTGGCAATAAGAGGAAGAGTGCATAGAGCATTTAACCTTGTGGACTGCACGACTGATCACCCGGTGTCATTCAACCGGTCTTACAAATACGAACATCTTTTAAGTGGTAACGTAAACTTGCGCAAAGAAGACGGGACAAAAAAGGCACATATACGAAATGTACGTATATGTACGTTTTGTGTCCCTTATTATATGCTCAAGTATACGTAACCTTTCAAAGATGAACCAACTCGCCCAAACAAGAGTGTTACTTAAATACCAACAGAAGAGGTTTGCAAGGCTTGGGGCGATGGAGGATGATTGAATACAGCATTTAACCAGGTGGACTGCACGACAGATCGGCCGGTGTCATTTCACCGGTCTCACAAATACCAGCAGGTTGGCAAGGCATTTGCAATATGTGGAAGAGTGAATACAGCATTTAACCAAGGCGACTACACGCCTGATCAGCTCCAGTGTAGTTCGACCGGGCTTAGAAATACCAACAGGTTAGCAAGGCATGGGCAATGGTGAAAGAGACATGACACACTTTACCAGAGGGACTGCACGACTGATCGGCCGGTCTCGTTCAACCGGGCTTACAAATACCAGCAGATTGGCAAAGCATGGGGCGATGGAGGAGGATTGAATACAGCATTTAACCAGGTGGACTGCACTACAGATCTGCCGGCGCGGACCAACCGGACTTACAATTACCAGCAGGTTTCCAAGGCATGTGGCAATAAGACGAAGAGTGAATACACGATTTAACCAGGTGGACTGCACGACTGATCGGCCGATGTCTTTTCACCGGTCTTACAAATACCAGCAGGTTGGCAAAGGCATAGGGAGATGGAGGAAGATTTAAAATAGCATTTAACCAGGTGGACTCCACGACTGATCGCCCGGTGTCGTCCAACCGGTCTTATAAATACCAGCAGGTTGTCAAGGGATGGGTCGATCAAGAAAGAGTGAACACAAAATTTAACCAGGTGGACTGCACGAATGATCAGCCGGCGTGGATCAACCGGTCTTACAAGTACTAACAGGTTGGCAAGCCTTGGGACGATGGAGGAAGAGTGAATACGGAATTAAACCCGGTGGACTACACGACTGATCGGCCGGTGTCGTTCAACCGGTCTTACAAATACGAGCAGGTCGGCAAGGCATTTGGCAATAACAGGAAGAATTAATACAGCATTTAAAAATGGGGACTGCACGACTCATCTGCTCCAGTGTGGATCAACTGGCCTTAGAAGCACCTACAGGTTGGCAAGGCATGGGCAATGCCGGAAGAGACAAGACAGCAATTAACCAGGTGGACTGCACGACTTATCGGCCGGACTCGTTCATCCGGTCTTACAAATACCAGCAAGTTTCCAAGGCATGGGGCGATGGAGGAAGAGTGAATAAAGAATTTAACCAGGTGGACTGGACGAATGATCCGCTGGCGTGGATCAACCGGTCTTACAAGTATCAGCAAGGTTGCAAGGCATGGAGGAAGAGTGAATAAAATATTTAAGTCTGCACGAATAATGTGCTGGCGTGGTTCAACCGGTCTTACAAATACCTGCAGGTTGGCAAGACATGGGGTGATCAAGAAAGAGTGAATACAAAATTTAACCAGGTGGAATGCACGAATGATCAGCCGGCATGGATAAATCGGTCTTACAAGTACCAGCAGGTTGGCAAGGCATGGGGTGATGAAGGAAGATTGAATACAGCATTTAACAAACTTGACTACACGACTGATCGACCGGTGTCGATCAACCGGTCTTACAAATACCAGCAGGTTGGATAAGGCATGGGGCAATGGAGGAAGATTAAATACAGCATTTAACCAGGTGAACTGCACGATTGGTCAGCTGGAGTGGTTTAAACAGCCTTACGAGTACCAGCAGGTTGGAAAGACATGGGATGCTGGAGGAAGAGTGAATACTGCATTTAACCAAATGGACTTCACGACTGATCGGCCGTAGAGGATCAACTGATCTTACAAAAGTCGGCTGGTTGGCAAGGCATGGAGGAAGAGTGAAAACAATATTTAATCAGGTAAACTGCACGAATAATCGGCTGGCGCGGTTCAACCGGTCTTACAAGCACCAGCAGGTTGGCAAGACATGGGGCGGTGGAGGAAAATTGAATACAGAATGTAACCATGTGGACTACATTACTGATCGGCCGGTGTCATTCAACCGGTTTAACAAATACCAGCCGGTTGGCAAGGCATGTGGCAATAAGAGGATGACTGAATACAGCATTTAACCAGGTGGACTGCATGACAGATCGTCCGGTGCGGACCAACCGGACATAAAATACCAGCAGGTTTCCAAGGCATGTGGCAGTAAGACAAAGAGTGAATACAGCATTTAACCAGGTGGACTGCACGACTGATCGGCCGGTGTCATTTCACCGGTCTTACAAATGCCAGCAGATTGGTTAAATCATAGGGCGATGGAGGAAGAATGAATATAGTATTTAACCAAGTGGACTCCATGACTGATCGGCCGGTGTCGTTCAACCGGTCTTACAAATACCTGCAGGTTGGCAAGACATGGGGTGATCAAGGAAGAGTGAATACAAAATTTAACCAGGTGGAATGCATGAATGATCAGCCGGCGTGGATCAATCTGTCTTACAAATACCAGCAGGTTGGCAAGGCATGGGGTGATGGAGGAAGATTGAATACAGCATTTAACTAACTTGACTACACGACTGATCGGCCGGTGTCGTTCAACCGGTCTTACAAATACCAGCAGGTTGTAAAAGGCATGGGGCGATGGAGGAAGATTGAATACACCATTTAACCGGGTGGACTCCCCGACGATCGGCCGGTGTGGTTCAACTGGTCTTACAAGCACCAGCAGATTGGCAAGTCATGTGGCAATTAGAGGAAGAGTTAATACAGCATTTAACCAAGGGGACTGCACGACTGATCTGCTCCAGTGTGGCTCAACTGCCCTTAGAAGTACCTACAGGTTGGCAAGGCATGGGCAATGGCGGAAGAGACAAGACAGCATTTAACCAGGTGGACTGCACGACTTATCGGCCGGTGTCGTTCAACCGGTCTTACAAATACCAGCAGGTTGGCAAGACATGGGGCGATGAAAAAAGAATGGGTAAAAATCTAACCAGCTGGACTGCACGACTGATCGGCCGGTGTGGTTGCACCGGTCTTACAGATACCAGAATTTTAGCAAGGCATAGGGCGATGGAGGAAGATTGAATACAGAATTTAAACAGGTGGACAACATGACTGATCGGCCGGTATCGTTCAACTGGTCTTACAAATACCAGCATGTTGCAAGGCATGTGGCAATAAGAGGAAGAGTGCAAAGAGCATTTAACCAGGTGGACTGCACGACTGATCACCCGGTGTCATTCAACCGGTCTTACAAATACGAACATCTTTGAAATATTAACTTAACTTGCGCAAAGAAGACTGCACACAAAAAAGGCACATATACGAAATGTACGTATATGTACGTTTTGTGTCCCGTATTATATGCTCAAGTATACGTAACCTTTCCAAGATGAACCAACTCGCACAAACAAGAGTATTACTTAAATACCAACAGGAGAGGTTTGAAAGCCTTGGGGCGATGGAGGATGATTGAATACAGCACTTAACCAGGTGGACTGCACGACAGATCGGTCGGTGTCATTTCACCGGTCTTAAAAATACCAGCAGGTTGGCAAGGCATTTGCAACATGTGGAAGAGTGAATACACCATTTAACCAAGGCGACTGCACGCCTGATCGGCTGCAGTGTAGTTCAACCGGGCTTACAAATTCCAACAGGTTAGCAAGGCATGGGCAATGGTGGAAGAGACAAGACACTTTACCAGAGGGACTGCACGACTGATCGGCCGGTCTCGTTCAACCGGGCTCACAAATACCAGCAGGTTGGCAAGGCATGGCGCGATGGAGGATGATTGAATACAGCATTCTGCACTACTGCACTACAGATTTTCCGGTGCGGACCAACCGGACTTACAATTAAAAGCAGGTATCCAAGGCATGTGGCAATAAGACAAAGAGTGAATACACGATTTAACCAGGTGGACTGCACGACTGACCGGCCGGTGTCTTTTCACCGGTCTTACAAATACCAGGAGGTTGGCAAAGGCATAGGGCGATGGAGGAAGATTTAAAATAGCATTTAACCAGGTGGACTCCACGACTGATCGCCCGGTGTCGTTCAACCGGTCTTACAAATACCAGCAGGTTGTCAAGACATGGGTCGATCAAGAAAGAGTGAATAAAAAATTTAACCAGGTGGACTGCACGAATGATCAGCCGGCGTGGATCAACCGGTCTTACAAGTACGAACAGGTTGGAAAGGCTTGGGACGATGGAGGAAGAGTGAATACTGAATCAAACCCGGTGGACTACACGACTGATCGGCTGGTGTCGTTCAACCGGTCTTACAAATACGAGCAGGTCGGCAAGGCATTTGGCAATAACAGGAAGAATTAATACAGAATTTAAACATGGGGACAGCACGACTGATCTGCTCCAGTGTGGATCAACTGGCCTTAGAAGTACCTACAGGTTGGCAAGGCATGGCCAATGGCGGAAGAGACAAGACAGCAATTAACCAGGTGGACTGCATGACTTATCGGCCGGACGCCTTCAACCGGTCTTACAAATACCAGCAAGTTTCCAAGGCATGGGGCGATGGAGGAAGAGTGAATAAAGAATTTAAGCAGGTGGACTGGACGAATGATCCGCTCGCGTGGTTCAACCGGTCTTACAAGTATCAGCAGATTGGCAAGGCATGGAGCAAGAGTGAATAAAATATTTAACCAGGTAGTCTGCACGAATAATCGGCTGGCGTGGTTCAACCGGTCTTACAAGCACCAGCAGGCAGGCAATACATGGGGCGATCAAGGAAGAGTGAATAAAAATTTAACCAGCTGGATTGTACGACTGATCGACCAGCGTGGTTGTACCGGTCTAACAGATACCAACATTTTGGCAAGGCATGGGGCGGTGGAGGAAGATTAAATACATAATTTAACCAGGTGGACTACACGACTGATCGGCCGGTGTCGTTCAACCGGTCTTACAAATACCAGCAGGTTGGCAAGGCATGTGGCAATAACAGGAAGAGTGAACACAGCATTTAACCAGGTGGGCTGCATGACTGAGCAGCCGGTGTCATTCAACCGGTCTTGCAAATACGAACAGGATAGGTTTGCAAGGAATTGGGCGATGGAGGATGATTGAATGCAGCATTTAACCAGGCGGACTGCACGACTGATCAGCCAGTGTGGACCAACCGTTCTTACAATTACCAGCAGGTTTCCGAGGCACCTCACAATAAGAGGAAGAGTGAATACAACATTTAACCAGGTTGATTGCATGACTAATCGGCCGGCGTCATTCCACCGGTCTTTCAGATACCAGCAGGTTGGCAAAGGTGTAAGGCGTTGGAGGAAGATTGAATACATCATTTAACCAGGTGGACTCCACGACTGATCAGCCGGTGTGGTTCAACCGGTCTTAGAAGTACTAACAGGTTCGCAAGGCATGAGCAATAGTGGTAGAGACAAGACAGCATTTTACCAGATGGACTCACGACTGATCGGCCGGTCTCATTCAACAGGTCTTACAAATACCATCAGGTTGGCAAAGCATGAGGCGAGGGAGGAAGATTGAATACAGCATTTATCCAGGGGGACTGCACGAGTGATCGGCTCCGGTCTGGTTCAACCGGTTTTGCAAGTACTAGCAGGTTCGCAAGGCCGTGGCGATGGTGGCAGAAGACAGCGTTTAACCAGGTGTTCTGCACGACTGATCGGCCGGTGTCGTACAACCGGTCTTACAAATTCCAGCAGGTTGGCAAGGCATGGGGCGATGGAGGAATATCGGATACAGCATTTAACCACGTCGACTACACCAGTGATCGGCCGGTGTCATTCAACCGGTCTTACAAATACCAGCAGGTTGGCAAAGGCATGCGGCGATGGAGGAAGACTGAATACGGCATTTAACCAGGTGGACTCCATCACTGATCGGCCTGTGTGGTTCAACCGGTCTTACAAGTACCAGCCGGTAGGGCAAAGCAACTGGCGGATGGAGGTGGAGTGAATACCGAGGACAGGCTGCAAGTCATGGGACGAAGGAGGAAAAGTGAACACAAAATTTAACCAGGTAGACTGCACGACTGATAGTCCGGTGTCGTTCAACCGGTCTTACAAATACCTTCAGGTTGGCAAGGTTTGTGGCAATCAGAGGAAGAGTGAATACAGCATTTACCCAGGTGGACTGCACGACTTATCGGCCGATCTAGTTCAACTGGTCTTACAAATACCAGCAGGTTGGCAAGGCATTAGGCGATGGAGGAAGAGCGAATAAAGAATTTAACCAGGTAGATTGCACGAGTGATCAGAAGGTGTGGTTAAACCGCTCTGACAAGTACCAGCAGGTTTGCAAGGCTAGGGGCAATGGAGGAAGAGTGAATACAAAATTTATCCAGGTGGATTGCACAACTGATCGGCCGGTGTCGTTCAACCGGTCGGAAAGATACCAACAGGACACGTTGGCCAGGATTGGGGTGATGGATGAAAATTGAATAGAGCATTTATCCAGGGGGACTGCACGACTGATCGGCTTCGTTGTAGTTCAACTGGTTTTACAAGTACTAGCAGGATGGCAAGGCATGGGGCGATGCCGTGAGAAGACAGAATTTATCTAGGTGGACTGCCTGACTGATTGGCCGGTGTCGCTCAACCGGTCTTACAATTAGGTTGACAAAAGAGTGGGGCGGTGGATCAAGATTGAATACAGCATATAACCAGGTGGACTCCACGACTGATCGGCCGTTGTGGTTCAACCGGTCTTAAGTGTACCAGCAGATCGGCTAGACATGGGGCGATCAAGAAAGAGTGAATACAGATATTACCCAGGTGGACTGCACGAATTATCCGCCGGTGCGGATCAACCGGTCTTACAAGTACCAGCTGGTTGGCAAGACATGGGATGATGGAGGAAGAGTGAATGCAGAATTTAACCAGGGGGACTGCACGACTGATCGGCTCCGTTGTAGTTCAACTGGTTTTACAAGTACTAGCAGGATGGCAAGGCATGGGGCGATGCCGTGAGAAGACAGAATTTATCTAGGTGGACTGCCTGACTGATTGGCCGGTGTCGCTCAACCGATCTTACAATTAGGTTGACAAAAGAGTGGGGCGGTGGATCAAGATTGAATACAGCATATAACCAGGTGGACTCCACGACTGATCGGCCGTTGTGGTTCAACCGGTCTTAAGTGTACCAGCAGATCGGCTAGACATGGGGCGATCAAGAAAGAGTGAATACAGATATTACCCAGGTGGACTGCACGAATTATCCGCCGGTGCGGATCAACCGGTCTTACAAATACCTGCAGGATGGCAAGACATGGGGTGATCAAGAAAGAGTGAATACAAAATTTAACCAGGTGGAATGCACGAATGATCAGCCGGCGTGGATCAATCGGTCTTGCAAGTACCAGCAGGTTGACAAGGCATAGGGTGATGGAGGAATATTGAATACAGCATTTAACAAACTTGACTACACGATTGATCGGCCGGTGTCGTTCAACCGGTCTCACAAATACCAGCAGGTTGTAAAAGGCATGGGGCGATGGAGGAAGATTGAATACAGCATTTAACCGGGTAGACTCCACGATGATCGGCCGGTGTGGTTCAACCGGTCTTACAAGCACCAGGACATTGGCAAGGCATGGGACGATGGAGGAAGATTGAATACAGCATTTAACCGGGTAGACTCCACGATGATCGGCCGGTGTGGTTCAACCGGTCTTACAAGCACCAGGACATTGGCAAGGCATGGGACGATGGAGGAAGAGTGAATACAGAATTAAACCCGGTGGACTACACGACTGATCGGTCGGGGTCGTTCAGCCGATCTTACAAATACCAGCCGGTCAGCAAGGCATGTGGCAATAAGAGGAAGAGTTAATACAGCATTTAACCAAGAGGACTGCACGACTGATCTCCTCCTGTGTGGCTCAACTGGCCTTAGAAGTACCTACAGGTTGGTAAGGCATGGGCAATGGCGGAAAAGACAAGACAGCATTTAACCAGCTAGACTGCACGACTTATCGGCCGGTGTCTTTCAACCGGTCTTACAAATACCAGCAGGTTGGCAAGACATGGGGCGATCCAAAAAGAATGGGTAAAAATTTAACCAGCTGGACTGCACGACTGATCGGCCGGTGTGGTTGCACCGGTCTTACAGATACCAGAATTTTGGCAAGGCATGGGGCGATGGAGGAAGATTGAATACAGAATTTAAACAGGTGGACAACACGACAGATCGGCCGGTGTCGTTCAACTGGTCTTACAAATACCAGCAGGTTGCAAGGCATGTGGCAATAAGAGGAAGAGTGCATAGAGCATTTAACCTTGTGGACTGCACGACTGATCACCCGGTGTCATTCAACCGGTCTTACAAATACGAACATCTTTTAAGTGGTAACGTAAACTTGCGCAAAGAAGACGGGACAAAAAAGGCACATATACGAAATGTACGTATATGTACGTTTTGTGTCCCTTATTATATGCTCAAGTATACGTAACCTTTCAAAGATGAACCAACTCGCCCAAACAAGAGTGTTACTTAAATACCAACAGAAGAGGTTTGCAAGGCTTGGGGCGATGGAGGATGATTGAATACAGCATTTAACCAGGTGGACTGCACGACAGATCGGCCGGTGTCATTTCACCGGTCTCACAAATACCAGCAGGTTGGCAAGGCATTTGCAATATGTGGAAGAGTGAATACAGCATTTAACCAAGGCGACTACACGCCTGATCAGCTCCAGTGTAGTTCGACCGGGCTTAGAAATACCAACAGGTTAGCAAGGCATGGGCAATGGTGAAAGAGACATGACACACTTTACCAGAGGGACTGCACGACTGATCGGCCGGTCTCGTTCAACCGGGCTTACAAATACCAGCAGATTGGCAAAGCATGGGGCGATGGAGGAGGATTGAATACAGCATTTAACCAGGTGGACTGCACTACAGATCTGCCGGCGCGGACCAACCGGACTTACAATTACCAGCAGGTTTCCAAGGCATGTGGCAATAAGACGAAGAGTGAATACACGATTTAACCAGGTGGACTGCACGACTGATCGGCCGATGTCTTTTCACCGGTCTTACAAATACCAGCAGGTTGGCAAAGGCATAGGGAGATGGAGGAAGATTTAAAATAGCATTTAACCAGGTGGACTCCACGACTGATCGCCCGGTGTCGTCCAACCGGTCTTATAAATACCAGCAGGTTGTCAAGGGATGGGTCGATCAAGAAAGAGTGAACACAAAATTTAACCAGGTGGACTGCACGAATGATCAGCCGGCGTGGATCAACCGGTCTTACAAGTACTAACAGGTTGGCAAGCCTTGGGACGATGGAGGAAGAGTGAATACGGAATTAAACCCGGTGGACTACACGACTGATCGGCCGGTGTCGTTCAACCGGTCTTACAAATACGAGCAGGTCGGCAAGGCATTTGGCAATAACAGGAAGAATTAATACAGCATTTAAAAATGGGGACTGCACGACTCATCTGCTCCAGTGTGGATCAACTGGCCTTAGAAGCACCTACAGGTTGGCAAGGCATGGGCAATGCCGGAAGAGACAAGACAGCAATTAACCAGGTGGACTGCACGACTTATCGGCCGGACTCGTTCATCCGGTCTTACAAATACCAGCAAGTTTCCAAGGCATGGGGCGATGGAGGAAGAGTGAATAAAGAATTTAACCAGGTGGACTGGACGAATGATCCGCTGGCGTGGATCAACCGGTCTTACAAGTATCAGCAAGGTTGCAAGGCATGGAGGAAGAGTGAATAAAATATTTAAGTCTGCACGAATAATGTGCTGGCGTGGTTCAACCGGTCTTACAAATACCTGCAGGTTGGCAAGACATGGGGTGATCAAGAAAGAGTGAATACAAAATTTAACCAGGTGGAATGCACGAATGATCAGCCGGCATGGATAAATCGGTCTTACAAGTACCAGCAGGTTGGCAAGGCATGGGGTGATGAAGGAAGATTGAATACAGCATTTAACAAACTTGACTACACGACTGATCGACCGGTGTCGATCAACCGGTCTTACAAATACCAGCAGGTTGGATAAGGCATGGGGCAATGGAGGAAGATTAAATACAGCATTTAACCAGGTGAACTGCACGATTGGTCAGCTGGAGTGGTTTAAACAGCCTTACGAGTACCAGCAGGTTGGAAAGACATGGGATGCTGGAGGAAGAGTGAATACTGCATTTAACCAAATGGACTTCACGACTGATCGGCCGTAGAGGATCAACTGATCTTACAAAAGTCTGCTGGTTGGCAAGGCATGGAGGAAGAGTGAAAACAATATTTAATCAGGTAAACTGCACGAATAATCGGCTGGCGCGGTTCAACCGGTCTTACAAGCACCAGCAGGTTGGCAAGACATGGGGCGGTGGAGGAAAATTGAATACAGAATGTAACCATGTGGACTACATTACTGATCGGCCGGTGTCATTCAACCGGTTTAACAAATACCAGCCGGTTGGCAAGGCATGTGGCAATAAGAGGATGACTGAATACAGCATTTAACCAGGTGGACTGCATGACAGATCGTCCGGTGCGGACCAACCGGACATAAAATACCAGCAGGTTTCCAAGGCATGTGGCAGTAAGACAAAGAGTGAATACAGCATTTAACCAGGTGGACTGCACGACTGATCGGCCGGTGTCATTTCACCGGTCTTACAAATGCCAGCAGATTGGTTAAATCATAGGGCGATGGAGGAAGAATGAATATAGTATTTAACCAAGTGGACTCCATGACTGATCGGCCGGTGTCGTTCAACCGGTCTTACAAATACCTGCAGGTTGGCAAGACATGGGGTGATCAAGGAAGAGTGAATACAAAATTTAACCAGGTGGAATGCATGAATGATCAGCCGGCGTGGATCAATCTGTCTTACAAATACCAGCAGGTTGGCAAGGCATGGGGTGATGGAGGAAGATTGAATACAGCATTTAACTAACTTGACTACACGACTGATCGGCCGGTGTCGTTCAACCGGTCTTACAAATACCAGCAGGTTGTAAAAGGCATGGGGCGATGGAGGAAGATTGAATACACCATTTAACCGGGTGGACTCCCCGACGATCGGCCGGTGTGGTTCAACTGGTCTTACAAGCACCAGCAGATTGGCAAGTCATGTGGCAATTAGAGGAAGAGTTAATACAGCATTTAACCAAGGGGACTGCACGACTGATCTGCTCCAGTGTGGCTCAACTGCCCTTAGAAGTACCTACAGGTTGGCAAGGCATGGGCAATGGCGGAAGAGACAAGACAGCATTTAACCAGGTGGACTGCACGACTTATCGGCCGGTGTCGTTCAACCGGTCTTACAAATACCAGCAGGTTGGCAAGACATGGGGCGATGAAAAAAGAATGGGTAAAAATCTAACCAGCTGGACTGCACGACTGATCGGCCGGTGTGGTTGCACCGGTCTTACAGATACCAGAATTTTAGCAAGGCATAGGGCGATGGAGGAAGATTGAATACAGAATTTAAACAGGTGGACAACATGACTGATCGGCCGGTATCGTTCAACTGGTCTTACAAATACCAGCATGTTGCAAGGCATGTGGCAATAAGAGGAAGAGTGCAAAGAGCATTTAACCAGGTGGACTGCACGACTGATCACCCGGTGTCATTCAACCGGTCTTACAAATACGAACATCTTTGAAATATTAACTTAACTTGCGCAAAGAAGACTGCACACAAAAAAGGCACATATACGAAATGTACGTATATGTACGTTTTGTGTCCCGTATTATATGCTCAAGTATACGTAACCTTTCCAAGATGAACCAACTCGCACAAACAAGAGTATTACTTAAATACCAACAGGAGAGGTTTGAAAGCCTTGGGGCGATGGAGGATGATTGAATACAGCACTTAACCAGGTGGACTGCACGACAGATCGGTCGGTGTCATTTCACCGGTCTTAAAAATACCAGCAGGTTGGCAAGGCATTTGCAACATGTGGAAGAGTGAATACACCATTTAACCAAGGCGACTGCACGCCTGATCGGCTGCAGTGTAGTTCAACCGGGCTTACAAATTCCAACAGGTTAGCAAGGCATGGGCAATGGTGGAAGAGACAAGACACTTTACCAGAGGGACTGCACGACTGATCGGCCGGTCTCGTTCAACCGGGCTCACAAATACCAGCAGGTTGGCAAGGCATGGCGCGATGGAGGATGATTGAATACAGCATTCTGCACTACTGCACTACAGATTTTCCGGTGCGGACCAACCGGACTTACAATTAAAAGCAGGTATCCAAGGCATGTGGCAATAAGACAAAGAGTGAATACACGATTTAACCAGGTGGACTGCACGACTGACCGGCCGGTGTCTTTTCACCGGTCTTACAAATACCAGGAGGTTGGCAAAGGCATAGGGCGATGGAGGAAGATTTAAAATAGCATTTAACCAGGTGGACTCCACGACTGATCGCCCGGTGTCGTTCAACCGGTCTTACAAATACCAGCAGGTTGTCAAGACATGGGTCGATCAAGAAAGAGTGAATAAAAAATTTAACCAGGTGGACTGCACGAATGATCAGCCGGCGTGGATCAACCGGTCTTACAAGTACGAACAGGTTGGAAAGGCTTGGGACGATGGAGGAAGAGTGAATACTGAATCAAACCCGGTGGACTACACGACTGATCGGCTGGTGTCGTTCAACCGGTCTTACAAATACGAGCAGGTCGGCAAGGCATTTGGCAATAACAGGAAGAATTAATACAGAATTTAAACATGGGGACAGCACGACTGATCTGCTCCAGTGTGGATCAACTGGCCTTAGAAGTACCTACAGGTTGGCAAGGCATGGCCAATGGCGGAAGAGACAAGACAGCAATTAACCAGGTGGACTGCATGACTTATCGGCCGGACGCCTTCAACCGGTCTTACAAATACCAGCAAGTTTCCAAGGCATGGGGCGATGGAGGAAGAGTGAATAAAGAATTTAAGCAGGTGGACTGGACGAATGATCCGCTCGCGTGGTTCAACCGGTCTTACAAGTATCAGCAGATTGGCAAGGCATGGAGCAAGAGTGAATAAAATATTTAACCAGGTAGTCTGCACGAATAATCGGCTGGCGTGGTTCAACCGGTCTTACAAGCACCAGCAGGCAGGCAATACATGGGGCGATCAAGGAAGAGTGAATAAAAATTTAACCAGCTGGATTGTACGACTGATCGACCAGCGTGGTTGTACCGGTCTAACAGATACCAACATTTTGGCAAGGCATGGGGCGGTGGAGGAAGATTAAATACATAATTTAACCAGGTGGACTACACGACTGATCGGCCGGTGTCGTTCAACCGGTCTTACAAATACCAGCAGGTTGGCAAGGCATGTGGCAATAACAGGAAGAGTGAACACAGCATTTAACCAGGTGGGCTGCATGACTGAGCAGCCGGTGTCATTCAACCGGTCTTGCAAATACGAACAGGATAGGTTTGCAAGGAATTGGGCGATGGAGGATGATTGAATGCAGCATTTAACCAGGCGGACTGCACGACTGATCAGCCAGTGTGGACCAACCGTTCTTACAATTACCAGCAGGTTTCCGAGGCACCTCACAATAAGAGGAAGAGTGAATACAACATTTAACCAGGTTGATTGCATGACTAATCGGCCGGCGTCATTCCACCGGTCTTTCAGATACCAGCAGGTTGGCAAAGGTGTAAGGCGTTGGAGGAAGATTGAATACATCATTTAACCAGGTGGACTCCACGACTGATCAGCCGGTGTGGTTCAACCGGTCTTAGAAGTACTAACAGGTTCGCAAGGCATGAGCAATAGTGGTAGAGACAAGACAGCATTTTACCAGATGGACTGCACGACTGATCGGCCGGTCTCATTCAACAGGTCTTACAAATACCATCAGGTTGGCAAAGCATGAGGCGAGGGAGGAAGATTGAATACAGCATTTATCCAGGGGGACTGCACGAGTGATCGGCTCCGGTCTGGTTCAACCGGTTTTGCAAGTACTAGCAGGTTCGCAAGGCCGTGGCGATGGTGGCAGAAGACAGCGTTTAACCAGGTGTTCTGCACGACTGATCGGCCGGTGTCGTACAACCGGTCTTACAAATTCCAGCAGGTTGGCAAGGCATGGGGCGATGGAGGAATATCGGATACAGCATTTAACCACGTCGACTACACCAGTGATCGGCCGGTGTCATTCAACCGGTCTTACAAATACCAGCAGGTTGGCAAAGGCATGCGGCGATGGAGGAAGACTGAATACGGCATTTAACCAGGTGGACTCCATCACTGATCGGCCTGTGTGGTTCAACCGGTCTTACAAGTACCAGCCGGTAGGGCAAAGCAACTGGCGGATGGAGGTGGAGTGAATACCGAGGACAGGCTGCAAGTCATGGGACGAAGGAGGAAAAGTGAACACAAAATTTAACCAGGTAGACTGCACGACTGATAGTCCGGTGTCGTTCAACCGGTCTTACAAATACCTTCAGGTTGGCAAGGTTTGTGGCAATCAGAGGAAGAGTGAATACAGCATTTACCCAGGTGGACTGCACGACTTATCGGCCGATCTAGTTCAACTGGTCTTACAAATACCAGCAGGTTGGCAAGGCATTAGGCGATGGAGGAAGAGCGAATAAAGAATTTAACCAGGTAGATTGCACGAGTGATCAGAAGGTGTGGTTAAACCGCTCTGACAAGTACCAGCAGGTTTGCAAGGCTAGGGGCAATGGAGGAAGAGTGAATACAAAATTTATCCAGGTGGATTGCAAAACTGATCGGCCGGTGTCGTTCAACCGGTCGGAAAGATACCAACAGGACACGTTGGCCAGGATTGGGGTGATGGATGAAAATTGAATAGAGCATTTATCCAGGGGGACTGCACGACTGATCGGCTTCGTTGTAGTTCAACTGGTTTTACAAGTACTAGCAGGATGGCAAGGCATGGGGCGATGCCGTGAGAAGACAGAATTTATCTAGGTGGACTGCCTGACTGATTGGCCGGTGTCGCTCAACCGGTCTTACAATTAGGTTGACAAAAGAGTGGGGCGGTGGATCAAGATTGAATACAGCATATAACCAGGTGGACTCCACGACTGATCGGCCGTTGTGGTTCAACCGGTCTTAAGTGTACCAGCAGATCGGCTAGACATGGGGCGATCAAGAAAGAGTGAATACAGATATTACCCAGGTGGACTGCACGAATTATCCGCCGGTGCGGATCAACCGGTCTTACAAGTACCAGCTGGTTGGCAAGACATGGGATGATGGAGGAAGAGTGAATGCAGAATTTAACCAGGGGGACTGCACGACTGATCGGCTCCGTTGTAGTTCAACTGGTTTTACAAGTACTAGCAGGATGGCAAGGCATGGGGCGATGCCGTGAGAAGACAGAATTTATCTAGGTGGACTGCCTGACTGATTGGCCGGTGTCGCTCAACCGGTCTTACAATTAGGTTGACAAAAGAGTGGGGCGGTGGATCAAGATTGAATACAGCATATAACCAGGTGGACTCCACGACTGATCGGCCGTTGTGGTTCAACCGGTCTTAAGTGTACCAGCAGATCGGCTAGACATGGGGCGATCAAGAAAGAGTGAATACAGATATTACCCAGGTGGACTGCACGAATTATCCGCCGGTGCGGATCAACCGGTCTTACAAGTACCAGCTGGTTGGCAAGACATGGGATGATGGAGGAAGAGTGAATGCAGAATTTAACCAGGTGGACTGCACGAATGATCGGTTGGTGTGGTTCAACCGGTCTTACAAGTATAAGAGGGTTGGCAAGGCATGGAGGAAGAATGAATACAATATTTTTACCAGATTGACTGCACGAATGATCGGCCGGCATGGTTCAACCGGTCTTACAAATACCAGCAGGTTGTCAAGACATGGGTCGATCAAGAAAGAGTGAATAAAAAATTTAACCAGGTGGACTGCACGAATGATCAGCCGGCGTGGATCAACCGGTCTTACAAGTACGAACAGGTTGGAAAGGCTTGGGACGATGGAGGAAGAGTGAATACTGAATCAAACCCGGTGGACTACACGACTGATCGGCTGGTGTCGTTCAACCGGTCTTACAAATACGAGCAGGTCGGCAAGGCATTTGGCAATAACAGGAAGAATTAATACAGAATTTAAACATGGGGACAGCACGACTGATCTGCTCCAGTGTGGATCAACTGGCCTTAGAAGTACCTACAGGTTGGCAAGGCATGGCCAATGGCGGAAGAGACAAGACAGCAATTAACCAGGTGGACTGCATGACTTATCGGCCGGACGCCTTCAACCGGTCTTACAAATACCAGCAAGTTTCCAAGGCATGGGGCGATGGAGGAAGAGTGAATAAAGAATTTAAGCAGGTGGACTGGACGAATGATCCGCTCGCGTGGTTCAACCGGTCTTACAAGTATCAGCAGATTGGCAAGGCATGGAGCAAGAGTGAATAAAATATTTAACCAGGTAGTCTGCACGAATAATCGGCTGGCGTGGTTCAACCGGTCTTACAAGCACCAGCAGGCAGGCAATACATGGGGCGATCAAGGAAGAGTGAATAAAAATTTAACCAGCTGGATTGTACGACTGATCGACCAGCGTGGTTGTACCGGTCTAACAGATACCAACATTTTGGCAAGGCATGGGGCGGTGGAGGAAGATTAAATACATAATTTAACCAGGTGGACTACACGACTGATCGGCCGGTGTCGTTCAACCGGTCTTACAAATACCAGCAGGTTGGCAAGGCATGTGGCAATAACAGGAAGAGTGAACACAGCATTTAACCAGGTGGGCTGCATGACTGAGCAGCCGGTGTCATTCAACCGGTCTTGCAAATACGAACAGGATAGGTTTGCAAGGAATTGGGCGATGGAGGATGATTGAATGCAGCATTTAACCAGGCGGACTGCACGACTGATCAGCCAGTGTGGACCAACCGTTCTTACAATTACCAGCAGGTTTCCGAGGCACCTCACAATAAGAGGAAGAGTGAATACAACATTTAACCAGGTTGATTGCATGACTAATCGGCCGGCGTCATTCCACCGGTCTTTCAGATACCAGCAGGTTGGCAAAGGTGTAAGGCGTTGGAGGAAGATTGAATACATCATTTAACCAGGTGGACTCCACGACTGATCAGCCGGTGTGGTTCAACCGGTCTTAGAAGTACTAACAGGTTCGCAAGGCATGAGCAATAGTGGTAGAGACAAGACAGCATTTTACCAGATGGACTGCACGACTGATCGGCCGGTCTCATTCAACAGGTCTTACAAATACCATCAGGTTGGCAAAGCATGAGGCGAGGGAGGAAGATTGAATACAGCATTTATCCAGGGGGACTGCACGAATGATCGGCTCCGGTCTGGTTCAACCGGTTTTGCAAGTACTAGCAGGTTCTCAAGGCCGTGGCGATGGTGGCAGAAGACAGCGTTTAACCAGGTGTTCTGCACGACTGATCGGCCGGTGTCGTACAACCGGTCTTACAAATTCCAGCAGGTTGGCAAGGCATGGGGCGATGGAGGAATATCGGATACAGCATTTAACCACGTCGACTACACCAGTGATCGGCCGGTGTCATTCAACCGGTCTTACAAATACCAGCAGGTTGGCAAAGGCATGCGGCGATGGAGGAAGACTGAATACGGCATTTAACCAGGTGGACTCCATCACTGATCGGCCTGTGTGGTTCAACCGGTCTTACAAGTACCAGCCGGTAGGGCAAAGCAACTGGCGGATGGAGGTGGAGTGAATACCGAGGACAGGCTGCAAGTCATGGGACGAAGGAGGAAAAGTGAACACAAAATTTAACCAGGTAGACTGCACGACTGATAGTCCGGTGTCGTTCAACCGGTCTTACAAATACCTTCAGGTTGGCAAGGTTTGTGGCAATCAGAGGAAGAGTGAATACAGCATTTACCCAGGTGGACTGCACGACTTATCGGCCGATCTAGTTCAACTGGTCTTACAAATACCAGCAGGTTGGCAAGGCATTAGGCGATGGAGGAAGAGCGAATAAAGAATTTAACCAGGTAGATTGCACGAGTGATCAGAAGGTGTGGTTAAACCGCTCTGACAAGTACCAGCAGGTTTGCAAGGCTAGGGGCAATGGAGGAAGAGTGAATACAAAATTTATCCAGGTGGATTGCACAACTGATCGGCCGGTGTCGTTCAACCGGTCGGAAAGATACCAACAGGACACGTTGGCCAGGATTGGGGTGATGGATGAAAATTGAATAGAGCATTTATCCAGGGGGACTGCACGACTGATCGGCTCCGTTGTAGTTCAACTGGTTTTACAAGTACTAGCAGGATGGCAAGGCATGGGGCGATGCCGTGAGAAGACAGAATTTATCTAGGTGGACTGCCTGACTGATTGGCCGGTGTCGCTCAACCGGTCTTACAATTAGGTTGACAAAAGAGTGGGGCGGTGGATCAAGATTGAATACAGCATATAACCAGGTGGACTCCACGACTGATCGGCCGTTGTGGTTCAACCGGTCTTAAGTGTACCAGCAGATCGGCTAGACATGGGGCGATCAAGAAAGAGTGAATACAGATATTACCCAGGTGGACTGCACGAATTATCCGCCGGTGCGGATCAACCGGTCTTACAAGTACCAGCTGGTTGGCAAGACATGGGATGATGGAGGAAGAGTGAATGCAGAATTTAACCAGGTGGACTGCACGAATGATCGGTTGGTGTGGTTCAACCGGTCTTACAAGTATAAGAGGGTTGGCAAGGCATGGAGGAAGAATGAATACAATATTTTTACCAGATTGACTGCACGAATGATCGGCCGGCATGGTTCAACCGGGCTTACAAGCACCAGCAGGTTGACAAGCCATGGGGCGATCAAGGAAGAGTGAATAAAAAATTAACCAGCTGAATTGCACGACTGATCGGTCGGCGTGGTTGCACCAGTCTTACAGATACCAGAATTTTGGAAAGGCATGGGGCGATGAACGAAGATTGAATACAGAATTTAACCAGGTGGACTGCACGATTGATCGGCCTGTGTGGTTCAACCGGTCTTACAAATACCAACAGGACAGGTTTGCGAGGCATGGGGCGATGGAGGATGATTGAATACAGCAATTAACCAGGTGGACTGCACGACTTATCGGCCGCTGTGGACCAACCGGTCTTACAATTACCAGCAGGTTGGCAAAGGCATAGGGCGATGCAGGAAGATTGAATATATCATTTTACCAGGTGCACTCCACGACTGATCGGCCAGTGTCGTTCAACCGGTCTTACAAATAGCAGCAGGTTGGCAAGGCATGAGGCAATAAGAAGAGTGAATACAGCATTTAACCAAGGGGACTGTACGAATGATCGTCCGGCGTGGATCAACCGATCTTACAAGTACCAGCAGGTTTGCAAGGCAAATGGCAATAATAGGAAGAATGAATACAACATTTAACCAAGGGGACTGCGCGACTGTTCGGCTCCATTGGGTTTCAACCGGTGTTAGAATTACCAACAGGTTGGCAAAGCATGGGGCAATGGCGGAAGCGACAAGACAGCATTTACCCAGGTGGACTGCACGAATTATCGGCCGGCGTGGATCAACCGGTCTAAAACGTAAAAGCAGGTTTGCAAGGCATGGAGTGGTGGAGGAAGAGTGAATACAGAATTTAACCGGTTCGACTGCACGACTTATCGCCCGGTGTGGTTCAACCGATCTTACAAGTGCCAGCAGACTGTGAAGGCAATTGGGCGATCAAGGAAGAGTGAATACAAAATTTAACTGAGTGGACTGCACGACATATCGCCCGGTGTGGTTCAACGGGTCTTACAAGTACCAGAAGGTGCTCGCGGCAATTGGGCGATTAAGGAAGAGCAAATAGAAAATTCAACCATGAGGACTGCATAAGTGATCGGCCGGTGTGAATCAACCCGTCTGACAAGTACCAGCAGGTTTGCAAGGCATGGGGCGATAGGGGAAGAGTGAATACAAAATTTATCCAAGTGGATTGCACGACTGATCAGCCGGTGTCGTTCAACCGGTCGGACAAATACTAACAGGACACGTTGGCAAGGCATGGGGCGATGGAGGAGGATTGAATACAGCATTTATCCAGAGGGACTGCATGACTGATCGGCTCCGGTGTGGTTCAACCGGTCTTACAAGTACTAGCAGGTTGGCAAGGCAAGGGGCGATGGCGGGAGAAGACAGAATTTAACCAGGTGGACTGCACGACTCATCGGCCAGTGTCGTTCAACCGGTCTTTCAAATACCAGCAGCTTGGCAAGACATGGGTCGATGGAGGAAGATTGAATACAGCATTTAAACAGGTGAACTCCACGACTTATCGGCCGGCGTGGTTCAACCGGTCTCACAAATACCAGCAGATTGGCAACGCATGGGACGATGGAGGAGTGAATACAGCATTTAACCAGGTGGAGTGCACGACTGATCGGCCGGTGTCGTTCAACCGGTCTTGCAAATACCAGCAGGAGAGGCTCGCAAGGCATGGGCGATGGAGGAAGATTGAATACATCACTTAACCAGGTGAACTGCACGATTGATCAGCTGGAGAGGTTTGAACAGTCTTAAAAGTACCAGCAAGTTGGCAAGACATGGGATGATGTAGGAAGAGTGAATACTACATTTAACCAGCTGGACGACACGAATGATCGGCTGGAGTTGTTCAACCGGTCTTTCAAATACCAGCAGGTCGGCAAGGCATGTGACAATAAGAGGAAGGTTGAATACAGAATTTAAACAGGTGGACTACACGACTGATCGGCCGGTGTCGGTCAACTGGTCTTACAAATACCAGCAGGTTGGCAAGGCATGTGGCAAAAAGAGGAAGAGTGCATACAGCATTTGATCAAGTGCACTTCAAGACTGATCAGCCGGTGTCATTCAACCGGTCTCACAAATACCAACAGTAGAGGTTTGCAAGGCATGGGTCGATGGAGGATGGTTGAATATAGCATTTAACCAGGCGGACTCCACGACTGATCGGTCGGTGTCGTTCAACCGGTCTAACAAATACCAACAGGATAGGCTGGCAAGGCATGGGCGATGGAGGAAGATTTATTATATCATTTAACCAGGTGAACTGAACGATTGATTAGCTGGAGAGGTTTGAACAGTCTTACAAGTACCAGAAAGTTGGCAAGACATGGGATGATGGAGGAAGAGTGAATACTGCATTTAACCAGCTGCAGAACACGAATGATCGGCCGTAGAGGATCAACCGGTATTACAAGTATCAGCAGGTTGGCAAGGCATGGAGGAAAAGTGAATACGACATTTAACCAGGTAGACTGCACGAATGGTCGGCTGGCGTGGTACAACCGCTCTTATAAGCACCAGCAGGTTGGCAAGACATGGGCGATCAAGGAAGAGTGAATGCACATTTAACCAGCTGGACTGTACGACTGATCGGCCGGCGTGGTTGCACCGGTCTTACAGATACCAGCAGATTGTCAAGGGAAGGGGAGATGGAGGAAGATCGAATACAAAATTTAACCCGGTGGACTACACGCCTCATCGGCCGGTGTCATTCAACCAGTCTTATAAATAGAGGCAGGTTGGCAAGGCATGTGGCAATAAGAGGAAGATTTAATACAGCATTTAACCAAGAGGACCGCACGACTGATCGGCTCCAGTGTGGTTCAACCAGTCTTAGAAGTACCACAGGTTGGCAACGCATGAGCAATGGCGGAAGATACAAGACAGCATTTAACCAGGTGGACTGCATGACTGACCGGCTGGTCTCGTTCAACCGGTCTTACAAATACCAGCAGCTTGGCAAGGCATGAGTCGATAGAGGAAGATATAATACAGCATTTAACCAGGTGGACTCCACGACTGATCGGCCGGCGGGGTTCAACCGGTCTCATAAATACCAGCAGATTGGCAAGGCATGGGATGATGGAGGAGTGAATAAAGCATTTAACCAGGTGGAGTGCACGACTGATCGACCGGTGTCGTTCAACCGGTCTTACAAATACCAACAGGACAGGCTGGCAAGGCATGGGCGATGGAGGAAGATTGAGTACATCATTTACCCAGGTGAACTGCACGAATGAGCGGCTGGCGTAGTTCAACCAGTCTTACAAATACCAGCAGGTCGGCAAGGCATGTGGCAATAAGAGGAAGAGTTCTACAGCATTTAATCATGGGGACCGCACTACTGATCGGCTCCTGCGTGGTTCAACCGGTCGTAGAAGCTCCAACAGGTTGGCAAGACATGGGGCAATGGTGGAAGAGACAAGACAGCATTTAACCAGGTGGACTGCACGACTGATCAGCCGGTCTAGTTCAACCGGTCTTACAAATACCAGCAGGTTGGCAAAGGCATGGGGCGAGGGAGGAAGATTGAATGCAGCATTTAACCAGGTGGACTGCACGATTGATGAGCTGGAGTGGTTTAAACAGTCTTACAAGTACCAGCAGGTTGGCAAGACAATTGAGGATGGAGGGAGACTGAATACTGCATTTAACCATCAGGACTACACGAATGATCGGCCGTGGAGGGTCAACCGGTCTTACAAGTATCATCTGGTTGGCAAGGCATGTTGGAAGAGTGAATATAATAATAATTCAGGTAGACTACACGAATGATCGGCTGGCGTAGTTCAACCGGTCTTACAGGCACCAGCAGGCTGGCAAGACTTGGGGCGATCATGAAAAAGTGAATACAGAATTTAACCAGCTTGATTGCACGACTGCTCGGCCGGTCTGGTTGAACCGATCTTACCAATACCAGCAGAATGGCAAGGCATGGGGCGATCAAGGAAGAGTGAATACAGAATTTAACCAGGTGGACTGCACGAATGATCGGCTGGCATGGTTTAACCGGTCTTACAAGTACCAGCAGGTTGGCAAGACTTGGGGCGATAAAGGAAGTGTGAATACAGAATTTATCCAGGTCGACTGCACAACTGATCGGCCGGTGTTGTTCAACCGGTCTTACAAATACCAGCAGGTTGGCAAGACATGGGGTGATCTAGGAAAAGTGAATACAGAATTTAACCGGGTGGACAGCACGAATGATCAGCAGGAGTGAATCAACCGGTCTTCCAAATACCAGCAGGTTGGCAAGGCATGGGGCAATGGAGAAAAGGTGGAATACAGCAAATACCTAGGTGAACTGCTCGACATATCGCCTGGTGTGGTTCAACCGGTATTACAGGTACTAGCAGATTGGAAAGACATGGGGCGATAAAGGAAGCGTGACTACAATATTTATCGAGGTGGACTGCACGAATGATCGGCCGGCATGGATCAACCGGTCTTTCAAGTACCAGCAAGTTTGCAAGTCATGGGGCGATGGAGGAAGATTGAATACAGAATTTACCCAGTTGGAATACATTACTGGACGGCCGGTGTCGTTCAACTGGGCTTACAAATACCAGCAGGAGGGCAAGGCATGTGGCAATAAGAGGAAGAGTGAATACAGCATTGAACCAGGGGGACTGCACGACTATTCTACTTGAGTGTGGTTCAACTGGTCTTAGAAGTACAAACATGTTGGCAAGGCATGGGGCAATGGCGGAAGAGACAACGCAGCATTTAACCAAGTGGACTGCACGACTGATTGGCCGGTGTCGGTCAACTGGTCTTACAAATACCAGCAGGTTGGCAAGGCATGTGGCAAAAAGAGGAAGAGTGCATACAACATTTGATCAAGTGCACTTCAAGACTGATCAGCCGGTGTCATTCAACCGGTCTCACAAATACCAACAGTAGAGGTTTGCAAGGCATGGGTCGATGGAGGATGGTTGAATATAGCATTTAACCAGGCGGACTGCACGACTGATCGGTCGGTGTCGTTCAACCGGTCTAACAAATACCAACAGGATAGGCTGGCAAGGCATGGGCGATGGAGGAAGATTTATTATATCATTTACCAGGTGAACTGAACGATTGATTAGCTGGAGAGGTTTGAACAGTCTTACTAGTACCAGAAAGTTTTCAAGACATGGGATGATGGAGGAAGAGTGAATACTGCATTTAACCAGCTGCAGAACACGAATGATCGGCCGTAGAGGATCAACCGGTATTACAAGTATCAGCAGGTTGGCAAGGCATGGAGGAAAAGTGAATACGATATTTAACCAGGTAGACTGCACGAATGGTCGGCTGGCGTGGTACAACCGCTCTTATAAGCACCAGCAGGTTGGCAAGACATGGGCGATCAAGGAAGAGTGAATGCACATTTAACCAGCTGGACTGTACGACTGATCGGCCGGCGTGGTTGCACCGGTCTTACAGATACCAGCAGATTGTCAAGAGAAGGGAAGATGGAGGAAGATCGAATACAAAATTTAACCCGGTGGACTACACGCCTCATCGGCCGGTGTCATTCAACCAGTCTTATAAATAGAGGCAGGTTGGCAAGACATGTGGCAATAAGAGGAAGATTTAATACAGCATTTAACCAAGAGGACTGCACGACTGATCGGCTCCAGTGTGGTTCAACCAGTCTTAGAAGTACCACAGGTTGGCAACGCATGAGCAATGGCGGAAGATACAAGACAGCATTTAACCAGGTGGACTGCATGACTGACCGGCTGGTCTCGTTCAACCGGTCTTACAAATACCAGCAGCTTGGCAAGGCATGAGTCGATAGAGGAAGATATAATACAGCATTTAACCAGGTGGACTCCACGACTGATCGGCCGGCGGGGTTCAACCGGTCTCACAAATACCAGCAGATTGGCAAGGCATGGGATGATGGAGGAGTGAATAAAGCATTTAACCAGGTGGAGTGCACGACTGATCGACCGGTGTCGTTCAACCGGTCTTACAAATACCAACAGGACAGGCTGGCAAGGCATGGGCGATGGAGGAAGATTGAGTACATCATTTACCCAGGTGAACTGCACGAATGATCGGCTGGCGTAGTTCAACCAGTCTTACAAATACCAGCAGGTCGGCAAGGCATGTGGCAATAATTGGAAGAGTTATACAGCATTTAATCATGGGGACCGCACTACTGATCGGCTCCTGTGTGGTTCAACCGGTCGTAGAAGCTCCAACAGGTTGGCAAGACATGGGGCAATGGTGGAAGAGACGACAGCATTTAACCAGGTGGACTGCACGACTGATCAGCCGGTCTAGTTCAACCGGTCTTACAAATACCAGCAGGTTGGCATAGGCATGGGGCGAGGGAGGAAGATTGAATGCAGCATTTAACCAGGTGGACTGCACGATTGATGAGCTGGAGTGGTTTAAACAGTCTTACAAGTACCAGCAGGTTGGCAAGACAATTGAGGATGGAGGGAGACTGAATACTGCATTTAACCATCAGGACTACACGAATGATCGGCCGTGGAGGGTCAACCGGTCTTACAAGTATCATCTGGTTGGCAAGGCATGTTGGAAGAGTGAATATAATAATAATTCAGGTAGACTACACGAATGATCGGCTGGCGAAGTTCAACCGGTCTTACAGGCACCAGCAGGCTGGCAAGACTTGGGGCGATCATGAAAAAGTGAATACAGAATTTAACCAGCTTGATTGCACGACTGCTCGGCCGGTCTGGTTGAACCGATCTTACCAATACCAGCAGAATGGCAAGGCATGGGGCGATCAAGGAAGAGTGAATACAGAATTTAACCAGGTGGACTGCACGAATGATCGGCCGGCATGGTTTAACCGGTCTTACAAGTACCAGCAGGTTGGCAAGACTTGGGGCGATAAAGGATGTGTGAATACAGAATTTATCCAGGTCGACTGCACAACTGATCGGCCGGTGTTGTTCAACCGGTCTTACAAATACCAGCAGGTTGGCAAGACATGGGGTGATCTAGGAAAAGTGAATACAGAATTTAACCGGGTAGACAGCACGAATGATCTGCAGGAGTGAATCAACCGGTCTTCCAAATACCAGCAGGTTGGCAAGGCATGGGGCAATGGAGAAAAGGTGGAATACAGCAAATACCTAGGTGAACTGCTCGACATATCGCCTGGTGTGGTTCAACCGGTATTACAGGTACTAGCAGACTGGAAATACAGCAAATACCTAGGTGAACTGCTCGACATATCGCCTGGTGTGGTTCAACCGGTATTCAGGTACTAGCAGATTGGAAAGACATGGGGCGATAAAGGAAGCGTGACTACAATATTTATCGAGGTGGACTGCACGAATGATCGGCCGGCATGGATCAACCGGTCTTTCAAGTACCAGCAAGTTTGCAAGGCATGGGGCGATGGAGGAAGATTGAATACAGAATTTACCCAGCTGGACTACATGACTGATCGGCCGGTGTCGTTCAACGGGGCTTACAAATACCAGCAGGAGGGCAAGGCATGTGGCAATAAGAGGAAGAGTGAATACAGCATTTAACCAGGGGGACTGCACGACTATTCTACTTGAGTGTGGTTCAACTGGTCTTAGAAGTACAAACATGTTGGCCAGGCATGGGGCAATGGCGGAAGAGACAACGCAGCATTTAACCAAGTGGACTGCACGACTGATTGGCAGGTGTCGTTCAGCTGGTCTTACAAATACCAGCAGGTTGGCAAGACATGGGGCGTTGGAGGAAGATTGGATACATCATTTAGCCAGATCGACTGCTTGACAGAGCAGCCGGAGTGGTTCAACCGGTCTTACAAGTACCAGCAGATTGGCAAGACATGGGGCGATCAAGGAAGAGTGAATACAGAATTTAGCCAGGTGGACTGCAATAATTATCAGCCGGCGTGAATCACCTGATTTTACAAGTACCAGCAGGTTTGCAAGGCACGTGGCAATAAGAGGAAGACTGAATACAGCATTTAACCAGGGGGACTGCACGACTGATCGACTCCCGACTGGTTCAACCGGTCTTACAAGTACCGACAGGTCGGCAAGGCATGAGGCGATCAACGAAGAGTGAATACAGAATTTAACCAGGTGGACTGCACAGATGATCGGCTTGCGTAAATCAACCGGTCTTACAAATACCCGCAGGTTGGCAAGGCATGGGGCGATGGAGAAATATTGAATACAGCAATTACTCAGGTAGACTGCACGACTGTTCGGCTGGTGTTGATCAACCGGTCTTACAGGTACCAGCAGGTTGACAAGGCATGGGGCATGGAGGAAGATTGAATACAGCTTTTACAGAATAAAGAATACTGCATTTAACCAGGTGGACTGCATGACTGATCGGCCGGTGTCGTACAGCCGGTCTTACAAATACTAGCAGGTTGGCAACGCATGGGGCATTGCAGGAAGAGTGAATATAGCATTTAACCAGGTGGACTGCACGAATGAACTGCCAGTGTTGTTCAACCGGTCTTACAAGTACCAGCAGGTTAGGAAGGCAATTTGGCGATGAAGGATGATTGAATACAGCATTTAACCAGGTGGACTGCACGAATGTTCAGCCAGAGTGTTTAAACCGGTCTTTCAAGCACTAGCAGATTGGCAAGACATGGGGAGATCTATTAAGAGTGAATACAGAATTAACCAGGTGGACTGCACGGATGATTGGCCGGCGTAAATCAACCGGTCTTACAAATAGCAGCAGGTTGGCAAGGCATGGGGCGATGGAGAAAGATTGAATACAGCAATTACCCAGGTAGAATGCACGACTTATTGGCTGATGTGGTTCAACCGGTCTTACAGGTACCAGCAGATTGGCAAAGCATGGGGTGATGGAGGAAAATTGAATACACCATTTATTCAGATGTACTGCATGACTGATCGGTCGCTGTGGTTCAATCGGTCTTACAAGTACCAGCAGATTGGCAAGACTGGGGAGATCAAGGAAGAGTGAATACAGAATTTAACCAGGTGGACTGCACGAATTATGAGCAGGCGTAAATCAACCGATCTTACAACTACCAGCAGGTTTGCAAGGCATGGGGCGATGGAGGAAGAGTGAATACAAAATTTAACCAGGTGGACTGCACGACTGATTGGCCGGTGTGGTTTACCGGTCTTACAAGTACCAACAGGTTGGTAAGGCATGGAGAAAGAATTAATACAGCATTTAACCAGGTAGACTGCACGAATGATCGGCCGGCATGGCTCAACCGGTCTTACAAGTACCAGCAGGTTGGCAAGACATGAGGCGATCAAGGAAGTGTGAATACAGAATTTAACCAGGTGGACTACACGTCTGATCGGCCGGTGTAGTTCAACCGGTCTTACAAGTACCAACAGGTTGGCAAGGCTTGGGGCAATGGCTGAAGAGACAAGACAGCATTTAACGTAGTGGACTGGACGACTGATCGGCCAGTGTCGTTCAACCGGTCTTACAAATACCAGCAGGTTGTCAAGGCATCTGGCGATGGAGGAAGAGTGAATTAAGAATTTAACCGGGTGGACTGCACGACTGATCGGCCGGAGTGTTTCAACCGGTCTTTCAAGTAACAGCAGATTGGCAAGACGGGGTGATCTAGGAAAAGTGAATACAGAATTTAACCGGGTGGACATCACGAATGATGAGCAGGCGTGACTCAACCGGTCTTACAAATACCAGCAGGTTGGCAAGGCATGGGGCGATGGAGAAAGATTGAATACAGCAATTACCTAGGTAGACTGCACGACATATCGGCTGGTGTGGTTCAACCGGTCTTACAGGTACCAGCAGATTGGCAAGACATGGGGCGATCAGGGAAGAGTGACTACAACATTTAACAAAGTGGACTGCACGAATCATCGGCTGGCATGGATCAACCGGTCTTCCAAGTAACAGCCGGTTGGCAATTCATGGGGCGATGGAGAAAGATTGAATACAGCAATTACCCATGTGGACTGCTCGACTGATCGGCTGGTGTGGTTCAACCGGTCTTTCGGGTACCAGCAGATTGGCAAGGCATGGGGTGATGGAGGAAGACTGAATACAGCATTTAATCAGGTCGACTGCATGACTGATCGGCCGGTGTGGTTCAACCGGTCTTACAAGTACCAGCAGATTGGCAAGCCATGGGGAGATCAAGGAAGAGTGAATACAGAATTTAACGAGGTGGACTGCACGAATGATCAGCCGGCATGAATCAACCGATCTTACAAGTACCAGCAGGTTTGCAAAGGCATGGGACGATGGAGGTAGAGTGAATACAAAACTTAACCAGGTGGACTGCACGACTAATTGGCCTGTGTGGTTCAACCGGTCTACAAGTACCAACAGGTTGGCAAGGCTTGGGGCATTGGCGGATGAGACAAGACAGCATTTAACCTGGCGGACTGCACGACTGATCGGCCGGTTTCGTTCAGGCAGTCTTGCAAATACCAGCAGGTTTAGGAACGCATTTGGCAATGGAGGAAGAGTGAATATAGCATTTAACCAGGTGGACTGTGCGGATGAGCGGCCAGTTTGGTTCAACCGGTCTTACAAGTACCAGCAGGTTGGGAAGGCAATTCGGCGATGGAGGAAAATTGAATACAGCATTTAACCAGGTGGACTGCACGACTGATCAGCCGGAGTGTTTCAACCGGTCTTTCAAAGAGCAGCAGATTGGCAAGAAATGGGGCGATCAAGGAAGGGTGAATACAGAATTTAACCAGGTGGACTGCACAAATGATCGGCCGGCGTGGATCAACCGGCCGCTGACATCGGGTTCGAACCCGGGTACTCCGGCACAGTAGTCGGGTCTCGCAAACCTTTCTGGCACGGCTGCCTTCTCTTCCTTTAGCGAGAATGGCTAGCCGCCGAGCAACATCCTCTTCATGATTGGAGTCGGCCTGAAGCTTGTGCTAAAGCGAACGCACAGCCGGCCCAGTCTGTGCGCCATTCATGACTAGAGTTAGAAGCGGGCACCATAAAAATGTTATCTCCGCACAGCAACTCACATGATAGCGTGGCGTGACGTAATTCACAGCTGCGGGAGTTCGCTCTCCTTGCGAGCTAATAGTCGCTGCGGTGAGGATGAATGACCTTGGAGCTCACGCTCTAAAACAATGTCCAAGCTCAGCGAAACATACTGAGGACTGTTGAGAAACATGCGTAATCTGGAGTCACTTTCTTTCTTCCTCTAAAATTAATAAATAGTAATTATATTTAGTGTTGTCTTTCGTGTAATTATACCTTAATTTAAGAATTACATTTTATTACCCCTTTTAATTTGGTCCTTCCCAGTTAACCTTATTGTTTTAATTAGGAATAACATGTCAAGCACAAGTTGTAGGTTGTCTTAAAGATGCTTATAGGAGTTTTTCTATCGGCTTTGCACCACACGCAATGAAACGTTTCCTTGTGATAGTGATACAGCTTCGGTGTTTTGAAGACGAGTCACACAGAACAAAATTTTTTTCTCTGCAGCGCTCTCCCAAATGGTGCTTTGCGTGCTCACTGGGCGAGACTAAATGCGCCAGTACCTGACCACATGACAGCTTTCCAGCAAGACTACTAAGTAAAGATACGCAAATGGTACCGTGGTGCAAAACTTTTTATCAGCTGTTCTTCAATATTAGATACAACTTTTGAATTTACACTTTTTTTTCTGAAGCCAAAATTAGCAAAGTTAGCTATTTAGCCTTTGCTTACTAATTAACTTTCAAGGGCGAAAAAGTACTGTTGACTAGACCACACGACTATCGTCAAAGATGAGTTGATTTCACTCAGGCTAGGAGATTAAGCCTTCTTTAGAAGCTGGTTTACATTTAGCTGGGACACCTGTCATATGTAGCTGGTCGTTTACTTCCTATAATGTTTCTATTGGATGACGCGGTTAATCTCGCAGCTAAGCCCGAAGGTGTAGCATCTTGAAACTAGAGTATACGTTACTGACTGAGCGAGCTAAATACAATTACAGGTTGGCGAAGAACCGATGCTCCAGAGCCCGAATGGCACAATGGACCGTGGTTTGCTGTGTCTTAGATATTGCAGCTTCGGGTCAGCGTGTTCGCACTAATTGATCCTGGCGCCGTTGTCTCATCTACTCGGCAGCACACGTCAAGATCCTCTTGGCTCTGATGGTCTTGCTTTTCCCCTCTTCATCGTGGACCTGCAATTCAGGAACTTCGTGTAATCTTTTCTTACACTTGCGGCGATATTCTAGAAGTTCTTCCGGAGCTCATATTCAGGCTACCCTTATTCGTTACCATTCTAGCAAGAAACTGAATGACGATCCAGCTGCCATGAGATGCTGACATCGTAAAAGCCAGGAGCTTGATTATGAAAGTAGACGCTAGATAAAGACACAGATAGTGTTCCAAGTTGAGGCACATTCTCGGAATGCACGAATATGCTCTCCTTTGCCATAATCATAAAACCATAGCCGAGGCCCGTTCCCTTTGCGCTGTGATGGCCAGAGTGCTTTCTTTTGAAAAGCATGCATTATAGCATATTTTGTCCTTTGTGTCTTATTTATTCACAAAATCCGCATTCACACCCGGCGCGTGTGAATGCATGTTCAGCATTCTCGCACAATAATTAACAAATGCTAGCGTCCGTTAATTTATTCTGTTCCAGCCAAAAACTCTTTTATATATGGCCGCGTGAACGCGCTAAATACTTTGAAGAAGAATGAGTTAAAAATTGTGCTCTATACTCTTCCTTCGACAAATAAACTGAAACAGAAAAAAAAGGAAATACAGAGACCCCTTTTGCCGTTTGTAGCTGTTTACCGGGAAAATTAAGCCCCAACTCGGAGCTCCTGTCGCTATAATTAATTTACGTCCCTGTTTCTGCTTTCCTCAATTTGCCTCTAATAAACCCTATGCGCACTCAAGAAGAGTGAAGCGAGCCTGTTTTGCGCTGACGCCGCAGCAGGCAAAGCGGGCTCTTTCCGGTGGCGCTACCGTCCAGTAAACAGCGTGTGCCCCCTCCCCATCGTGCGCCAGGCCACCCCCCGGCTTGCGATGCACTCAAAGCGTCTTTGTTTCATGCTCGGCGCGCTTGGTACCGAGTGGCGCTATTCGCTGTTACCCCCGCTTGCAGCCAGCCAATCAAGCAATTCAGTGAGCATAAGGCCTGTTTCTGGGTTTGCAAAGGAACGTGACGCGCAAGAACACGCTCCTTTTTCCCGTGTCTGCATGGGCTTTGAGGTGGCGCTTCAGTCTGCCTTGTCCAAAGCATCTTCACCGCGTACGCAGATTAAGTGTGTGGTTGTCAGTCGACTTTAGTGTCGTCATCCTCCGCTGCTGTGCATCCGAGATGTTTTTGTTTCTTTAACCGCACTCATTAGCACACAAAGCTACCAAATTATGTGAAATTGTCTGGTTGTTTCTCGTTCATAACACCAAACTCCGACAATGGCTACGCAGGATTTTCTACGGAACGGAGAGCGAAGTTGTCGCGTTAAAAACGCGATTGTTATTTGACCAGGTTGTGCGATATCTAACGATGCCACTGAACTGGCGCTCACAATTCAAGATTATTAGACACGCGGGGTAATAGTTTGACTATCTCAGGATATTGGCAAATGGAGTCAAGAAGCACATCGAAAAGCATGAACAGACTACCCGTGTGAAAGCGTGGAGACACCCCACGATAATCGAACGGAACACAATGTGGGCGAGGTAGGTATAACGCACTGAGAGGCAGTTTGAAAAAATAATGATATCAGGTCTGACTTTTGAGAGCGCGATACTGCATCTGACGTGAGAAGTTCAATCGGGGTTTGAAAGCAACTAAGGAGATATTGTGAGGTGGGCATCAAATGCTCACTTCCCAACCGCGAATGAGGCAGTAAAAGGGGACATGGGTAGACATAGTTCGAAGCGTGGCGAGCACAGATTGAAATATAGTATAAGAATTGACCAAGAAAGATGGAGAAATAGAAAGGATAGCTGGGGCAGCTTGGTACATGAGGGAGGCCAATTAAAAACCAACGGAGAGCCGAGGTAGCTTGGTCCTCGTACAGAAGAGGGGCTGATTCGCTTTGAAGAAAGTGCTATAGGACTAATGTACTAACAGGTATGTATAAGAGAAACGAGAGCTGAGAAATAAATCGCGATAAAAGCAAGGTCGTGGAGGCAGAGGGCATGAAATGAGCTTACTCGATGTAAAAGTACACTCTAAACCTGATTTATAAAAAGACAATAATTAGGCAAGAATCGTTCTTTGACCATTCAGGACGCCGTGTCCTATTGTCTCAAACGACAAGAATGCCTTCTCAAAACGCCCAGTTACAAGAAGAAATATACACCAATATGGCGACACTTGAGCGGTGTGCGGTAAATCCGAAGGAACAATGGAGCATATTTTCTTGGACGTGGCAGTATCAATGCAGGCGTTACAACGGTCAAAATCAGTATCCCTCAGGTCCTAGCGATTAATAATGCAGGTGAGGCGAATGATGCTTAGAGGCGTAAACAAAGGAAAATACTGTGAAAAGTTAAAGATTGAGAACTATAGTAAGCGTGAAATTCAATGGAATTGACGTTTAAAAAACTGTGAATTTCTTATGCTAATTAGTCAGATTGATTCGAAAATCATCAAGAAAAAGGTGGCCGACATATGAAGGCAGCTCTCTGGATACTTTAGTTTTTTCTTCGAAAAAAAAAAAAAAAAGAAACGTGAATAGGAGAACATTGCTTCTATTTCTTTTCAGTAACGTACAGTACTTGTTACCACGGTAAGCGAAAGTAGACTGACTAAGCAGCTTACGCAAATTAGGGTGACACTCAAGCTCCGCCTTACGAATATAACGTGACAGCGTCTTGTGGTCCTCTCTCATTACACTAATATTCGAGCAGGCCCGACGACCTACGTATAAAGCCTGCTTATTCCACCAGCCTTGCAAGCGTACTTGTGTGGCTCTAGTCGGTATAGCGTCTCGGGCTCGCAAACCAAAGGTATTTCGAATCACGCCTCAAACTTAAAATAACCTATTTTTCTAATAGTAAAGGAGGTTTCGTTATGAATTAAAATCATTTCAGATGCCCAGTTGCTTTTAATTAACATTGTGTATCCAATGAAAGCCGACAGCTGCACCAAGAAAAGTATACAGCTTTATTTATTATTATTTTTTTTTTTTTTTGCATTGATGAAGGTGAAATAATAATGCAGTCCTAGAGGAATCTAGAGAAATATCCCCTATGTTTTACTTGGTGTCAGTGGCTGTTGGCTCCATCTGTACGCACCTCATAACGACCCCCCCCTCCCCTCTTCCCCATTTTCCCTATATTTGTTTGCTAATTCCGTGTTTTCATCAATTTCGTTATACGCGTGACATCCCGTCTACGCGAGCGTTGTAAGGTGTTCAAATTCTGATGCGAGGGCATGTAGCTGTGGCGTTATCACCTTTTCAACCAATCAAGATTTCCGCGACAGGATACTTGATGCAACGGAACAACGCAGGGTTTTTCGACAAACGGGGCCTTAAACCAGTAAATAATACATGGCGTGCACAAGAAACAAATGTGTGGGTAATGCGGGGCTCATTATGATGTACATACCGTTTGATTGAGTTGCTTAACAGTGTGACCATGTAATCTTTAATGTTCATGCAGAAAGGAGTAAGAAAATGAAATCTGTGTATTAACGCATGACTGGCCACTAACATGTGAAGCATGACTAATTTACGAATTGTTACGAATTGCGCCTCCACCTCGCCCCCGCTCCTGAAGTATCCAATAGCGCGCCCAAGCTTTCTGAGGGGGTTCCATCGCATCAACAATGAAAAACCAGTGAAGAGTGCACACCTTGGTGTGCTGATGAAACAACACAAACATAAGCGGGGCGAACGCGCACTGGCTTCGGAATGGCGAAAGAAATAGAGACAAACATGGCAGTCAGTGTCATTAGGCACCGCCCAGCTGCGTTCGAACGGCTGGCGAATGGCTGCGGGTAATCGCTGCGGGCTGGCTCAGAAACCGAAAATATATACGCGTACAAGCAATTGCTTGGCCTAGCATTAGCGGCCTTCCTATTATCCGCACAACTGCAATCACGCGCATTTAAGAGGTTTGAGAATTACAAAGCGAATGCAGGTTCTTACACGGTCTCTTTACCTGGTGGCGACGCCTCGACTCCACTCCGCTTTGGGGGTGCCTGAAAAATCGCACAAGTGGGCTTTACCGCATAAAATAGTTGACTAAAACGAGATGGCGCTGCTCAGGCTAGGAGAGCTGTGAAGTCAACAAAACGAGTGTCATGGTTGTGGGCGTTAAGTACTTAACGCATTATGGATTAAACAACAAATCGCACTCTTTCGTATTGTGAGATTATACACGGAGCGCGTGATCAGTAATCTTGTCCTGATCGCACCTTGTTTGTGGGAAAACCCACTTGCGAAAATCAAGTGGAATCCAAATGCGATCGGTTCCCGCGACGTTGAAGAAAACAAAGAAGCCTTATTGCTGCTTCCCTGAGAATCTAAACTCGACCTTCGGATAGTTTGCGCTGGTGCTGCGCAAACGAGAGTATAGAGATCAGGGAATCGTTAATGCCTACATATCAAAGAAGCCAACTGCAATCGAAACCATGCAGAGCACAGGGTAATGAATAATATTTATTTATTTATTTATTTATTTATTTATTTATTTATTTATTTATTTATTTATTTATTTATTTATTTATTTATTTATTTATTTATTTATTTATTTATTTATTTATTTATTTATTGTGGTTTGGATCGATGAGTGGAAATTTAATTTTACCAGAAAGATGCTTCATTACAAACTAGATGAAAAACTGAGAAACATTTTGATACCACCAACCAACCAACATATTATCGAGCGAGAGCATCGAAATCTCGACTTTTCACCGACACTAAGCGCAATCCCTGTCAAGCGGACAACTTTGTCGTCTTTTTGATCGCGTTCCCAACATCACTCTGATTGGGATTGATTGATTGATTGATTGATTGATTGATTGATTGATTGATTGATTGATTGATTGATTGATTGATAATTAGTGAAGCTGAGCCACCAAAATTTCGGCGAATGGCCAAGAATATTTTTTGGGGGGTGGGCAAACTCGTTTTTGAATGTGGGTCAACTCAGTTATATAATTTCAATGTTCCCATTGCGCAGAATTGATTTTGGGGGTGGGCCAAGTCCATCAGTCAAACCGCCTATCACGTTTAACGCACCTTAAGAGGGCAATGCAAAAGCGAAGCCTTTGGATTCGTTGCGCACGAATGGAAGTTACTGAAGACGGCATGCAACGCCCAGCTCGAGAGAGTGACGGTAAAGGGTGACCAGCTGCGGCAGCAGCTACGAGCTTTGATACTCGCTTCGCACGAGAAATTCTTGGGGTGGAATTCTCTCCGCTCCGACGTATGCTTTCCCCTGAGCTCGAGAAGCTTCGCTAAAGATTCATGGTTATGTCTGACCGCGTTAAGTGTACTTTCCGACTGAAACAACTATATGCGGGGTCCGAGCAGGTGGTTCGCCCAGATAAGTTTTAGTCGGCCAGTTTTGTGAAAATAGGCGGGGCGTTCGATCGGAGCCGAATATTTTAAAAACTAGAATATTCCACAATTGTCTAAAATCTATTTCTGTAAACAAAAATAAACCGATCGAGTAATAAGCATATTTCATTCACATTCGAAGTCTCTAGCGTACCCACACGCCCCTAGTAGTAAGCCGTTTGGAATATTGGATTACCGTTCAGCATTGTTCTGCAAGATATTATCATGTAATATTTTACCACACGCCCCACTCCTGAGCGTCGGGAAGGCGTTGCATGTTTTGGCATTTAATGAGTATAGCAAAGTTTGCTCAAGAACGATCTGGAGGTGTGAAAGCAAGTACAACAAACGCCAAAAAAGGAGGAATGCCGCTGACAAAAATATATGAGAGCCACGGGAGCAAGTGGGATTCATTGTTTGCACACTGGGAAATTTAAACCAAGATAAAAAGGTGAGATTCTGACTTCAAGGTGCAGCATAAACTTGAGTAGTCCCAAGGCAAAGCCGAAGCTCTTCCCGCTCAAGCCATAAGTACGAATGTTGTCCGTAGGAGAGCCAGGGTACAGTAGAAATGGAATTATCAAATTTAGCGGACGTGCATTTTGAGAATAATTAAAACTGCATCTCCCTTCATTCCTGAACAGATAGTGCACAAAATGCGCAACACGAAAGCGGCACGAAAACCTTTAGCAGCGACATGAGGAATGCATGACCGCCAGATCAGTTTTAGTGCGGAGGTACAACTTCAGATGGTCAAAACCGACCGTGAATCTTGAGCGACGCCTTATTTTTAAGGGAGAATTTAGGGAAACTTGGCTCATCACGGTCTACCCATAGCCAATTCGTGTAGAGCATACACCCTGCCCAACAGTTTCAGCCGGGTGGACCTTGTCCACAATGTAGACATTACAGTTGACCTTCTGTTTGACCTTCGACCTACGAGTGTCGATGTCTGCTGCTGGTGGCTCCCCGGCTTAGTCACACTTCCGATTGATGTCAACAGATACGTGAAGTAGCAATTAATATAAAGCAGCTGCGCATTCCCGAGCTCGTCAGACTATACGCCAGGATGGAAAGCGAGCGGGGTCCCTTGTTTGAGGAGGGTTCATGCCGGGCGCGATGCATCGAAACACCGAAGGAATGCTTTCGCGCGGATTTGGCGGTTTAACTAGTGTTAGTGTAAGCCCTAAGGCTGGGTAACTCCGTTGTCAACGTTGTCATTGTGAGAAAGAAATCGCGGCCAGGACTCTAGTTCGTGGTAGTTGGGAGGGTACTGACTGGTGGATAGTTGCATGGCGTCACGAGAACACACGTCATGGTAGAGGTAGCGGAAGCTGCCAACTCGGGCAGCACCTCTGGTACCCTTGCACCAGAGTCAGGCATGCTAAAGCAAGGCCATGTAGGCACATTCGTAAGTATTGGTTCAAACTTGGCTTTACTAGCTATGTCGGGTGGTTATTCCCATACTATTTGTGCTGGCTAATCAGAATGTGCGAGACTACCGAGGCCCTGATTATAAGGGACCCCTCATTAAGGAAGTAGCACTATGCATGTAGGTAAACGAAGGCGGATCCGCAAGGGTAGCCGCAAACGGGAGTCCCTGTTGCGTCATTCTGCGGAGTTTAAACGTTCCCCTAGGAAGCAGTCTTTTTCATGCCGCTTTCCTCTGCCAGTATACCCTCGAGATAAGTCGTCATTCCACCAACGACTAAAGGAATTGATGGTTACCGCACCGGGAACTCAGATTGTTTGATGCGTTCCTGCTGGGCTAAGCGAATTCTAGGTAATTCTTGACCATCGGCAATCGTTAAAACTGTAGCCTGGAGAGAGTGCACGCTGCGCTCAAGGTGAGCTTAATTTTACAGATGGCCTTAGCTGAGAAGGGGAAGTGTTAATGAAGAGCTTGATTGTTTTGTGTGCTCGTGCCAAATGTTAGCCTCTTCCCCATTCCATCCCTTCCTTTAAATCTTTTGAGATCACGAATGAAGCAGCTGACTTTTATGGTTAAGATAAAACGTTGTTATATATTGTTACGCCGCGTAGCGGCGCACTGAGAAGCAGCAGAAGATGAAGAAGAAGAAGAGAAAGCGAGGCGCGTGACTGATCCGGGTTTCTGAGCCGTGTGCGTCCGTCCTTCATACGACGTTCACCTGTATTAAAACCATTTCATCCGTTACATTTGGTGGAGGTGCTGAGTGCAAACGTTCTGGATCCGCCAGTACCTCGTCGCAGCCGTCGTGTAGCAGGTTTACCCCCTTTATCTCCTCAACAGTACCTTTCAATGGCTACCGCCCGCACGACGCAGACTCATGAACAGCGACCTGAAGAGACGCCGACCTTTCCCCACCAGCGAGAGCCGCGTACGTTCCACGGTGAGCCCGAAGATGACGTTGAGGAATGGCTCCGACATTACGAAAGACGCAGCAAGTACAACCGCTGGAACTCGATCGCACGTCTGTACAATGTTGTCTTCTTCCTCGCTGGCACGGTGCTGACGTGGTTTGATAACCACAAAGAAATCCTGACGACCTGGGACCGATTTGTTGAATTACGAAGTCCTTTGGGGATACCCTTGCGAAGAAGGAACGCGCTGAGCATCAGCTTTCCCAGAGAGCCCAGCTGCCCGGTGAGACATGCACACGTTACATCGAGGAAATATTGAAACTTTCATCATCATCATCATCATCAGCAGCAGCAGCAGCAGCAGCAGCCTGATTATACCCACTGCAGGGCGAAGGCCTCTCCCATATTTCTCCACTTAACCCGGTTCTGTGCTAGCTGCATCCACTTGACCCCTGCGAACTTCTTAATCTCATCCGCCCACCTAACTTTCTGCCGCCCCCTGTTACGCTTTCCTTCCCTTGGAATCCAGTTTGTTACCCTCAGCGACCATCGGTTATCCTCTCTTCGCACTACATGCCCCGCCCATGTCCATTTCTTCTTCTTAATTTCCACTAGAATGTCAGTAACTTGAGTTATTTCTCTGACCCACTCTGCACGCTTTCTATCTCTTAATGTTACCCTTACCATTTTTCGTTCCATAGCCCTCTGGGTTGTCCTCAACTTAAGTAGAACTCTCTTGGTTAGCCTCCACGTTTCAGCCCCATAGGTGAGTACAGGCAAGATGCAACTGTTGTATACTTTCCTCTTGAGCGATACCGGTAAGTTGCTAGTCATAATCTGCGAGTACTTGCCAAATGCGCTCCATCCCAATCTTATTCTTCTTGTTATTTCCTTTTCATGGTCCGGATCTGCGGTTACTACCTGTCCTAAGTAGACATATTCGCCTACTACTTCCAGTATTTCGCTACCTAATGTAAACTGCTGTTCCTTCCCGAGGCTGTTGAACATTACCTTAGTCTTCTGCATATTGATTTTCAATCCTACCTTTCTACTTTTTCTGTCTAGGTCATCAATCATTATTTGCAGTTCATCCCCCGAGTTGCTTAGCAAGGCAATGTCATCAGCAAATCGCAGATTACTGAGGTATTCTCCATCTACCCTTATCCCTAACTGCTCCCATTCCAAGTCTCTGAATACTTCCTCTAAACAAGCTGTGAATAGTACTGGGGAGATTGTGTCTCCTTGCCTAACACCTTTCTTTATGGGAATTTTGTTACTTTCTTTATGCAGAACTATGGTTGCTGTGCAGCCACTATATATATATCTTCCAGCACTTTCACGTACGGCTCGTCTACTCCCTGATTTCGCAATGCCTGCATCACCGCCGAGGTTTCAACTGAGTCAAATGCTTTTTCGTAATCAATGAATGCTATGTATAAGGGCTGGTTATATTCCGAGCATTTTTCTATCACCTGATTGATGGTATGGATATGATCGATAGTAGAGTACCGTTTCCGAAACCCTGCTTGATCCTTTGCTTGATTGCAGTCTAAGGTTGTCCTGATTCTATTAGCGATTACCTTAGTAAATACCTTATACGTAACAGACAGTAAGCTGATTGGTCTGTAATTTTTAAGGTCCTTAGAGTCCCCTTTCTTGTGAATGAGAATAATGTTTGCATTCTTCCATGGTTCCGGTACCGTCGATGACACCAGGCACTGCGTATACAGGGTGGCCAGTTTTTCTAGCACAATATCCCCCCCGTCCTTCAGCAAATCTGTAGTTATCTGATCCTCACCAGCTGATTTCCCCCTTTTCATAGTTTCTAATGCTTTCTTGACCTCGTCCTTCGTCACTGGTGGAACGTCTGACTGTTTTTCCCTACCGCAAATCTCATCACGGTCCTGACTACTTTGGCTACTGTAGAGATCTGTATAGAACTCCTCGGCTACTTTGACTATCTTGTCCATATTAGTGATGACGTTGCCCGCCTTGTCCCTTATCGCATACATCTTGTTTTTGCCTATGCCCAATTTCTTCTTTACCGCTTTAAGGCTTCCCCCGTTCTTTACAGCATGCTCAGTTTTCTCCATGTTATACTTCCTTATATCGGCCACCTTGCGCTTATTGATTAGCTTTGATATCTCGGCCAATTCGATCTGGTCTGTTGGATTGGAAGCTTTCATACTCTGGCGTTTCTTAATCAAATCTTTCGTCTCCTTAGACAGCTTACCGGTATCCTCTCTAACTATCCTACCGCCTACTTCTACCGCGCACTCAGTAATGATATCTCTGAAATTATTGTTCCTTGTCTCTAGGGTAATGTCGCCATCCTCAGTTAGGGCTGAATACCTATTCTGTAGCGAGATCCTGAACTCTTCTGCCCTCCCCCTCATCGCTAATTCGTTGATGGGTTTCTTTCTTACTAATCTATTGCGTTCCTTCTTCAGATTTAGGCTAATTCGGGACCTCACCATCCGTTGTCACTTTATTGAAACTTTATCGCATTGTAAACCGGCAGATGTCAGAAGAATACAAGGTAGGGCACCTTCTCAAGGGGATTGCTGAGGATGTGTACAACTTCCTTATTTCGCGGGACACCCTTGCCACAGTAGCAGATGTCATGAAGCAGTGCAGGGCATTTGAGGCGTTAAAGGCACGTCGGATAGCGCCCAAATTTGGCCGTCTTTCTAATGTGACAACTGTTGCCGGTATCGACATTCCAGAGGCTGAAGACATCGCTTCTATGGTCAGGAGGATTATAAGCGAGGAGCTCGATATTCAGCGGCAACGTACAAATTTCGATGTACCTTACCACCCGACATCGAGGTTCGTATTATCATGGCAACAGCGCACACCATGGGCTGCACAAAATAACAGCGAACCATCTTACAACAACGGCGTGGAGCGGACCCAGCAACCAACATCGAACCCTTATTTCCAGCAGCGTCCAGCTCATCCGGATGAAGTGTCTCGTGGTGCTCCTCGTCATGCTTCTATCGCCCCATCTCGGCCTCCAAGGGATCCTGAAGTGAACTACCAGAGCCGCCAGCCACCCGTATGTTACGGCTGGGGGGGGGGGGGGGGGGGGGGGGAAGGGGGGCAGCGGACATATCTTCCGCTTTTGCCCGCGTCGTCAAATTACCCGACCCCCTGTCCAACGAACACCGCTCTTCATGAATGGTGCCCAATGGGAGAAGCACCCACCCGCTACCTGCTATCGGCCCTCTTCGCCTCAACGCCATGCACGGAATGACTCCCCTGTGTCCGATCGCAGCATCACTCCCCCACCGCAGCGACAACCCCATTCGCCATCCCCACGTCGCCGCTTTGTTTCTCTGCCGCTGGGAAACTAGGTGGTGCGACCGATGGCGGTAATAGGTCGCCGGACGGTCAGTTTCACGCATACCACTACCTATCGTCATGCTAAAGAACAAAGTGTCAGTGTGTGTAGACAATGTTAAAACGGATGCTTTGGTTGACACTGGTGCCGCTGTGTCAGTTATGAGCCTTTCATTTAAGAACCGCCTTCGACAGAAAGTTATGTTTGTGTGGGACAAAAACACTATGTATTGTGGAGTTGGGGGTGAAACTTTAGTTCCGGTTGCCGTGTGCTCAGTTTCAGTTGTAATTGGTGACGAGTGCGATAGGACAGAATTCGTTGCATTGAGACGTGCCACGCATGACGTTATCTTGGGTGTTGACTTTTTGAGCGAGTGTGGCGCGACTTTAGACTTGAGTGCCGGTGAAATTTATTTGCAGCCGAACAATATCCCCGCATTAGTAGATAACGTGTCTCAGAGTCATAAAGGAGTTCTCGCCCTGAACGAAGACGTGCTGCTGCCTGCGATGACGGCGACGTTTCTCCTTGTGAAGTCATCTGAATTCTTCATGGGTAAACATTCAATAGTCGTCGAGCCAGATGTCTCGAATGGAGCGAAAGAAAATATTTTAGTGCCACGCTCCGTCGTGGAGGCGGACGATGGTCGCGCATACCTCTGGGCTGTGAACGTGTCAGAAGAGCCTGTTCGTCTACCTTCTGGTTTGACAGTCGCGAGATTTGAGAATTATGTGACTCATACCGTTGGAATTATTTCCGATTGCGGAGGAGCCGTGAAAGACAAGTCTGAATATTGTGCTGAGTTTGAGGGCATGGTCAAAAAAGCGCTCCCATCTAGTGAACGTCGTATTCTGCAAGACATTTTGGCAACTCAAGCCAAAGTGTTCGACTTTGCCTCAAACGGTTCGGGTAGCCATTTCCCAGCTTCTCGGCTACCGCACAAAATTAACACAGGAAGCGCACCCCCTATTCGCCAAAAACCTTCCAGAGTCTCCCCGTCAGAGCGCAAGATAATTCAAGAACAGGTGGACGAAATGCTGCAGAAAGGAATCATCCGAGAATCTTCCAGTCCGTGGGCCGCACCGGTGATCCTAGTGCGAAAAAAAAGACAATTCTTGGTAATTTTGTGTAGACTTTGTGTTATATATGCACACTTTAGCCAACTCTGGTGTGATATGGTTCAAAACGTGGTTATTTAAATGGTTTTCTATGCCTATGAAAATTGAGGTGCAATAGTTAGGGCGCTCGACTACTGTGCCCAAGGATGCGGGACTGAATCCCGGTCGCGGCGGCCGCTTTTCGATGGAGGCGAAAAGCAAGGTGCCCATCTGCTGTGCGATGATACTGCACGTTAAAGAACCCCAGGTGGTCGAAATTGCCGGAGCCCTCCATCACGGCATCTCTCATAGACTGAGTCGCTTTGGGACGTAGAACCCACAGAACAAAATTCCTAAAGCGGCAAAAACGATCGTGTTCAGTTGGGCCTTCTTTTGCTCATAGCACAGCTGTCAGTTTTTGCGTTTTCAACCTTCTATATAGTTCATGGCTTGCACGATTTGCAGAGGGTCGGAAAACTTAGATTGATGCCAAATTTGAAAATCTGCTAGAGGAGCTTTTCTGAAGTCTAGCTACTCAAATCCCACTTGATTTGTCTAAAAGGGCTTCGAACTTGTGGAGGTCCTAAAGGAGCCAACTCATACTGAAGCTTAACTTGTTGATGAAACCTTAGCATTGGTTCCGGAAGCTATAGCGAGTAGAATTAAAGCAGGAAGGGACAGTGAGCACGAGCGATTGCTCAAGCACGACCTTAATATGAAATTATGCTTTCCTTGGCAAACATATGAGGTGACAGACTGATGTTCGGCTGACATATCAGAACTGAAGTCGCAGGTTGCAAACTCGTCTTCGGACTCTTTGCTACTACTGTCATAAAAATAAAATACGCGATAGAAGGAGGAGAATTATGCGAAAGGTACCGAATTCATAGCGTGTATTGGCGCGAGCTCGATACAATTTTTGTTGGAATTTGAGAGCACTGCGTTCCGAATAATTATTTCATCTACGTTGTCGCAATGCCACAAAAAAAAAAAAGAATGATTAAGCGGAAAACGAAACATCTGACATAGCATCTGTCTAGTTGTGGCTACGTATTTCATCACAAGGAAATTTGCGTTTGGCAGTGCGTCGAAAACCATAGGTCATATATGACCGGTTTCCTATGGGGCCGTCCCAATACAGCTTTAACGCCCTTTGTGCCTTGCTTTTGTAAACTTTATTCTTATTTCTTGTATCTATAATAGATTCATGGCTTCAGCCTCTCACGTGTCTGCGATAAAATATCGTCGCTTTAATAAAGGCTTTAGAGTGGCGTGTAGCACCCCTGCAATAAGACTTCCCTGTAAAGGCCTATGCGCAGATCGCGCTGAGGCCGCCAGATGGCAACAAGAGACGGATATCTGTGGGCACACCTGCTGAGTTGGGACCATCCGTGCCGGCGTAGTGTTGCTGCTTTGTACGTTTATTTTATTCTCTTGATATTTAAAATCCCTTTGTTATAGTTTCGTACTTTTATCTAGAAAGTTTCCAGGCAAATGTCACAAAACATCACTGAGGCTTAACGAGGCTGTGCCTAGTATAACGAGCGAGAGCATCAGTTTGGCGTAGTTTATCTTGGTAGACGTCGCACATATGGTGTAGCTGTTTTCTCACCCGGTGTTGTCCACGCCGTTCAACGCGGAGTACGTTACCTTCCGACAACTTGCGCGAAGGAGCATGATCGCTTTTCGTTTCAAAGCATACTTTATTCACCCAGCTCGTCACGCGAGTTTCAAGGTGAAATCACTTGACACATATACGTCCCTGCTTACGTGACACACATGTTTAATGTAAGAAAACACAAATAAATGTAACTTTAAACTAGGGAGTGACCTGACATGTCACCTGCCAGAGGCACGCTCGTAATTAGGAGCGTGACGTATGCTGCTCAAGTTGCCAAGAGCGACATAAAAAAATTCCCAGAGCACTGTGAAATCTATACTGCAGAAATGCGAGAGCTAGCCTAAGCGTTGATGGTGTACATGATGCATCACGTTTGCTCTCATTGTCATTATCAACAATATGCACAGTCATTATCATTGTTAATGCTATCATTGTCATTATCACCAATTGCAGAGTCATTGTCATCGCTATACTATCATCCTCACGGTAGACAAGGAGAATTATAATGCGCGTTTCATGGTCCCGGGCGTGCCTTGGTTAAAGCGCTCGGCTGGACATCCAAAGAATGGAGGTTCGATTTCCGTTGGAGACAGGGTTTATTTATTTTTAACTGCCTTAATTACGGTAGACTGGTCGATGACGTCACAATCTCGTGGTATCCCGCGGAATCTCGCGAAGGCGAAGAAGTGTGACACTTCTCGTGGCCGGACGTATAGTGTCATGGCCGTGATTATGAGCCATTAAAGGATTTCGCCATAATATAATTCCCGCTTTAAACAAGTCGTACGGACGTGCTTGTATGGTCCTAGAGGCTGTTGGGCAAGAGCAGGCATTCCGCTGGCACGAGAGCTCTGCGCCCGAGGCCGCAGGAACGAAATCCGATCGCTCACCGACTTTTGACCAAGTCGTAGCTTCGATCCGACGCACGCGTCCGGCGCCCGCTGGCGACCTTTGCGTTAGCCGCCCTTTTTCGGCTATGAACTTCGGACAGTTGAGCCCCGTCGTTCATTCGCCAAATTAAGATGCTGACCAGCGGAGCTTGCTGATTGGAAGAATCGAAATGATGGCTGCTGCAATAGATCACTGAGCTATAAAACCGACCAGTGCGCCAGGCAGAGATATGTGTATAGCCGGACGACGAGAGACGTCCTCCCGTGACACCGACGCGCCTTAGTGAGGGCCTGCTATACACTCAGCCCCTGAGCCGACTTTGTAACGCCCTTGTATATACTGTATTTAAATTTTTCGTTAACTCACTGTCATCTTGACTGCTTTGTCTCTCCGCTTTGCGCAGCATTGGTAGCAGTCTGAGACTTCCGAGGATCACGTCTACAAGTGGGATGTCTAACGAGTAACTGCACAACAGAGCAGCATGTAACTCGGTATCCAAAGGCTCATGGAAGGCTAGATTTTGATGTCACCTTCTCATCTGAATGGTGAAGATCGAGTAGGCAGCACCAGCTAATGTGGCCGTGACATGTGGTCTCGTGACATCACAGAAACCGGCGACCAATCAGTGCCAAAACATGTCATCTGCTAGCTATACCGCCTGCCAGCTATAGGCATCCCCAAAGGTCAGAGGTAGAAACATCAGACACGTACCTCCTGTTTTCTTCCGATTTGCCGCGGGATGTAGCGCTTTCGAATCAAAATAAACTACACACATGTACAGTCATGAGCGAAAGGGGTATACAACACTCATCCGGTGGCGGAGCTCGAGAAAACTGCATGCCAACTTTATCTATAACACCAGCTATCTAAAATCGAAACAATAGTGGCGGTGCCCCATTTTATCTACATGCATATTCCGATGTCGCTGTCTCGGCCGCTATCGTTAGATGGCATTTCGATGCAGTTTTCCCGAGCTCTGTCACTGGCTGAGTGTTGTATACAGTTGAATCCCGCCACAACGAATACCGCCACAACGAAATTTCCGCGACAACGAATAATTTTTTATTCCCCGCGAGTATCCTATGAGAATTAATGGCCTAAATTTCTCTGCACAACGAACCATTTTTGCAGAGCGTTTCCGCTTCAACGAAATTTTCGCGTTCAAAATCGAAACCGAAACTAGTTTTATTGGCGAGAAGTCCAAGTCAAATCCAAAGCCACATTAAGCATGAAATCACGTGATTGCAGTTCCGCCATTTTGGCTTTGTGTCGTGGTCGCGTTGTTCACTCGCTGCCTTTCTCTTCGACAACGACGAGTTTTCATCCGCAGGACACGATGGCAACGCAAGTGAAAAAACGCAAAACACTTTCCCTTGAGCAAAAAGCTCAAATAATCGCCCAAGCAGAAAGCGGAAGGAAGAAAGCGGCAATTGCTGAAGACTTCGGAATTCCTGCAAGTTCGCTGTCAACGATTCTAGGCAATAAGGACAGCGTGAGAATGGCACTTGCTTCAGGCACATCCTCGAAGCACAAAAAGGTGACGCGGCCCCTCCATGAAGAGTTGGACAAAGCAGTGCATGCGTGGTTTGTGGAAGCACGAGCCAGCAACGTCCCCCTGTCCGGAAGCATCGTCCAGCAGAAAGCCTTGAACTATGCATGCCTACTTGGCATTGATGATTTTAAAGCCAGCATTGGCTGGCTAAACCGTTTCAAGGCCCGCCATAACATCGTTGGAAAAGTGTTGTGCGGCGAGTCAATGTCAGCAGACGTGGACGGAGCAGCTGCTTGGAAGGCGAGTAACATGGCCGGAATTTTAAGCAACTTCGCGCCTGCAGACATTTACAACGCCGACGAGACCGGGCTATTCTACGAGATGTTGCCGGCTAGGACGCTCGACTTCAAGGGGCAGCGCTGTCACGGCGGCAAACACAGCAAAAAACGCATCACAGTGCTGCTTTGCACAAACATGGATGGCTCGGACAAGCGTCCGCCGTTAGTCATAGGCAAAAGTGCCAAGCCGCGCTGTTTTAAGGGAACTCGTAGCCTACCTGTGCAGTACAAGGCGAACAACAAGTCATGGATGACCCGCGCTATTTTCACCGAGTGGATGATGGCATTCGACCGCGACATGAAGCGGCAGGGCCGTAAAGTTTGCTTGCTTTTGGACAATTGTTCAGCGCATCACTCCGACGAAGTCAAGCTCACTAACACGGAGCTGAGGTTTTTCCCTCCCAATTGCACGTCTGTCTTACAGCCTCTCGATCAGGGCGTGATTCTTAGCCTGAAGCGCGCTTACCGCGGGAGGTTAATTCAGCGGCTGCTTTTTAACACTGAAACCGGCCGAGACACGAAGGTGGACTTGTACGTGGCACTGCAGATTATGTCTGCTGCCTGGAGCACACTGGGGCGCTCAGTAATTGTGAACTGTTTCAGGCACGCCGGATTTGCCGAAGGTCGACCCGTACACTCTGCTGGCCTAACACCAGGCGTTACAGACGACGACGAAGAGGCGTCACCGGCTCCGGGGATCGCGGCCGCCTGGAAAACGCTGGGAGAAATAGGAACCGTGCCGCCTAATCTCGAGCTCGACGAATACATCGGCGCTGACGCTTGTGTTGTTGTTCACGAAGATGTGAGTGATGAGCAGATCATAAAAGCTGCCCGGAATGATAAGGACTCTTCCGATGAAGAAGACGACGACGTACAGGAAGCGCCGGCTGCGGCAACCGCCGTACAGGTGATGGACGCTTTTGATGTCATCAGGAATTTCGTTGCTGTCCGAGACGACGATGTTGCAATGGGTTTGCTGATCGAGTGCGAAAATCGCGTGACGGCGTTGCTCGCCGTGAAGCGTAAGCAAACCAAGCTTACAGATTTTTGGCATTAAACGCCTTTGCTGCTGCTTGGGCAATTCTTTCTGCGTTTCACGTCAAATTTTTGCGATAACGAAGTTCCGCGAGAACGAATTTTTTTTCGTGCACCGTGAATTTCGTTATAGCGGGATTCAACTGTACCACTTTTGCTTGCGACTGTACTTATGCCTGACTACGCGTCCCCGTAAGCTATATATAAGGCAGATTCTATTCATTTACTCTTCCTTCGGCGGACACATACATCTCTGCGCCCCACGCATAAAGAGTGGCATTAAGGTGAAGCTTGAGGGTCCCCTAATTTTCTCCTCCAGTGTCCGATTACAGCGCCTCGCACGGCCAACCGTTTCATTTGCATTTAGACCTCCCTCCTAACGAACCAGCTTCGCTCTTACCACCGAATACCTTCTAGAACACTATCCACACCGTCTATTATTATTGACATCTTGTTTAATGTAGCCGTAGCGCGCTAAAGTTGAGTTTACTCGTCAAAAGATAGTGACAGGAAATTTTGCGTTACGGAAAAAGTGACACTAGATAGGAAAAACAAAATGGAATTAAAAGCCGTATGCGCGTCCAGCAACACAGTGCAGCTGGTAAATTGCTTTATTTTACTGTTTTAAATAAAACAAAGAAATTGGTATTAATGTGGCAGTCCATTTGACACATCTGTGCGCTCATTCTTCAGTATATCACTGCTTGTGGTGAATTGAGCCGCCTCCTAATTCAGCAGTTGACGTAATCCAAAACCGCACAGAAGTTTCGACTATCCTTTTTTTACAGCGCATACCTTTTAAATTGTACCTGCGGAACTTTTTTTAATGCGAAAGCATTTAGTGACTATGTTTGCGTGCCAGAAATTTTCATCGGAATTTGGTTTCAGTGGTGCCATTGTGCGTCGGAACTCGTAGTGATATTGTGGACACCAAATTTGTGACTGTGAGTGCAGCAGTTTGGTTTTTATTGTCGGTCTTGCGCGGACCACCTGTGAAACGCTAGCGCCCATTTGGCCTAGCGCGGCTTCGGCCGAGGAGACCGGCCCGGAGGCCCCTTCACCGCCGGTCTACCGCCGCGTTTGCAGACCAAAAATGACGATGCACGTGACCGTAGAAGGTACTGACTTCGATCCAGAAGACTACGACAGCACCTGGGTACAAACGCTCAGGAAAAAGGTTGAATCGAAAAGCAAGCAGACGCTTCTGAATGATTCCAAGGAGACAAGGTGGTGCAACACCGCGTTCCAAACGGGGAAGCCGCTCATGGCGCTGCTAAAGCAGCTAGAAGAAAATCGGCTCAACGGTCAATAGCTATGAATCTTCCGAGGTTCCCGGAAGAAGGTATCAAGGTGATTATTAGGCCTCGTGAAGGTCTAGCCGTCATTAAACGCACGTCGGGCCCGCTGCTTAGTCAGGCCCTCGCCTTGGCTGCCGGAATCAGCTGGTCGGAGCTGGACTCATGGTGTGTCAACGGAAAGCAAGGTACGGTGCTCTTTCTTTCCTTGGACTTTAGTCGAGGCGTGAAGGTAGCCGCAATTCGTTGCTTTAAACTCGATGACAAGGAGCATGAAGTGGTGGACAATCTGATCGCACCTGAGGATTGCGGCCGAGGAGTCGTCCATTGGATCTGTGATACATTCACGGAAGAACAGTTGTTCAGAGCGTTGAGGAAGGATCCACAGAACCCAACGGTCGCTGGGGTGCGGCGGATGGGGAAGACTTCCACTATTATTATCACCTTTTTGGAATGAGGAGTCGTCCATGGGATCTGTGATACATTCACGGAAGAACAGTTGTTCAGAGCATTGAGGAAGGATCCACAGAAACCAACGGTCGCTGGGGTGCGGCGGATGGGGAAGACTTCCACTGTTATTATCACCTTTTTGGAACCTGAAGTCCTAAGATTTGTCAGGATTGAAGGCATGCTTATGCCATGTCGATTGTTCAAAAAAAGATATGAAGTTTGCTTCAGATGTGGGGAACTTGGTCATCGCTCAGATGTGTGCGATAGTGAAAAACCTAAGTGCCGTGGCTGTGGGGTGGTATCGCCGCCCGAAGATCACCAGTGCACTCCCCAATGTCGCCTATGTGGAAAGGGCCACCTAACGGGAGACAGACGCTGCAAAGAACTCTTCCGTACACCCTACGTTATCAAGAAGAGAAAGTGGGAAGCAAAATTAGCCGCCGAGGAGGCAACCAAAAAGAAGCTAGCCGCCGAGGAGGAGGCCAAGAAGCTGCAACAGGTCCGCTTTAGTCGTCGCGATGGGCGTAGTGAGTCCCACAACCGGTCCCAGAGCCGTACAAGAACCCGTTCCTCTTCGTTGCCGCGACTGCAGCCGCCGTCGTCCAAGACGATAATGGAGGGCTCTCGACCAAAGCAACAGCCGCAGCAGAAGCAGCAGCAGAAACCGCCGCAGACACCATCAAAAGGAGTGAGTAGTGACTCTCAGGACTCAGCTGAGGTTCAGGCTCTAAAAAAAACAGAATCAGTTGTTACAGGCGCAAGTTAAGGCACTGCAGGAACAAATCATTGCGATTGGCAAAATTTCACAGCCAATGGAGACCGAAATGCCGGTAGCGGAGGCACCGCAGAAAGAATAGGAAAAGACCCCTATAGGAACAATCCTCCTGCAGCAAAAAAGAAAAGAGGTCCCGAGCCGGATCTTGAAACCCGCGTCCAAGGATTGGAAATACGATTCGCTAAAAAAGAAGACGACGACAAAATTTTCCAACAACAAGTTCTGACCGCGTTAGAACGCCTGAACAGTGCTATGGCAGAGATGCGGGTCGAAATGGTTAGGAGAGACGAGAGAATTCAGTTGGTTTACCAAGAGATTCATAATCTTAAAAATGGCTCTGCATCATCGTAGAAATACCATTTGGCAGTGGAACTGTAGGGGCTTCAGTCGCAAACGCGCGGTTCTGGAAACTTTTTTGACCAACATTGACAAACCCGAAGTAATCGCATTGCAGGAGTGCAGTAAGCACGCTAAGCTAGCGAGTTACAAATCATACGCGGGACGAGATGACAACACGCGAGTGGTCACCCTTGTAAAAAGGAATATAACGGTGCTGCAGCATAATACCGGGACAACAAATGTTGACCATATACTAATCGAGATAATCCCACAAAAAAGAAAATTCAAAAGTCTATTCATTCTCAATGTATATAGCCCGTCTCGACAAAAACGTCAATGCAACTTCAATGAGCTATTCGCCAAAGCGCGAGTGATCGCGAATGGAGGACCCCTGCTGATAGTAGGGGACTTTAACGCGCATCACACGGCATGGGGGTATAGATACACGAAGGTAAAAGGACGCGAACTATGGAACAGCATTCAGCAGAATGGCTTATTGCTTCTGACGGATCCCCTGAAACCAACCCGCCAGGGTAACAGCGTTTCGATAGACACATCTCCGGACTTAACTCTAACCGGAGGCTGCATTTACGGCACGTGATGCAACACAGGTGAAAATTTAGGCAGCGACCATAAAATTATAAAAATCGTAGTAGATAACGGCCCACCGATCGTCCGCACCAAAAAGGCAACGTTGGTGAACTGGGAGGCTTTCCGAATTGGCCGCACAGGTGACGAGGAAGGCATAAGTAACATTGACGATTGGAATAAAAAGGTCATTCAGTCGGTCAACGAAGCAACGGAGGCGGTGGAGGTTGACGAAGACATTGAAGGAGTAGACCGTCACATGGTCAGTCTCTGGCGTAAGAAGAAGGATCTGGAAACGAGACTCACGCAGAAAAGAGGGAATAGGAACTTGCGCAGAGAATTGGCAGTGCTTAACAAAGAAATTGAAGAATATGCGCTCATTTTAACGAGGCAAAACTGGGGCAGCATCTGTGAAAAACTGGACAGGAATATCGGGAAGGCAAGTACGTGGCACTTACTTTGGCATCTTCTAGATCCCGACAAATCTAAACTGGAGGCCAGGCAGCAAATTCACAGGCTAATACATACCTTTGACGGGACCGCGGCTACTCTCATATCCCAAGTCCGAGACCGGTATTTGAACTGTGCAGAGGGTATAGGCCAACAAATGCCTGATTACAAGGGCCAGGAAAACCCGGAGCTAGATAGCCCGATAACGGTTGCCGAAGTCCGGGCAGAAATAGACTGAGAACAAAGACTGCTGCAGGTCCGGACAGAGTCATCAATCGAATGCTAAGAAACTTGGACGACGCGTCGATCCGACACCTCGCAGCATTCATGCAGGAGTGTTGGGAGGCCGGTCGGCTTCCGGCGACATGGAAGGCCGCAAACCTCGTATTCCTCCCGAAGCCGGGGAAGCGGCCGGGTTTCGAACACTTGCGTCCGATCTCGCTCACGTCATGCGCGGGGAAACTAATGGAGCATGTTGTTTAGGCCCGGCTGGGCCGGTTTTTGGAGGACAACGATATCTATCCGAACACCATGATAGGATTTAGACCGCATTTGGCCGCATGCGATGTCATGCTGCAGCTAGAAGAGCAGATAATTTACAATTCAGCAGTAGACACCAGGGTGATCGTTGGTCTAGACGTGTCAAAAGCTTTTGACAACGTAAAGCACTCGGCTATTCTGCAGAATCTCAGTGCATTAGATGTTGGAGTTCGCACGTACAACTACATACGCGACTTCCTCAGCGATAGAACGGCAACTATCAGTATGGGGGGGACACACAGTGGAAGGTATTCGACTGGGAAACAAAGCCACACCACAGGGATCGGTGTTGTCCCCGACGCTGTTTAATATCGCCATGATTGGTCTCCCCGCAAAACTAGAGGAAATCCAAGGGCTACACCATACATTATATGCAGATGACCTGACTCTGTGGATGTGCAGGGGCAGTGACGGTGAAATTGAACAGACACTCCAGCGGGCAATCGAAATTATATAAAGATACTTAGAACCGATCGGGCTCAGATGTTCGGCCGAGAAATCGGAAGCGCTCGTTCTCACGTCAATGCGATAGCCCCATCGTCGACGTATAAAGCAGGATAACCCGGAAATAACACTCAGGGTCAACGGTAACGTTATACCAACGGTGGCAAGCATTAGAGTACTGGGATTACGAATTCAGGCCAACGGCAGGAACTCGGAAACGATACAGAGGCTAGACGCTAGCACCAGTCAAACCTGTAGACTCCTGACGCGGATCGCAAACAAACATGCGGGCATGAAAGAAGCTAACTTCCTTAGGCTAGTCCAGTCTTTTATAATCAGTAGGATAGTCTACGTGGCGCCGTATTTACGGCTTCACAAGGCAGAAAAAGAGAAACTTGACGTTCTCATTCGTAAAGGGATAAGAACGGCACTAGGTTTACCACCCAATACATCGACAAACAAGATTATGAGACTAGGGGTTTCCAATACCCTCGAAGAGCTCATTGAAGCTGCAAGGACTTCACAATACCAGAGACTGTTTCGCAGTCGTACTGGTCGGAGCATTTTGGAAAAACTGGGGTATGAGCCGCAAGCATACTCCAGACGTACAGAAAAAGTACCCAGACAGGTTAGGGACAAATTAAAAATACCTTCCGCTCCCCAAACACATGCACCCCGTATACCATGAGAGCCGGAGGAGTGATAGAGCAACAGCGCTGCAAGCCCGTTTTGAGGGAAGACTTATATACAGATGCCGCACAATGCGCGAACGGTAGGGGACGTGTTTCAGTAGCAACTAGAGAAGACGGGGGCTCGGTAGTTTGCTGCAGCACCCGAAATTCGACCACAACGGAGGCGGAAGAGGTGGCCATCGCGCTAGCTCTAACACAACAACAGGTCAAAATTATAGTTACAGACTCGAAATCAGCTACTAGAAACTTTGACGCGGGCCGCATTTCGGCCATAGCAGCAAGAGTGTTGGGCAATGGTCCACCACCGGCAGAGCAGGTCGCGCTCGTTTGGACACCGGCGCACCAGGGGTTGAGGGGGAACGAGAAAGCGCACGTACTGGCCCGAGGATTAGCTACATTCCGGGATCCCAGTGAGGACTTATGCGCAACCACGTACTCCTTGCGCGATGAGGAGCCCCTACAGTTCGACGATGACCTTAACACCTACCAAGATATCCTAAATCATTACAAATTAGGCAGATCAGTACTACCAAAAGCGTGTAAGCAACTCACCAAAAGCGAGGAGGTTATGTGGCGTAAGCTACAGACTGGAGTATTCTCGAACCCCTAGCTTTACAGCAAGTGGCACCCGGAAATTTTTAGCCTCAGGTGCAAACGTTGCGATGGCATAGCGGACATTATCCATATGATATGGACGTGTCCTAGATTTGGAGAACCTGACAGAACAGATGAGTCCTGGGAGGCACAACTTCTCAAGCAGGACGAAAAGGGGCAACGAGAAGTCATCCGTCTTGCTCTGGCCGCTGCTCAGATCCAAGGGATCCAGGTCGACGGCTGAGGGGGAGGACATGGTTGGGACAGAGCTTCGCCTCGGTTCCTCACCAACCTTTTGACGGGTGCAATAAATGTTATTTCTCTCTCTCTCTTGCACTTGCGTGGACTCAAAACTTGTCGGTACGTTTGCGTCGTTCACTCGAGTTGGAAAAAAAGTTACGATTGTATGAGGTAAAGGGTGAAAAAACTTAACTAAACACTTCATGGTTTCAATGTGGAGTGATTAGTTAATTAATTAGAGGCAAGAATTCAATTCAACATCAATATAGCCCTAAATGAATGATTCTGTGAGGTAGAGGGTGAAAAAAATCTAGCTAAACACTTAATGGTTTTAATGTGGAGTGATTAGTTAATTACTTAGAGACAAGGATTCAATTAAACGTCAAAATAGAGCGGGGACGTGCACAACCAATAGTGACGTCACATCAGAGCGGAAGTCGCCGAAATTGTGGCAAAAGAAGCACAAGCAAGACAAAAAAGGTTGGAACAAATTAATTACTTAACATGAATTAATCACAAAACGGTGATTAAGAGAGAATTTAACGAATAAAAATGTCACAAACTTGCCCACTATTACGTTACTTCTTAATGTGAAATTTGAGCGCAACTCATCAGCTGTTTCACCTTTTCTATAGATTCAGGCATAGATTTCGAGCAAGACACGTATGTACAATTACAGACAACTTTTTTTAATTTTTCACACGTATTCCATCAAGAAACACTCCACTAACAGTTCTTGGCTGTCATGAAAGAAGCTTTGTGGTCGGAGAAATGAAGAGAGCAATTGAGTTTTCGGAAGGTGTCAGCAGCGACTGACTGATGCCGCTGACGCCGCTAGCGAGTGAAGCGAGTGAGAACGGAATGCACCGTGATCCGCTGACAGCGAGCCGGCGTTTCGGCAACCAGAGGGCACCCTCGCCGTCATGCAGGAAGAGGGGGGACCCCCTCCGCCTCTTTCTGCAAGGGTGTTCTACGCAGTCACGTTGTCTTGACTCGCTAGCGGCGGCGGCGGCATCAGTCAGTCGCTGCTAGCACCACTAGTGCTGTGCTGCCTCCGGCGACCCCCCCCCCCCCCCGCCCTTCTTTTCCTCGTGTTCTCCGGTTGCTGCGCGCGCTCCTGCCCCATCGTTCGCTGAGTGTACCCCCCCCCCACCCCTCTCTTCCTGCGAGGCTCCGGTTGCCGAAGCGCCGGCTCGAACTGGGGGTATGAAAGGGGGGCGGAGCTGGTTACGAGGCCGACGTGGCCGACGGCGACGACGACGACGCGAAACCCAGGAACGGGCGCCAAAGAGCTGCGCTCTAAAAGAGATGAGCTCTAAAAGTGACGTCCCACCAACGCAATAGCCATGGGGACGCCGCCGCTGACATCTTGGCGTATCCTAACGCAACGCCGCTAGATTCATTGGAATACACCGCCAATCCCACAATTCAATGAGCACTGCAACGAACGCGAGCCAAGAAACCCACGCGACGGGAATGACGGTGTACCGTCCAATCTCACACTTGTACTTGCTGGAGAAAGTGTAACAAATACGCCTTTCCTTTCTTTGCAAACCAATTATAGCACAGCAACGAACGTACGCCAAGGCAAGGAAATTTCCACTGTGCGGCACGAGCTCCGGCCCCCCATTGCTATCAGAACTCTACAAGGAGCGCTCGATATACCGAGTGCAGCAACAACGATGAAGCTTTTCCATCTCTCCAGTGCAGATTCTGCAGTGCTCGCGGAATGTTTGTGGGACACATGACATGTCCTTCAAGGACCTTTCTCCGGCGTTTCTTCATTTCAAGCAAACGTTTCTTCGCTTGAAACGTAGCGCCGCTATACATGACGCCATCGTTGCGGCCCCAACATAGTGCCGCGCACTGTGGAGAAGTCTGGACGCCTACATATCGGCAATTACATCGACATTCAAAAGCCAGCACAAAAAGACTTCTCCTCCTTTGCCTGCAAGTTTTACACATTTGTACCCTTTAAGCTTGTCGACTTCTGAAACTTCTTCGGCTACCCTTCAAGCCTCCCTGCTTGGCTACCTTATATGACGTTTTGGCAGTCCGAGCAGTTCTAGAACATCTCCAGAGTGTGTCGTACGTTGGAAAGCACTTGGTGAATTATTTCATCACCGCCTCTCTTCGGTACTTTTTTCCTGAGCGACGTCTTACCGGCCCCAGCGCAGAATCACAGTCAAGCTTTTACGCATGCGTAGGTGCGTTAGGAGGCTCGCCGCTGCTTTACCAGAGGAGAACTTGGGTCACACCCCACCACTCCGTATCTCAAAAGCTATGGCGCTGAGCTGGGTGATCGACTACAGTCGTGCAGCCAGATAGGAGCAGCTGAACTCCCTCCACTCTCCTGCTTATGTGCGGTTCCACGACATCTTGAGAGTAGTTCAGATTCTTCCACCAGGCTACGCCACTAATCCATGACCGAGGAATTGAGTACCCAGTGGTGATGCAGAACTATCGATAGTTATCTATAGTTGGGTCACTATCGAACTATCGATGGTAAAAAAAAACTATCAATAGTGCTATAGATGGCACTATCGATATTGCTATCGATAGTACTATCGGTAGTAATTTTGTAGTGCTATCATGCGAAAATCAACCGTGCGATCTCATTGCAGCAAAACTTGGTTCCCTGAGTGCATGGTATGATGGTGGTGGTAAATATGACAAGGCTCTCCATTATCGCGGATACGCATCACCGAGATCTGCAGATGTGCACTCGAGTTGAAAAACATTAGCACTAGTGACGTGTTTCCGGAGCGGCCGACAACAACGCTCGGCGCCTCGGTTACGACCGCGCCGATAACAAAATTGACAATCCTGTTCGCAAAACACGGTGCAGTGCCAGCCGCGCCAGCCGCGCGGTGAAATTTTCGCCGCTCTGGTGACGTCATTTTGGATAATATTAAGTGTCGCAAATTTCCTAGTTGTGCTGGCAGCTACGACCCGAGACGCGCCGTTTGGCGTGTCTGCTTCTGAGCCGAAATCGGTTCAAATTAACACTTCAACAGGTATGCTTGCGATTGTGAAAAACTTTTATTGCCGAGATCCGTGCTCTCTGTAGCATAGCTGCTGCTTTTAAAACAGTAGCAACTGCCGGTTGTGCCAGGTAAGCTTTTACAGAACGTTCAACATCTGGACGCAGACTATGTCGATTATGGTAGTCTAATAATTGCAAACTCTTCGGAACTCGTAAGAGCAGCGTTGTTAAAAACAGATTCTAGTTTCTTAGTCGACATTTTAGCCTGTGTTGTTCTAGGGCGGTTCAAAATTACGAAATTCCTCAAAAATAAGCAATCCATATTCAGAATGACGTTCGAATTATTTTTTCGCTGGATGAGGCAGGCGACACCCTAACGCATGTTACTTCGACTCGTGTGAAATAAGAAAAAAAATGTTGATAGGAAAATTTTGGTACGATCAGTTGTGGTGCCTAAGAGGCGATTTTTTTTTTTCTTTTTATTTCTTTTTGGGGCATCAGTGCACTCTAAAGGCATTATGGCCATCGATACATCGGCGGTGCGGGAGAGACCTCTCTTTCTGATTATACTTTGCCTCTGTGTAAGAAACGACATGAGAAGCATACGCACGCTAAAAGTCACACTGCGGTCGTCTTTCACGAGCTAGATTACTTGTGCAATCGAGACTGGCAACTTTGTTACAGCTCGCAACAAACTGATTTCTTTGTTTTTTGTTTCTATCGTATATAGTGACATTCTCCGCCGATGTACCAAATTATTAAATATTAATAAATAATAAATTATTAAAATATTAAAAACTGCATAATTATTGACAGCGCTTCCTAAATGAGGTGCCTAAATGAGATATTTTGTGAACACAACAAAAACGTTGAGAACAAGAAAGGTAATATTGCCGAGCACTATCTGGATGCCATCCCACCTTCAGACTGCAAACTCATAAGCAGAAATAAAGAACAACTGACCCGCGAGATTGTAGAAGCCAGAAAAATAAGAGAACTCAAAGAAAAATGTCCTTCGATGTCACTCTTTACGAAGGAGATGGAGTTCTTGGGAAAATAATTTGTCGATTACGTGGTGAAGTGCGTCTCAATAGCATGCTGTTATCATGTTTTGTTTATGCTCATATCCTGTAATGCATTGAATAAAACTGAGTTGAAAGTTGGCGCACGTGCTGTCCACTCTTTTCATTTTGTCCTTGTCTCAAAAGCGTTGTATTTCTTTGACGATGAACCAACTCGCCCGAACATCCACCCTGATCATAACAGCTATGCCTTCTCTCTATTACCTAAACTGGTCAAATATCGCCACGAGAGTTTTCCACCACGCCGTCAGAGAGGTCAAACGTGAATTTTGCGCGCTCCGAGCTCCGTCACGAACCTTGGACAGCGGCGCCCCTCAGTCACGATCGTTTAGAGATTCAGAATCAAATCACATTCGCTTGACTCTAACAGACATGGGCATCCTCATGAGGGGGTCCGCACTTCTTATGAGGATTTGGCTCGGTAAGGTGAGGGTGAGGGAGGATCAGCACTGAAAACTTCGTGAGGGCGAATATGAAGGAGGGCAGAAGCGGTGAAGTGAGGGAGAGGCTGGGAAAGATAGTATGAGGGCGAGGACAAATGCTCCACGAGAGGCGTAGTTTCTGTAGTAACAAAATGTAGCCGGCGAACATGAAAGACGCGAGTGGCCAGCACACTCTCTCCTCCACTGGTACTGTTGTAGAGAAAACAGAGGCAATGGAACGGGGCACAAGCGCTACAGCTAGGCTTCGGAGGAAAAATAATAAAAAAAACACAATGGAAACAACAAAGGAGCACCTAGGAACGGAAGCTATGAAATCAACTCTGGCTCGTGATGATGAAAAGCCTCAAAAACGACCCTTTTGATAATTGCCGACCCAACAGGTAGCTGCAAAGAGCCACCGAGACCGATGTCGCTGTTTCCACCCTCACGGAACATGATGGGCAAGGTGAATTACATAGGACCGCTGTTTCTGACCGCTAACGTTTCTTTGTCACTCAGGGAAACAATGAAGAAAGCAAGCTTACCGAAAAAAGCGCGCAAATAAAATAAACAAACCCGTCCAAAAGAAAGGGGACGCGCAGAAAAAACGTTGAGCACAAAACACAGTGGTGGGGTCATTTTAGCTGCTACGACCCTGCCAACCGTTTTTGTTTTTGTTTTACTTTTTTGCCTCCCTCGGCTGGACTATCTTGCATGAGTAGTCGACGGTGATTGAACGGAACTGTGGCGACAAAGTCAAAGTAAAGTTTATTCACCCTTTTGTAGCATTTTTTCCTGAACAGCAATGCACTTGGGTTGATACCAGTAAATAAACTACAGTTTAGCATCCGATACATTCCTTATCATGTGTTTGCAGAGCTAAGCAGAATTTTAGTATTAGTTTTACCACTTTTATCTTTTTTATGAACTCGTAAAACTTTCATATCATGCAACAAATTTATGCGGCACGTAACAACCTCTTTTCTTCATTCAATAATTTCCACAGCATCAAGTTTTTTTTTTCCTTCTAGGGTTGCATGATACCGACCCTCTAACGCGCAAGACTTCAACGCCTCACTTTCTGTATAAGATAAGAATGCAGAGACATTCCGCGTTGTCTGGATGTATCTCTAGCTGGTAGGCTGAAATTATGACAGCACTGCTCTTTGAATGGCTGATTCCGCTTAGTCGTTTCTGTGGAAGGAAAGAGGCATCTATCTTCGTCGGTTTCCCCGTGTTGAGTGGTGCTAGCGGTAATTCGCTTCTCTTGCGAGGCAGCCCCATGAACAGCGAGATGCCTGCCTTTGCCAAACACAAGCATACATCATCATCATCAGCCTGACTATACCCACTGCAGGGCGAAGGCCTCTCCCATATTTCTCCACTTAACCCGGTTCTGTGCTAACTGCATCCACTTGACCCCTGCGAACTTCTTAATCTCATCCGCCCACCTAACTTCCTGCCGCCCCCTGCTACGCTTTCCTTCCCTTGGAATCCAGTTTGTTATCCTAAGCGACCATCGGTTATCCTCTCTTCGCACTACATGTCCTGCCCATGTCCATTTCTTCTTCTTAATTTCCACTAGAATGTCGGTAACTTGAGTTATTTCTCTGACCCATTCTGCACGCATACATCATGTGTGTTACAAACAAAAACTAAAAACGAGTATGAAAGCCACTACTTGTACTGGACCGGGAGCACGTTTCGTTCGCCGGGGCGCACCTCACCTCACACAAAGAATTTGACACACTGAATGGGAGGCGATAAATAAATCACAAAGCAAGCAAGTGTACACTGGCAATGGAGCTTAGCCTCCTCGGACGCCATTTTCGCCGGGATGCCACTCGAAAATAGGGGAAGGACTTTGCTGCGTCCTTTTCCAGGAAACGACATCCCTCGCTTCATCAACTTTAAGAACTGCTGCACAATAATTGCGTGCGGTGTTAGCATCTTCTAGGCCTTCCGAATGCATGCATTGTATTGCCCCCGCCTCCCACAACTTGCCTCAACAGAGAAGACGCGGCCAGGTTCGCCAGCTTCCTGTTGACATTGTCATGGTTTAACAGAGGAGGGGAGGGGGGGGGGGGGGAGGGGGTAGTGTATCAAGGTATGTTCACAGATGACTCACGCGTACCTGCACAGGCTAGACGAGACCATCCCTACACTCAAATCTTAGTCTGACGCCCGCAAAAAGGGTGCGCTATTGGAAAAAGGTCCGTTCCTGGTGATCTGGGGACTGGATTTGTCACAGAGGGGGAGACCCCAACAACACCCCAGCAATTGTTTGGACGTCCCTCTCCGTGACAGATCTGTTGCGCGACGTCTCACTGTGCCCGGACTCATCTCGACCGCGTTTACATGCTTTCTGCAGCGGGGTCGAGTCGAGTCAACCCACCCGTCACCGGGGTTCGACTCGACCACTCAATCTGCGAAAGGCAGAGGAGCCCTTGCAATTGTGCTCCTAAGTGCCTTTCTCCCCTGCGCACTATAATAGATAATTGTGCTCCTACTGTCATCCCCGCCAATTGTGGGGACGATAGGCACGTAGGAGCACAATTGCCTATTGTAGTGCGCGTGATCCTGATTGGTCCGGGGTGCATGCCTCTGCCTTTCGTAGTGCTGAAAACATCTTGTGAGACGAAGTATACGTCCTTCGCCCAATGGAAAGGAAAGGGCAGAGTGAAAATGTTGTAGAAACATCATACCCTCTTGTAAATACCCCTCCATTCAGGTATACAGCGGCTTTAGATGATGATGATTATTTATTGACTCTACCCTTCGTATCGGGTGTACCGTGTTGGCGCCGCAGTCGTAAACAAAAAAAAAGTAAACAATACAAAGTACACAGGACGCTTCGATGCAAACGCCCTCTTTTAGGGTGGTGCCAACTCCAATAAGAGCGGCGCAAGTGGCCGCCAGACTTGGTGAGCCAGCCTCACTGTGCGGGCAGCAGGCGGGCAGCGGCCGTTAAATTTAGCGGGCCGCAATTCCGCGAGTGTGCAATGTCAGCCCCACTATTACCCTATCCGGTTAGGCCCCCTATTCTAAATCTTCTTTCCTCACCCAGGGTGACAGTGCTCCCCCCTTTATTCCCGCGTTAAGAATGCCCGAAAACCTGTTCTCTCACAATGGCCTGTGCGACGGGAACTGCACCGAAGCTGCGTGGAGTGTAGTAAATGCATGCACTGCATTTAACTATTCTCCCTGAGTCAGGTTTTGTCCCTATTGTGCATGAATTCCTGCCTCACAGGGAAGCTGACTTGTGAGACGTGAGAGTCAAAATGATGACTGGTTTTTGGTGGCGATCTAGCGGGCGACGGCATCGACCCTTACAAAGGCTGGCACCACCCTAAAAAAGGGCGTTTGCATCGAGGCTGCCTAAAAGTACATAAGGCTAAAGTACAGTGTTTGTAGCGCCACCCTCGTAATTTCTCTGAACTGCGACATTCTTAGTGCACGTTGATTTTGCAGATGCTGCTACCTACTACATTTATCGTATGTGGCTCTGCTTTTCCATTATTATTTGTTTTTTGTGCACTTTTTAGTTGATAATTGTTAACAATTGAATAGAGCAACGAAAGCCCGAAAAGTTTAGTTATATTCGCCGAAAAAAAAACGAGCCATGAAGCATTTCAGTCGTATTATGAACAGCTCGCGCGCTTCCAGCAAACCACGAAAAAATGAGCTGAAATCACCCTGACCGTGCACGTTTCTCGAGGGTCGTAGAGCAAAACCGATGCTTATCCTCTGACAGCGAAGTGTAAAGTTTTTCCACGCGAAACCTCAGCACTGCTAAAAGCTAATTGTTACTTGAAAAGTTTAGCGTTTTCTTTTGGCCATTTTACAAAAAACGTCAAATTTGATCACGAATAACTTTTACACTAAATGAAGCAGACAGAAGATATTTTCAGAAAAATACAAACCCTGTACGATCTCCCACTGTGAAAAAAATCTCCGCAGCAGAATGCATATCTTGAAAGTTATTGTATATATAGTTTTCTGTTTCTTACAGTTTTCAAAGAAGCGTGGTTAATAAACCAAGCTATACAAACTAATTAAAATGCTTAACTTTGTTCATTAGTATCTATAGTCTCAAAACAACTCGAACGGTTTTTCTCTAGGTGCGAAACGTTTTGCACAATTTTTCATTTCCTGAGACAAGTAGAGCTAAAAAGCCGTTTCTTACCTTTATGTTTTCCTTTACAGCTTAAACGCATTTGCAGCTATTTACAAACCAAAAGCACCATTCGAAAGCAGAAAAAATAAGCTTTACGAAGATATCAAAATCACGGGGTTGGCGTGTGATCGCCTCTGTGTGGAGGGTTGTATCATCGAATGGGCATCCACAGTGCCACCACCTGAATCCATGGGGCACTCACCTTTCGACTGTGTCGTGCGTCGCACGCATGTTCTGGCGCCTAGCACTGTGCATGTTTGGTGTTATACTGCGCTCTCGCACGCGTTGCCGTGACGCTTTCGAAAACTATAGTTTGCCTCGGCGCATATTTCGTTTCACAGTTAAGAGGTTTGGCGGCATGGCGCCGCCGACCACAGCGCCCCATGTACAGGTGCAGACATAAGCAAACGGAGCACGTTTTTCCGTTCAAATTAAAACCACGCCTTCTGCACTAGAGATAAGAAAGCAATATTTGTCCAAGTGAAATGTCACTGGCGTCTACTACCGGTTTGCACATAACACGACTGTCAGTTTCAACTATGCAACGCGTGAAAATTTTTAGAAAGAAATAGCGTGCTCCTTTTACTTTTGTCCGCACCGGTACCTGTTGCTCCGCAGATTCCAGCGTCAGATAGCTGAGCATCTTAATATGGTAATATAGTGCTTGCTGTTCAGGAGGAGGGTGCCTTCTCACGAAGTTGATCCCCCCGATTTATGTGTTGAGCAGGGGCGGCTGCCTCTCGTTACCAGTTCATTTTGACAGCCTATTATTTTAAATGTTTTCAGTATTGTTATCTTAAGCACCAAAATGTCTAAGTATACTGCCCTTTTTTTTTTTTTTTTTTGCCTCCAGTGGTCCCTGTGCTGGATTATGGCGTAGGATTTAAACCCATTTAAATTTTCGTGTTTATCGTGGAAGAATGCTGATTATATGTAACCTTGCGTCAGACCTAGAAAGGTTTATGTTTCCCGCAGAACTTTCCAGTTTTCAGTGCAAAAGTAATAATCCGCTGCGCCAGAGAAAAGCTGGAGCTCTATACAGCTTGGCGCTCTGATTGACTAAGTTTTTCGTGAGGTCACAACCACGTGACCTCGCGCGGGTAATTCAAACTAAGTCCGGTATAGCTTAAAGCCTATGTCTGAGCAACGACTCACCCTGACCTGACCTTTGACCTGACTTTTGACTTGGAAAAATTGTGTAGTATATGTCGTAAAAAAAAAAAATAGATTACGCAAGTTAAGGCATGTACCTTGGACGGTAGCTGCGATATGCATTAGAAATTACATATATACCTCCAATTGTGTGCAGTTCATTGGAAGTGTAGGTGTGCACCGAAAAGTGAGACCGATACTGCGCCTTCCCTTCCCCAAAAACGAACCATACTGAACCGGTGTACCCTTGTTCGAACCCTACCGCGGAGGCCGTGTTTTTGTAGAGGCGAAACGCAAAGGCGTCCGTGTGCTTTGCGATGTCAGTGCACGCGTTAAAGATACCCGGATGGGCGAAATTACTCCGCAGACTTCCCCTTGGTTACCCCTTTCTCTCTTTCTTCGTTCACTCCCACCTTCCTTTCCTTAGGGCGGTGTTCAGGTGTCTATCGAGAAGTGTGACAGATACTGCGCCCTTCCTCTCGTACAAAGCAATTGACAAATGAGCTGTCGCGTCTTCTTTAACCCTTTCCCTGCCGAGTTTTTTTTTTTTTTTTTTTTTTTAGTGCTCCTTTCATGGTTGTAACTTTCACATCGCTCAGGATTCATCAATACACCCTGAATTTATTCGTCAGCCATCGCGCAGATGCACCTGACACGCTGACGTGATCGCCACGGCTAGGCTGATGAGACAACGACGAAGCGATGGGCTGACGTTGATAATGATGATGCAGATGCAAAAACACCCGCCTCATCTGTTGTCTGAAAATTTATCGTATACAAGTTATACGTGATTATGCGGCTTCTCCACAGACGGCGGGACATGCCCACAGTATTTCTTTTTACACGAATAGTACTTGGAGTGACTGCCGCGGGGTGTGCGAGTGAAGCCTCACGCGTTCATCATTGTAACCGCCATTGTGGACAGTAAAATGCCATTCTGGTATCTGTGGCTCTTGCGCTCCTATACCTTGCGCCTAGTTGCTAAGTGGACCGTTACTTGACTCCCCTCGGGAGACAGTCGTGTCGCCATGCCCTTATCCCTTGTTAATGCCTCTGAGACATGCCAGACGCACGCATACGCTGAAAGACTCAGCTTCTAGACCGTAGCGCAAGTACCCAATTGTGGCTGTGAAACGCACGTGTCTGAAACGACCGCATGCAGAAGATAGTCTCTACCCCCATAAACGAGAGTAAACTCATATGCATGCAAATTTGCAGCCAGTGCACGCATAAACCCGCATTATGCATAGCGAGCGAGCTGTGGAAATCTGACGCACATGATACCGGCGGGAGAGTAAGATCCGATGGCAAATATATGATCATTGCGGCACTTATCGCTTGTAATATGAAATACACCACACTCGTTCTCGTCTCTGCGCCAGTATATAGGAAGGATATAAGGAGGCCACACACTCGGCACTTCATTGATGTCACGAACAGCGCTTTTCAAACAGAAATACGTCAGGTATAAAAAAAAGAAAGAAAATCGTAATTCGCATGCTCGTCAGACGTACGTAACGGCGATATCTTCGAGCTTGCACATTGTACTAATATGTTAAACAGTTCAACGTTCGCACTGTCTTGTTTATAAGTTCAAGCAAAAAAAAAAAAAAAAAGAAAAAAAAAAAACTCCAGATGGCGTTGCCGCTGCAAGCGGACCTTATTATTAGCGATGTCGTTAAACAAATATCCGTCCTTAAATTTTCGGGGCGAGATGGACTCCGCTATGTAGACTATCGCAAGACAGATGGGACAAGACTGGCGCAGTGGGGAGGAATAGCTAAACAGCTAATTTCCGCTGATATCTTTTTTTTTTTTCTTTATGCAAAATGTCTATAGACAGAAACAAAAAATAAAACACACCAGCACCACTTGCACTGACATGACGTGTTAATATTGCACAAAACCATGGCTTCAATGTTATAACAGTTGTAGGCTATTCAGTAAAACACGTAGTTGGGCTAGTTGGTGCATTGCATGAAGTAAGATTAACCGGCCAAGAAGACGCACACAGGAAAAATCGACACAGAAAGAAAGAGGCTGGTCTTTCTGTGTCGATTTTTCCTGTGTGCGTCTTCTTGGCCGGTTAATCTTACTTCTTGTAGGCTATCTTAAATTGAACACTTTTGTTGTATAGCGGCGTTGAATAAAATAGAACTTTTCGTTACTTGCGAATGTGGACTTCGACGGTGCTTTTTGATGTAACCGAGCTTACCGGAATGGTGTTGTAGGTGCCGCGCAATGATTTCGGTGCTTCCATGCCGGAGCACTCAGCTGTTCGCTGCGGATATGAGGTATACTTGTTATATCCGTTGTGTCTAACACCTTTCTAATCGGTCATGGTGGCGATTAATTTACAGAGCCGACAAAAAGGAACACTCGATGCGTGCTCCCTCTTCATGGAGAGGTGGAGGGTAGCATGCCCATCGAGGCAACCTATCCCAATACTTGCCGAGCCAAAAAATTGTGGGTAGACTTAAAGGTATATTTAACAGTTATTCAGACCTTTTTGTGAAATTACATTCAGAAAGTGCGATTGTCTAAAGTTGTATTCATTTCACGTAATTTCGAGCGGATGGCTTTATTTTTTGGATTTTGTGCACGCCTCCCGCGGCGTCTGCAACGCGTGCACAAAACCCAGAAAATAAAGCAATCCGCCCGAAATTACGTGGAATAAATACTGCAACTTTGGATAATCGCACATTTTATGAACGCATTCTGGCGTTTTCACAAGAGGTGGCAATAACTCTGCAGTATACCTTTGTTTCCCCCATTATTTTTTGGCTGTGCTGGAGCGTACGTTTTGGGAATTGGTTGCCTCAATGGGCATGCTACTCCGCCGCTCCATGGAGAGGGCACACGCACTGAGATTCGCTTTTTGTCGGTTAAGTGAATTAACCGTCTCCATGACCGATCAGTCAGGAGTTAGAGACGAATACAAGGAGTACCTGCCGTTGTCAGACAGCCTTGGCACCCAGAGGTGCCTCGTCCCAAGTTCACACATAATTCATCAATCAATCATCATCCATCCGGCGCCCCCGGCAGGGTCCCCTCCCCTTCCCAAATAGGGGGGGGGGGGGGTTGTTTTGAGGCGAAGGTCTAGCTCGGACAAGGGCCGCGACGCACCATGAAGGCGGTCACGGTCAAAGGGCTTGCGCCCCCTCCTCTGACGAGGAGCTGTTTTCCGCACTCACATTGATCTGGGAAGGCACCCCCGCATAGCACACACGGCGCGACAGAGGCACCCTTGCTTCCACATTTCGGCGATGGCGTCTTCTCGTTTCGCCTCTTGGCCTTCGGAGCGGCTTTCGATGTTTTCGAGCCGCGTGTGGACGCTGTGCGGCGGCGGTCGATACGGGATTGCGGCCTGCCAGGCTTCCTCCTCGAGACGGGAGTGAACTCCTCGTCCTTGGATTGGTCGAGGCTGTCACTCGTCTGGCTCTCCTGTTGGTCCGCAACGGCCTGGTTGGGCGCCACGTTTTGCGGGTTCTCGGCCAATGGGAGAGCTGCCTCGTTGGATCATTGCTTTCCGGACAGGCTGCCCAGACTCATTCGCCTTAAGGATTTCGGGATCCGACTTCGGAAGCTTCTGCTCCGTATTCAAATGAGATGTGTTTGGACTGCGGAGCGTCGCCTATGTATAAGGAAAGAAGGTGGTGGACTCTTGCCGACTGTGGAGATTCTAAAGCAGCTCCAACCCCTGCCATTATGCAAGACGTAGAGGTAATCGGGAACGTGCGATGCAGTGACCACAGGATGGTGAGGTCCCGAATTAAACTAAATCTGAAGAAGGAATGCAACAGATTAGTAAGAAAGAAACCCATCAACGAATTAGCGGTGAGGGGGAAGGCAAAAGAGTTCAGGATCTCGCTACAAAACAGATATTAAGCTCTAACCGAGGATGGCGACATTACCCTAGAAGCAATGAACAATAATTTCAGAGATATCATTACTGAGAGCGCTGTAGGCGTAGGCGGTAGGATAGTTAGAGAGGATACCGGTAAGCTGTCTAGGGAGACGAAAGATTTGATTAAGAAACGCCAAGGTATAAATGCTTCCAGCCCAACAGAACAGATAGAACTGGCAGAGATATCAAAGCTAATCAATAAGCGCAAAGTGGCCGATATAAGGAAGTATAACATAAACATGCTGTAAAGAACGGAGAAAGCCTTAAAGCGATGAAGAAGAAATTGAGCATAGGCAAAACCCAGATGTATGCACTAAAGGACAAGGCGGGCAACGTCATCACGAATATGGACAAGATAGTCAAAGTAGCCGAGGAGTTATATACTGATCTCTACAGTAGCCAAAGTAGTCAGGACCTTAATGAGATTGGCGGCAGGGAAAAACAGTCAGACGTTCCACCAGTGACGAAGGACAAGGTCAAGAAATCAATAGAAACTATGAAAATGGGGAAAGCAGCTGGAGAGGATCAGATAACTACAGATTTGTTGAAGGACGGGGGGGATATCGTGCTAGAAAAACTGGCCACCCTGTATACACAGTGCCTGGTGTCATCGACGGTACTAGAACCTTGGAATGATTGCAAACATTATCCGCATTCATAAAAAGGGGGACGCTAAGGACTATGGCTTACCAAGATACTTTGTTGGGCGAGTTGGTAAATATCCATTATTAATTTAAACAGCGCGAACAAGAAGACACAGGACAAGGTAAAAGAAAGCCACAGTACAGCGCTTGTACTGTGGCTTCCTTTTATCTTGTCCTGTGTCTTCTTGTTTGCGCTGTTTAAATTATTAATGGACACTAGGGGCCCTAAAAATTACAGACCAATCAGCTTACTATCTGCTACGTATAAGGTATTTACTAAGGTAATCGCTAATAAAATCAGGACAACCTTAGACTGCAATCAAGCAAAGGGTCAAGCAGGTTTTCGGAAACGGTACTCTACTATCGATCATATCCATACCATCAACCAGGTGATAGAAAAATGCTTGAAATATAACCAGCCCTTATGCATAGCATTCATTGATTACGAAAAAGCATTTGATTCAGTAAAAACCTCGGCGGTGATGCAGGCATTGCGAAATCAGGGGGTAGACGAGCCGTACGTGAAAGTGCTGGAAGATATATATATAGTGGCTGCACTGCAACCATAGTTCTGCATAAAGAAAGTAACAAAATTCGAAGTGTCTAAAGGTACGTCCGACGTATCCATTCGATTCTCGTAAAGATACGGCGGACGTCGATATACAGGCTAATGGCTATATGCACGTCGAACGCGGCCACATTCCGCTTGCTACGCGTGAATGAATCTTATCCTCTATGATATCAGCTAGCCGCGACTCTCGATGAGGTGCTACGAAGAGTGCATCCGTTCTAACATAGATCACGGTCTTCACTTAGGGTTGTGTACGGCAAGCATCGCTGTCACGCACATAGCTGCAGGCGATGCTACTCCACCAGCTGGCATCGAGATACGCACATTCACGAGCAGCTTTCGCTTCGCACTAAACTATCATCTCGATCTGCCCGTAATGCGAGCGAACTATTCCTAGCATTTACGCTGTCTTAGGTCCTGCATCGACCTCCGAAGATCTAGCGCCGGCACAACACACACACACACCTCGTCGTGAACAACATTCGGCAGTCCAAAGTATGTATGTGAAATGGCATTATGCTCGTTCCTCACATGCAGACCGAGGAAACAGGATGTTTCTAGCTAAATTCTTCGTTTAAAGTCTACCTCAGAGCCGTGGCAGAAGACATGCCGAATCTACTAGAGGCCTGCGCTGCTACTGCGGCGAGCTGCACATCGACTCGTCGAGGCGAAGACCTACTGCACCGCATCGCAAGAATGCACCACCGGAAAGCCGGAAGCGCGAATGATCCGAATTCCTTGTGAACAGCAATGTTCTTTGGTATTTAGGGGAAGACTAGACTAAAGTGCTTAGCCTGCATCTTTTTCTTTAATAGAAGAGACATCTGGGCGAGTTGGTATGGTGACATGATAGAAAAAACAGCGCCCGTCCTGTCTGTTCTTCACCTCCGTCCACGTCTGTTGCGCTGTTTTTTCTATCATCTTTTTCTTGTCGTTGAATTTTGCGTACATGTAGTTTAAACTCCCGCATGCTCGAGGTTAGCGTGACCCGACTGAACGGCCGCGCAGCTTTGAAACGATCGGGATCGATATGCATGCATCGCCGGACTTAGGTACGCGGTAGAAAATGTGCGCTGCACATTTCGTTGCAGAAGCTGACTTGGAATTTTGCAGAGTGTGCCATGCAAGTGATCGTTGCTACAACCACGCATCTATGTTCCTACGGCTGGCCTACCCCGAGGCGCATAAATGTTCAACCGTGGACGTATCAATGATCGAAGAGAGGACCGATTTTCACAATATTGGGCCCGAAATCGATAGCTACCAGTGCTCAGTGTAAGAGAAATTCTGCCTTGATCATGCGCAATTCAGTGTTTCAGGTGTGGTCAGTAGCTATAAGTTTGAAAGTTCGCCTGTCAAGTCAGCGGCGCCAGTGATGGACCGGCGGAGCGATTTTTCACGCTACACCGCTGTCTTGCTAGAAAGCCTACCTAGGCGGCGTTTGACATTCAGCTGCTTTTTGTGGGCCCCGTAACTGAAAGCAACGCCTTCAGAAACGCGTTAAATGTACAAAAATGTATTCTCTTCAACAGTTTCACTCCAGGCTGTCAAAGCAGGCGGACGTTGATAAAACATTTGAGCACTCCAGTCTTTAGAAACCTGTAGAATCGCCTTCAGTTTGTAAAATTATTGCAATAGGTCACTTTCCGATCGCTGGGACATAGACCCTCATGACAGCGCTGTCACATGAATAAGGACCACACCAGACCGAAAGCTTATCTCATATAACATAGCTAACCAAGGTATACCTTACAGCATTGTGTTGATTTTTATGGTGCATAAGCGACTAATGCTGCCATGCAGCAAGAACAAGGTTTAATGTATTTATTTTGTGTGTAATGACTAAAATGTTCTTTAGGATGTAGCTTGTTTAGGAACATTTTAGGTAACCAAAAATGCAGAAAATTTGCACGTCTCTCCTAGGATCATGCTGGGATGGAAAGGGATCTGTTGCAAAATTGTACAAAATGTTTCCTCTTATTTTCTCGACTCTGGCGCACGTGTAAGATATGGTTTATTGTTAGTTCATCTCCACATTCCTTGCATATTGGTTTGTCCTCTGTCATAAGTATGAAGCTGTGTATGAGGTGTGGGTATGTGTTTTGTGAACATGACCTAAAATGGCCTCCATGTTGTGTTTTTGATTACTGCATGATTTCCAATACTTAATGACAGGTTTGACAAGTATAGTTTGTAGTTTATTTCAATGTTTCAAAAATCCTGCCATTTCACTCTCACTTTTCTTTGTACAAGCTTCTTGCTATCTTCATGCAGCATATTCACCCTCTGTAATTAAGCATTGCGTCAAGGTAACCTGGTTATTTCTTTTCATCACCTTTCAAGACAACTGTCCCGATTTCATAAAGTGTAGTGTTTCTGACGATAGGAACTTCTTGGAAGTCATAGAAATAAATGAGATCCACAATCATGAGCTATCTAGGGTATGCATATATATGTCCATCGCTCAGTGGAATGGTGTCAGTACGCTGTTAGAACAGGTCTTGTGGTAACCACAACCATTGTCCGAGGTGGTCCTTTATTGGGCATTGAAATGCTATGTAACTACAGGTACTGATAGAACTCTTGATCATGTTATGTGATGATTCGATCCTTGCATGCATATAGGTATACATTTCAAAATCTGCAGTGTACCACTTGACCATTTGCCACCAGTTTGTGTGAAAATGTATTTTTCATGCATGTTAACCAGTATTTAACAGATGACCCCTGTGCACAAGCCAAAAGTGCCACGAGCCAAATGTCACGAGGCCACACGACATGGCAGGAGCTGTTAAGTCAAGCTTACAAAGTTATATTTGAAATATGTTCTGGGACGTTTCAGCTCCAATTAAGAAAGCTGATGCTTACAGAGGTCTATGCCAGGTTGTCTATCACCTAACAGGGCAGTCTACGACCGTATGCTAATGAGTATATCTGAGATAACAGAGACCTGAATTAAGGAATTAGTAATTATGTTTGTAGCAAAGGGCATGTAAATTAACGGGAATCCACAGTGGGATCTGCAGACAAGAACCATTAAAGCTGGCAAACCATACCCTTACAGGTGGAGATTAGGAGTCTCCCTAATTTTTTTCTGCTCAAAGCTTGTCATTTCCTTCGTTCTTCCAGATGAGAAAGATGTGAAAATGATAGCATCGAAAATTCCAGAGACCATCGTTAACAAGGATGCTGATCCCAACAGCGTAGAAAGGAACTTCAGAAAAGATGGGTGACTAGTAATGCTGGCAACAGTTGAAGCTAAGTGGAAAGGCATGAAATTGAAATGCAACATATACAGAGATACGTTGCGAGACGACCAGTCTGTGGTGTGCGACATCTGTCTCCGTTAGTTTCATCAAGTGATTGGACAAAGCAGATGGGGCTTGTAATTTGGTGATAAGTGCAGTGTAGTAGCATAGATGCAACCTTGCCCATTAATAATTGGAGTGGAGTAAGTGCATTGTTTTGTTTTTGTAAGATGTTTATGGTTTCCATGCAAACATTATGAGAAATGTTTTCCTAGAGAATGTTTGCTGAAATGTGAATATAATGTGCAATAAAACTAGTGTTTTCTTGCTATTTACTTTTCCTTGTATACATTAGTTCTGTGAAGAAAACCACCGGCTAGAAGGAAATGTAATGGCATGCATTTTGATACTTGACCCCGTTGTGCTGGCTCAGTAGTTAAGAGTGCTTGGATGCTTAACCGAAAGATGCAGATTTGGTTCCAGCCACAAATTGATCATACACAAAATGATCAATTTTTTTTCTACATGGTACAGCAGCTGTTGTACAATTTTACTTTAGCCTTCATGAAGAATATCACACTGGCTCCACATGGCCTTCTGTTGACCCTTGATATGCGTCACAATCACACACCCGAGTATGTATTTGTCTAAGGGCACCTATGCATGCAAGGAGGGGACCGTTACTTTCCATTTGTCAGAACTGAAATGCACGATCCACATCATTTCTGTAATTCAACTGCCTGCTATTTGAACTGTCTAGCATTGATGCAAGTTTCAAAGAACTGCAATTAGCAAATTAATCCAAGCAGGAAACCATGCCAAGAACTGCTTCGGTTTCATCTTTTACAACTGTTTGAGAACTAAAATTAGCCAAATGTTGCAAAACATAGATGAGAGGTTACAAAATCTAAAAAACAGTGCAGCCTACCTGTGGCATGTAGGGTTTCACATCCTAAAGTGATATATGTAGCTATGAAAAATACCGTAGTGGAGAGCTCCAAACTAATTTGACTGCCCGGGCTTTGTACTTTACGTTGACATCTTGCAGGAAACAGAAGCATTTGCATTTCACCTGCACCAAAGTGCGACTGCCATCACTGGCATTAAACATCACGACCTTGGGGCAAGTAGCCGAACGTGCCACTAAGATGTCGCAGCGTCTACGTACATGCTATACACGTCAACCTTTCTAGCATTAAAGCTGTCACATGCATGGCAGATATTCATGTTCAGCTTTGGACTGACAAGTTTAAAAGTGTACTATTTGTGTTTGTCTAGCATGAAAAACAGGAAACTAACGAAAAACGAAAAAAAAAATGAACATATGTTGAAAAAGCACTAGTCATTAACACATAAAGCATATTCGTTCCTTTATTAATGATAAAGTGGCCTTCAACAATAGCACAAAGCCTGAACATTTAGGAAGGTGCTGTGCCAGGCAGCTATTATACAGAAACCTGAACCATTTCACCTGTAGTAATGTGCATCCCAGCGGTGTGGGCTGGGCACTTATTTTTCGGTCCACTCCAACATGCGAAAACTGCATCATGTGCATTCCCATTTTCCGAGTTTTGAGCTCTGTAGTGCAGGCTAACAAATTGTCGATGACTTATTTTCGTCCGATTGTTGCACAGCGCGTGTAAATAAATTACCACTGCACCTAATAAACACTGACATGCACGTGCAACATCGCCGATCATAAACGGACACACTGATGTCCGTCCGGACATCGGCGCACTCATCACAGCACTCTTCGTAGTCTCACACAGCACTCTAGTAGGACGTAATCCGTACATCACAGCATCTCACGGTAAGCACAAACCACACCTCCAACAAACACGAATGACGCGATGCTTGGGCTAGAGACACGCCGGCGGCACCCAGCTTTTTCAGCGCCGCTTGTATATGTACTACGTAGAACTTGCAGCACCAAACCTCAATGCGAGCAGAGAGCGATGCGTTACGGGACGCATGTCATCACGGATGGAAGTGACGAAACTTTGAAGAATCAAAACTACATAACTACATAACGACCGTCGTAGACGTTAATCCACATGATAACGAGGACCAAATGATCGGGCGTGCGGGCCGCGGGCTGGCCGTCAACACCGCGATTACATGCGCTTGTTCTTGCCACCCTGCCGCGGTCCAACTCACGTAAACCTATCATCATGCCATCACGGAGTATATCACCCATTCTAGGCACTATTCTTGCCACTGCACTATTCTTTGTAATTTCACATTTCACGCACGCATGTAGTACATACTTCTTGCACCTCGCACGCACACCTCATACCAACTTCGATTTGGCTACATATGGCTACCATGTTGCTACCAACGTTAATAGTTGCTACAACCACATCTGGGGATCTCGGATCCGTCCGGCTTTCTCGACGGATCCCAAGGCCCATATCGGAGAAAAATGCTTTGGGTCCGTCGAAAGAACCCTACCGATCGGGTCCGTCCGCCGTATACCTCTGAAAAATATTTCCCGGATCCGTCCGTCGTATCCCGAAGAAAAACGCACCGGGTCCGTCGGACGTACCTTTAAGACCACCGATCGGGTCCGTCCGACGTACCTTTAGCCACAGCCAACAAAATTCCCATAAAGAGAGGTGTTAGGCAAGGAGACACGATCTCCCCAGCACTATTCACAGCTTGCTTAGAGGAAGTATTCAGAGACTTGGAATGGGAGCAGTTAGGGATAAGGGTAGATGGAGAATACCTCAGTAATCTGCGATTTGCTGATGACATTGCCTTGCTAAGTAACTCGGGGGATGAACTGCAAATAATGATTGATGACCTAGACAGAAAAAGTAGAAAGGTGGGCTTGAAAATCAATACGCAGAAGACTAAGGTAATGTTCAACAGCCTCGGGAAGGAACAGCAGTTTACGTTAGGTAGCGAAGCACAGAAAGTAGTAGGCTAATACTTCTACTTAGGACAGGTAGTAACTGCAGATCAGGACCATGAAAAGGAAATAACAAGAACAATAAGATTGGGATGGAGCGCATTTGGCAAGCACTCGCAGATTATGACTAGCAGCTTACCGGTATCGCTCAAGAGGAAAGTATACAACAGTTGCATCTTACCTGTACTCACCTATGGGGCTGAAACGTGGAGCCTAACCAAGAGGGTTCTACTTAATTTGAGGACAACGCAGAAGGCTATGGAACGAAAAATGGCAGGGGTAACATTAAGAGATAGGAAGCCTGCAGATTGGGTCAGAGAAATAACTCAAGTTACTGACATTCTAGTGGAAATCAAGAAGAAGAAATGGGCATGGGCAGGACATGTAGTGCGAAGAGAGGATAACCAATGGTCGCTAATGGTAACGAACTGGATTCCAAGGGAAGGAAAGCATAGCAGGGGGCGGCAGAAAGTTAGTGGACGGATGAGGTTAAGAAGTTCACAGGGGTCAAATGGATGGAGCTAGCACAGAACCGGGTTAATTGGAGAAGTATGGGAGAGGCCTTCGCCCTGCAGTGGGTATAGTCAGGATGATGATGCTGGTGCTGATGATGATGACTATGATGATGATGATGATGATGATGATGGTATGCAAAAATACGGTCTGCCATATAGCTGGAGCAGACTACTACGCTCATACCATGCCGCTTTTCAAGAATTTTAGAATAATATGCCAGTGGCCTATCTCTATTCGTACAACTTAGCCGTTCACTACAAACAGCGCATAGCTACCTCTGAATATACAGTACTTTCCATCGCCAATTTCCAATCGCAACGTATCCTTCACGTTCTAGAGATACTTGGATTGTGCCTTTCGCGAGAACAACATTTGACCAGCGATTGCTCGCATATGTTCTGCCCTCTCTCTCTTAAATTATCTTCGCCAAAATAAAGTTGATATTGAAAAGGTTAATAAGAGAACAATACATTTATTTTTGATGTCACAGATGTAAACATGCTGTGCTGTTTTCTTTGATTCTTTTATATTTTCGGGATTTCATGCTGCATTCACTTTTTATTGTATTCACTGGCCCTGTTGACCAGAACATTGAAGCCGCATTGAATGACAACGGGAAAGTCGCCGCCAGCGCATCCTTGAGTTGGGCATTCTCAACAATATTTCTAGTTTTCGTTTTCGTGCTGAAACCATGTTGAAAGTGAAGGGCCGAATTAACACACCAGTATCTTCATTCTCGACAAAAAATTCAGGTTGATGTATTCGATAACGACAGTGTGCGGATACAATTGCCGGCGGCGTTTACACCCTATTTTGCTGCAACCAATAGTTCAACGTGATCTTCAATACCTAGTTTTTAGGTGTTCGTTTCTAATACCAGTACATATTACAATATCATGCACTGCTACGCATTATCTATGTCATTCAATACCGAAAGACTGGCGTTATGCACACATAACCTACACATTTCAAATCATGGAGCGGTTTGACGCACGAGGCTACAATAAAGAATAAATTGGAGACTAATGCTTTTTCACATCTACTGTATCTGAAGGTCTTCTATAAGCGCTCATACACTATATATAGGGTGTCCCGATGTGTGCAAGTAGTGAACTGTCGATCAGAACACTTATATGAAATTTTTCTGGAAATTGCGAACAAGGCCCCCTCAAATGCTGGGAGCCAAAACGTGAACAAAAATCGATTTTTTTTTTCACTGGTAGACGACACTTCTTTCGCCTAGTTGAAATACTTTTGTGACTAATTATTTATTTTATGTGCAGTACAATTAATCAGGCTTGCATGCGACGTTCTGTTCATTAAACATTTTCTTCTCGAAGTTGAAAAAAAAAACGTTAGCAAAAGTCGATTTTGCGTCCCATTGAGATTCGGAGCTTAACTATCACGAAATCCCACTACGATCCACAAATCCCAAGTTCCGCGAAAAAGGCATATCACAAGATACTTCTTTTTTTCGGAACTTCTGATTTATATTGCATCTTACCCCTGATATATTTGTACGTGTCATGCAGTAGAGTTCGTGCCCTTCCAAATATTTTCCAGAAGGAGCCCAGTTCCTTGCTTCAGCTAATGCACTTATGAACGTATATTTGATGTTTAATGCGCTGCAAAACCGCAAGAAAACATGAACTCAATTTCCCCAACATAAATTATGTTGGTAAAGCACAACCGAAATTTGGTTAGCAGTTGTTGAATAGACTCTATATCCCATATTTTAGGGGAATCCCCCAAGGTGGAGTAAATTTGTAATAAGGGAGTAAATACTCATTGGCATCCACCCAAGCGCAGCCATACGACTACAAAGGAAAGCTAGTTGGATGCCAATGAGTAATTACTCCCTTATTACAGACTCTATATACTTCAGTAAAACGGCGAGTTGAGCGAGTTGGCATATAATTAGAAAAAAAAAACTGCGCAACAACGGAGACAAGAGAGAATACAGTACCAGTGCTGACTAGCAACTGAATATTTATTGAAAAGAACACAAATATATAGTCCACCTACAACCAAGAGCACGCATAAGCAGTACTAACAGCACCGATACTTGATAACTTGAATCTTAACGATCAAGATACCGCAGTTCACAGTCATGAAGGAGAACAGATGGGGTGCTAACGTATATGTCGCGGTTTTTATGAATGTGAAATTCTTCGCTGATTTATCTTGTTAATTTATCGCGGTGCTTGTGTTAGAATTAGGGGGTTAACGTCTTCATTCCCTGTAGTGCAATGCCAAGTTCCAGGAAGGGGCCCCATCCAAAGAAGTATTGTGCTCACGTATGCGGGTATTCACGCACCTTCCCGTCTGGCCTATAAATCTTTTTCCACACTTGAGAACATCATACACCACACCCGTAGCACAAGGGACAAACTTCATGTCATGGTTTATCTTGCGTGCTTTCTTTGTTTTATTCCGAAAGCAATATTACGCCCATGAACAGCCTTTCGCGTAATCCCGGACCGTGCCACGTTTGACCTTTAAGCGTCAACTGTGGATGACCTATGACGTCATACCAGCTGCGAGAGATGGGCTGCCAAGTCGAGTGGTCGGGCAATTCCTGATCGTGCCACGCCGGCCGGCGGTTCTCCCGCTAGAGGCCCCGCGCTCGCTGTGACGTCACACCAGCTGCAAGAGATGGGCTACCTAATAGCATCCTCGATCGTCCGCACCAGTGCGCACCGGGGCGCCCTGGTGCGCATCATCTATCCTCGATTAACCGCACCGGGGCGCACCCGCTGTCCTCGATCACCGGAAGCGCCCCTTGACGGGGCAGTTTTTCGTTGCCTCGTCACGCACCCAGAAAATCGGTTGTTCGCAGGGGTGCGATCCCGGCAAGCACTGCGGGACGCGCGCTGCAGAGAAGCCGCTTTGCCCTGCTCGATGTGCTCGCGTCTGCCGGAGACTGACGCGATGGAGAAAAATAGTTCGGATGGTTGCCGCAATCGATAAACTGCTGTCAAGATCATCCGGTGACGGTATGACAATCGACCTCAGACAGCACGGTGAATGCCCGAAAGTCGACCAGTTTTTTCATCGGGCCGATCATCTGGCACCTCAACGATAGCGAGCGGCTGTTTACGATTAACATAGCAGTGTGCAGTGTCTTTGACACTTCAAGCTTGTAACGTACGACATGTGCCTTTGAGGCGTGAATTGTGTTATTTATATGCAGTTCCGAAAGCATTTCTGGGTGAGCAGGAACATCTGCTACAATATGTGATCGGCACGGCTATGAGAAGTCGTCGCCCTTAACCACAGAAGACGGCTGAAAAACACGTCCTTTCATTTCTTGTTTTCGAGTAATCACTATTGTGAGCGCAATGACTTGATTTAACTCACTCATGGTATGCGGGGAACAAAAGTATCGAACAAGCCGTCGCCGTAATATTTGGCTTAGCAGAAAGTACACTCTATTTCACAATCGACCGTATAGCGTTTCCATGACATCATTCAGTTCTCTTAGACATTGCCGAATGACACCTCGTACTGTTGATATTGTTGCTTTCTACAACGGTGTGTGCGGGGCATGGAGTTTGGCGAGATTGCAGCAGATAATCAAATTCGCGCTCCAGAAGAAAGGTGTCGCTGCATACATGCACCCGCGTAGGGTGGAGACAACCTCTCCGACGCCGTCATAATGAAGCACACGGGATCAGCTGCGCTGCTGCGCTCGCGTTCGTAAGGATGCCATTCATACTCTCGGCGCTCTTCAGATTGCTTTGACTTGAACTTGACTTTTTATCAGCATCGCACTGCTTCTCGTGTTACTCATAATAGCCTTTTTAAAAGCCTAGCGTCGGAGACAGAATTGCACGATTTAATTTTAGGACTGCAGGTGGTCGAGGTTGAACATTTCATATGCAGTCTGTTGGTTTGAAAACGCGCTAATATTTTAACTATTCGTTGCCCAGCAGTTTGCTGTGCTACGTGCCGATAGGAGAAATTGCCTTCTTTTTTCGCGCGGTGTTGCGTTTTTTTTTTTTTTTTTTTAATTCCATGGTTTGTTAACGGCAGCACGTCGTAAGCCGCCCGCACGCTTTGATTTCGCTTATGTTGTGTTTGCTGTTTTCGTGTGCTAAGCTCGCAACAACTGATGTTTCTCCGGGTTTTAATATTTGAAGGTGTGCCTGTGGGTTATTCGTCCGTTTACTGCTCAAAGGGGTGCTGCTACATCCGTTAAAGACGGTCGTTGGCATACAAAAATAATGCTGCCGTATTCCAACGCTGTCACAGCGGCTGCGTTTTCGAGGCCCACGAAAACCAGTTGCCCTTCTTTGGAGTTAGTAAAACAGATTTCCACGAAATTTTCATTTGGTTCATTTTTCTGATGGGTGCACACCAACGGAGAGTTCTTGCTGCGCTGACGTGCAGAAATCGCTTGTGTCATTGACATACCACGCACCGGTTGCTCTGCCGCGATTCCTTAGTTTGTGAAGCACGGTTCTGCTCGTATTATTCCTTCGTATTTATTTTATCAAGCCCATATGTACTCATTACAAGCCATGCATATAGTCTACACAGGTCATTAATTAAACTGCAGCATTCTATTTTTTTTTAATTTTTTAGCCGAAATATTAGTTATAGACATTAATAAGCCATCAAGTGCGCAAAAAAAAAACGACCATAAATGTTTAGTTAAAGAACAGCATTTTTAACGATGCCTATGCGTGAATTTGCTACGTTGCTTTCAAAATTGCCGTGGCAATAGGCTAGCCTATTACAAAAATAAGTACTACCTAAAGTGGAGCCTTTTTATTGTTCCAAACAAATATGTATTATAACTTGTCAGGGTTGCCCCTAACAGATAATACAGGCAGACAAGCAAGCTCTGCAAATGATTTATTTAATGTCAAGTGCAATAAGAAAACAAGACATAGGGGAAAAAAATTGCTTTTTTACAATGTGATGTAACCTTCGCAACAAGAAAACAAAGAATGAAAAAAAAAGCAAATATAAAGTAAGCATGAAAGGTAGAGTTGCAAGAAAAGCTCCTGTACACTATGGCGTAACATTTAAAGCAAGTTGCTCTACGACAAGTTAACGCCAGCCACAGTCTTGCTGCCGTATCCGTCGTCCGATTCATCCGGTTCGCTCAGCCAGCGGAGGTAGATACGTAGCCGCATGATAACAAAACGGCACAACAGTTTTGTCATAATTCTTGGGTGGTCAGTGCACTCACTAGGTGGCAGAGAAACTGATCGTTCAATAAGACTTGTCAATGTCTTGATTGGGTGACCTAAACCACAAATATCATTTTCTTCTGAAAATTTCTTAAAGAGACATTCACAGGAAGAAACAAACTGCAGGACTGCACGACTCACATACGCCAGATTCCTAGAACCTTGATTGTACTCCTTGAGCTGCACAAGGGCATGCTCATCGGAAGCCTCGTCAGCAATGAGAGCCTCAGTACAGGCAGGGCATGGTTTCTTAGTGCTGATAAAAGGCTTCACCAAATAGCCTGTCAAGTGAGCAACGATGTCACTTTCAATGAGAGACAATGGCTCGACTTCTGTGCAGTCATCATCATCATCATATGAGGTTTCTTGGAATTCATTCTGCACTTCTTTAATCTCTGCAGAAAAGAAATTCACTAAGTAGTTGCTGTCATCATCTTCATAACCAGAGTTCTTAGGTACTTTGAGGAATTGGCTGACTGATACAATTCTGAGTGCATTTTTGACATCATATGCACTAGGCACGGGAGAAATCATCCGGATCACCGAAAACAAATTCTCCAGGTAATCTTGAGCCAACCGTCCTGTTAAGAAGAATGCGTAGCCACACTTGTTTAGCAGAAACTCGTGAAGTTGAAGCACTGCAGCAGTGGACATTAGCACACCTGCTTGACATGGTTTCCACACCTTTTTGATGCCAATGCCTAAACTCTCGGCGACTTCAACAGCGAGTTTCAGAGTTGAGACAGACTCTTTGTATTTACTTTCATTTGATAAACTGAGGGCAACAACAGGGTGCCTCGCAGTCATGATTGTGTACCACTTGAAAATCACCTCGCAAAACCAGGCTGTTGTTCCAGACTCGGGTGGCAGCTTCTTCCGCTCTACAAAGTACCTGATAGCGGCAGGTGCTTCTCTGAATAACTGAACAGCTACCCCTACCTTCATCTTTGTGAAGTGGCCATTGGAAACATGCAGCGCACTTAGGTTAGGTGCCACCTTCAACTGCTCTGTGTCCAACTTCAGGACAGCTTCTATATACTCAATTGACACATCAGTGCTTGGTAAATCGTACTTCGCCACTATTTCTTCACTCAGTTTCATCTGGTCTTTTCGCACGAGGTGCCCTCTGATGTTTTTTAGTACATGTGAAGGATCTGGCATAAAGAACAGCGACATAGAATTGTCGTATGGGTGAGGAACTGTGCATGTAGTGACCGAAAAGCGGGAACTAGACAGGTTTGTTACGACCAAGCATCCGCATTTGCGCGCTCTATTGTTCGCCTGTGGGCATGGATAAGTGCTGTGAATATGTGGTGATGGTCCAATGGCTCTAAGTGAGCCTGTTTCCAGGAATCCTGTTTTGTAAGCCTGTTTTGCTTTGTGGACACTCTGCAAATGCCAAATTGACCCTGCCAAGAGAACTTCTGGAAAAACACAAAGAAACGTCCCCCTGCGGGAAATGCAGGAAGTGCTTTCTTTCTTTTGTTCACCCTTCCAGTCGATAAGCCCTATCGTCCAGTGAGGAATGCCTACTTTCCAAAGGAGACGACAGAGTGACATGTCCGCTGACGTGCAGGACAAGAAAGGAGCATGACGCATACAGCCATTAAGTGATTTCCCAGGAATGCAGGAAAGATTTGCAATTGTCGAAAACGGACAATGCTGGGAGCGGATGCGGCGCCACGTGCACTCGGGTTTCTGAGAAGTAAAACCACTTGTCAGAACCAGCCTGTGGTTTCTTTGCTGAAGAATAGAAATGTACCTCCTCTCCTCGCCGTTCCCAAGCTTTTCCCGCCAACAAGTGATCACGCCCAACGAATGAATGCCGGACCAGTCAGTGCTTCAGACCATCAGTGCAGTGATGTGTTCGATTGGATGCCGATACCTGAGGGGCGTGCCCTGGATTTGGTTGGTCAGCATCTTCAGAGAGGGGCTGGACATAGGGGGTTTTAAGGACGCTGCAGAGCACGAAATGTCGCTCTGAGCCCTGGGTAAACGGCTCATCCAGACGCTTCTCGCTATGAACTCTTTACGCTTGCCATTTTGTTAAATATACCCTTCTTTTTCATGTAAATAATCCTGTAAATAAGTTTCTCAAAGTGCCATTAAACCTGCTTGTACATATTTCACCAACTTCGAAGATTCAATCCTACTTCAACCCCGAGTCTCTGCACGCTACCAAGTGAAGGCCGGGTCGACGTAGCCCCAGCGTCACGACAACTGGTGATCAGCGGTAGGATCTGAATCTACAAGCCCCAACACTGGTGACCAGCGTTGGGATCTGGATCTACAAGCTACAACATCTGGTGATTCGAGGTGGATCAGAATCTACAAGCCACAACATCTGGTGATCGGAGGTGGCATCTCAAGCAACAAGCAGGAGCAACAATCGGCCAACAAGAGGGCAGCTCGGAACATCGATCGCATGTGTGGGTGAGTGCTTGGCTTTCTTCTGATGTGGACCAGGTTCTAGAACAGGGTTAGATTTTAGAACTGGTAAAAAGTGTTGAAACGCCTTTAGGTTTGGTAGTTTGCACTGTTGTTTTGGAAGTAGCCGACACTCGGAGCGATCATGGACCTACAAAAGCTGCAGAAACCGGACCTGTTGCTATTGTGTGAGGAATTGGGAATTGATACAAGTGGTTTGGCACGAAAACCTTTGATTATAAAGGCAATCACAGATTTGGGAGCCGATGATGAGGAGCTCAGTGAAGCATGGAACCTCATCGCCCAAAAAAAGGAGGAGCAGCTCAGACAGCAGAAAGAGCGGGAAAAAGAAGAAAAGAGGCGTGAGCGCGAACTTGAGAGGGAAAAAGAGGAAAGGGAGCGCGAACGTGAGAGGGAAAAAGAGGAAAGGGAGCGCGAACGTGAGAGGGAAAGAGAGGAAAAGAAGCTAGACATTGAGCTCCGGAAATTAGAACTAGAGTTGAGCAAGAGGTCGGGCGATTGTCCCCAGCTAGCGGTACCTCGTCTCAACAAGGAGGCAGATTTCAAGATGTCAAAGTACATGCAGCCATATGTGATATCAGGGGATATCGGTCTGTATCTGGCTAACTTTGAGCGAACTTGCGAAAAACTGTCCTTCCAGCGAGACACTTGGTCTCAGAGATTATTGACGGTTCTGCCCTGCGAGGCAGCGGAGGTTGTCGCGCGGCTAAGCAAGGAGGACGCGGACAACTACGAGAAGGTCAAAGCTTGCCTTCTGAGAAAGTATAGGCTTAGCGCCGAGGCGTTCAGACAACGTTTTCGGAACGCTACTAAGTCCAGGGACGAGAGTTACCCTGAATTCCTGTATAATTTAAGAGTCAATTTGGGCGAGTGGCTAAAGAGCACTGATTCCTACCGTGATAGGGACGCTGTAGTCGAGCGAATTCTTTTGGAGCAGTTTTATAGCTGCCTCCCAGAAAAAGAAAGAAATTGGTTACAGGACCGAGGCGAAATTAAGTCGGCAACTGAAGCTGCCGAACTCATTGAGGAGTACGCTTCGCGCCGACAATTCAGCAACCCAGCAGTAGATAGGCTCCGCAATCCCACGTTCAGTGTAAATAACCGTCAGAAAAGGCACTTTGCTAGATTTGCAAACGAAGAAAGGAAGGCTTCTTCAGGCAAACGCCCTAGAAAGGACGGCAGTGAGAAAAGTGGGGAAGTGACCAACGCGCAGAACACAAAGAAAAAGCTTGAGGCTAGGAAGCCGCTCACATGCTTTAGGTGTAATGAGCAGGGTCACATTGCCGTCAACTGCCGGAAAGAAAAGATTGCTTTCTCGTACGTCAGTGACTGCGATGAAAATATGCACCTTTTGGAACCTTACATGCATGACCTAGTAGTCAACGGGAAGCCTTGCAAGGTACTGCGCGATTCGGCCGCAACGATGGATGTTGTCCATCCGGCGTATGTATCGCCTTCCGACTATACAGGACAGTGTGCATGGATCCGACAGGTAGTTGAGGAACAGAGTGTGTGCTTGCCGATCGCGAACGTGGTCATCGAGGGCCCTTTCGGCGAATTAACAACCGAGGCTGCCGTTTCAGGAAAGCTTCCTAAGTGCTATCCGTATTTGTTCTCCAACAAATCGGACATGCTGCTGCGAAAGAGGGGCATCCTTTTCGGAGACAGAGTTGAGCAAGCCTTAACACGTTCAAAGGCGCCAGAACTAGCTACACTGCTCATTCCAGAAAAATCCACAGCGGAGGAAACGGCAGTTAAAACAGTGGTAAATGCGGAAGATAGCAGGTCAGAAAACTTTGAGAGCGAGGCATCTCAGATATGTCAACTTGACAGTGAGCTTGATGAGACGCGGAATGAGGACGTTCTTGAGAGTAACCTCTTGCCGCCAGTGTCTAGTAATCTCACGAGACTTTTAAGTGGAACCCGAGAGGACTTAGCTATGGAGCAAACCATGGTAAATCTAACGTTAAACCTTCCCGAGGAGATGGGGGATAACTTGATTTGCCTCAGCGGAAAAGGAAGCAACGCTCAGGAACTTCTCAAAAAGACAAAGCAGAGAGGAGAACTAAAGAAATCCCAGCTGTCCGATCTGGGCGAAATAATAACAGAGTTTGAGGCCTGCTTCGTGGACAGGCCAGGCAGGACTGATTTGACTGAGCACGATATTGAGCTGACTTCAGACGTGCCAGTGCGATCAAGGTGCTACCGATTTTCTCCAAGGCAAAGAGAAATTCTGGATAGGGAAGTAACTCGCATGCTGGAATTGGGAGTAATAAAACCCTCGGAAAGCGATTATGCTTCGCCTATGATCTTAGTAGAAGCTCCAGGTAAAGACCCTAGGCCTGTGGTAGACTACCGAAAGCTAAATTCTCTCACCAGGGATCAAGTGTATCCTATTCCGAATATTAAGGAGAGAGTAGAACAGGTCAGTAGAGCGGCATATGTGACTACGCTGGACCTTACTCGAGGATACTGGCAAGTACCGCTCACTGAACGCGCCAGCAGATACGCGGCTTTCGTCACTCCGACGGGCAGCTACCAGCCAACAATGATGAGTTTCGGGCTCAAAAATGCTCCATTTTGTTTTTCCCGACTCATGGATAGGGTTTTAAATGGGTGTGAAACATTCGCGGTGCCTTATTTAGATGACATTGCGGTTTTTTCCGACTCATGGGCCGACCATATGGTACATCTAAGAGCTGTACTGAGCCTTTTGCGTCAAGCTGGACTAACCGTAAAGGCCGAGAAATGTTGCCTGGCAAGGGCGACCGTGGACTACTTGGGTCACAATGTAGGTCAAGGTTTCAGGAAACCCAGCGAGATTAAGATTTCTGCGGTAGCAGACTACCCGCGGCCGAGCACGAAGACGGAAATTCGAGCATTCCTAGGTCTGACTGGGTACTACAATCACTACATCCCTAACTATTCAGCTTTGGCTAGCCCTCTGACCGACGCTCTCCGCAAGACAGAACCGACAAATGTAGTCTGGGACGAACAAAAGGAAGCCTCCTTCGTAAACCTGAAGGCTGTGCTGATTAGCCGTCCGGTATTGCGAGCTCCAGACTATGCCCGAGAATTCACGGTCCAGTGTGATGCCAGTGATCGAGGGCTAGGTGCTGTTCTCTGCCAGAGAGATGACGACGGTAATGAGCACCCCGTGCTCTACTTGAGCAGAAAACTGAGTACTAGAGAGAGGGCTTATTGCGCGTCAGAGAAAGAATGCGCTTGCATTGTATGGGCCATTCAAAAATTGCAGTGCTATCTTGGAGGGGCCAAATTCACCGTAGAGACGGACCATTGTCCCCTGGCTTGGCTGCAAACTGCGACATTGAAGAACAGTCGCCTTCTTAGGTGGAGCTTGATTTTACAGCAGTACAATTTTGAAATAAGATACAAAAAGGGGAAGTTAAATGGGAATGCGGACGCGCTTAGCCGCTCTTTCTAAGCGGTCCGAGATGTTCCTCACCATGTATCCAAATTGATAATCAGGTTTTTTTTTTTTTCGTGCGCTTGTATATGTGTGGCTATGTAAAGCAGCACGTTTGGTTTTCTAGGAATACGTGGGTCCTGAACGGCTTGAGAGTGGGCTTTTCTCGAACAACAATGGCAGTTTTCTTTTAACCTGGTCTCTTCAGACGGGAGCCGAGTGTTTGCTTCGACATGTGGTTGAGTTTCAGACAGCTCGAGCAATTTGGCCTACAATCAAGACAACGCGACAAGCAACAGCGAGCTTCAAGCGTTCACGTGCAGGCCATTAAGTCGTCTCTTCATGCAGCAGCTGGGACTGCTGCCCTCCGAGACTCTTCTGGCGGGGGAGGAGGCTGTTACGACCAAGCATCCGCATTTGCGCGCTCTATTGTTCGCCTGTGGGCATGGATAAGTGCTGTGAATATGTGGTGATGGTCCAATGGCTCTAAGTGAGCCTGTTTCCAGGAATCCTGTTTTGTAAGCCTGTTTTGCTTTGTGGACACTCTGCAAATGCCAAATTGACCCTGCCAAGAGAACGTCTGGAAAAACACAAAGAAACGTCCCCATGCGGGAAATGCAGGAAGTGCTTTCTTTCTTTTGTTCACCCTTCCAGTCGATAAGCCCTATCGTCCAGTGAGGAATGCCTACTTTCCAAAGGAGACGACAGAGTGACATGTCCGCTGACGTGCAGGACAAGAAAGGAGCATGACGCATACAGCCATTAAGTGATTTCCCAGGAATGCAGGAAAGATTTGCAATTGTCGAAAACGGACAATGCTGGGAGCGGATGCGGCGCCACGTGCACTCGGGTTTCTGAGAAGTAAAACCACTTGTCAGAACCAGCCTGTGGTTTCTTTGCTGAAGAATAGAAATGTACCTCCTCTCCTCGCCGTTCCCAAGCTTTTCCCGCCAACAAGTGATCACGCCCAACGAATGAATGCCGGACCAGTCAGTGCTTCAGACCATCAGTGCAGTGATGTGTTCGATTGGATGCCGATACCTGAGGGGCGTGCCCTGGATTTGGTTGGTCAGCATCTTCAGAGAGGGGCTGGACATAGGGGGTTTTAAGGACGCTGCAGAGCACGAAATGTCGCTCTGAGCCCTGGGTAAACGGCTCATCCAGACGCTTCTCGCTATGAACTCTTTACGCTTGCCATTTTGTTAAATATACCCTTCTTTTTCATGTAAATAATCCTGTAAATAAGTTTCTCAAAGTGCCATTAAACCTGCTTGTACATATTTCACCAACTTCGAAGATTCAATCCTACTTCAACCCCGAGTCTCTGCACGCTACCAAGTGAAGGCCGGGTCGACGTAGCCCCAGCGTCACGACAGGTTTAAGCTACGCCACATCGCACGGTTGGAGCTCCCCATGTCGCATGTCACACACAGCACACGCAAAGAAATCTCTGTGCAGAGGCTGATTAAGTGGAAGACAAAGTCTTTCAACTTGTCTCCATTAACAAAAGCACCTGTATAATGATAAGCAATTACTTGCTTCCAGCGCGTGTTAAGACCCCCAACCATGAAGACGAGTGCATGGTTTGCTGCTTGGTCGGTTTCAGGGAGCGTCACTTTGCCAAGAAAGCCATCACCACTTCGATCTAGCTCGACACCTTTCTGAATATCCATTTCATCCAGAAATAACACACAGTCTTTTTCAATGTTTGACATCGCAGCCACTTTCACCTTCATCATGTTGATAATTTCATTCAAGACCCCGGGCTTAAACGACAGGTGTTGTAGTCGTCTACAAAGTGTCCTTCGTGAAGGAAGGGGGTTTCCTTGTTCTAAAAGCAAATCGTAACCTGCAGAGCCGCAAGCAAATTTCAGATGCAGTGCTTTTTTTATGGTTTCTGCGCTCCATGCACTACCTTTCCGGCTCTTTCTATTCAAAGCAGCCTTCTGGTCCTCATTCAAAAAGTTCAAATTTTTAGTGAGCGTAGAGAGATCTCTTTCCAGGCGCTTTGTTTTTCTGTTTGCGATATGCAACTTCTTTTTCGCGCAATTCAAAGTTTTTCTTTTTCATGTCTTGCAGAGCCTTTCGTAGCTCACATGATGAAAGCGAGGAAATACTTTCACTGCTCTCATGCTCAATTGCATTTTCTTCGAAAGAAGAGATACTGTCCCAAGTGAATTCTGTCAAGTCGTCATTGCCAGCTTCTGTAGCTACAGTTGAGGAGGAGCTGGTTCCTTCTCCATCAGCAGGCCCACATTGGGCAGGCCGCTTTGCAGGGAGCTTTCTTCGCTTAGGTGGAGCTGAAATTTTAATAAAAAGAATGGGTCTCATTGTTTTGTACCCAGCAGCTGGAAATGCGCCCCAGTACAATTATTACTTACGTCTGAAGTCAAACAGCGTGGGCAAAGCTGTAGACTTTAACAGACGGCGCCCATCCTGCCGGTTCCTCTCAAACTGGTCCTCTTCAAAGTGGCGCTAAAAAGTAAACAAGGCACCAGATGTGAGTATTGACGTTTTCTTAAATTAATACAAACTAAATGCGTTTAGAAATTAACCAGTTATTTAAGGTGCCTAAACGGGATTTAAAAAAATGTTGCTAAATTATCGAGCTTAACACATTCTCGTAAAAAAAAAAAAAAACTCCGCTTACGAACAGCGTAAATCAAATATACCTGCAACCGTAACATCGTCTATATCACTTGCGAATAGTACGGTTCAAATATTTTCAAATTTAAAGAGAAAAAGTCACGCGCCTTGATATGAGAGCTGCAAAATATCTCCCGAGATCTCAGACAAAATCGCGGTGTTTCAAGCGACACCAATATGAAAGCCACGCTCTCGAGACAAATCACTGTAGACCTTCTGTCGAAAATATCAGGCACCTCACACTCATTCTTACTATTTTTTTAACGATGCAGTTGACTCTGCTGTCTAAATACAACTTACGCGAACTTCTCTGTAAAACAAACGCCAGTGCTTTCAGTGAAAGCATCGAAAGGTGTGCGACGTTATAATTCTTTGCGAATTCACGCTACCTACAAAGTAGCGGCGTGCACAAGTATATTTTAATTGCGAAGTGCCGTTTGATAAGACTAAACTCGTTTGCAACTTACCTCGCAGATATATGAGCTGTCAGTTGCTTTCCACCGATCCCGCTTAACTTGAGCTTCCCATTCCCTTCTCCGTTCCGAGTCCCGGGGGAAGCGAAAACAGCGTAGGCCTTTACGCGTTGACCCGGTGCACATTGGCACACAACAGCCAGTCATTTTGGCTAAGGTGGAGTTACCAAGCTTGTCATTCATACGGTCGAACACAAAATAAAAGCACTCGCGAGACGTCAGCAACCACTGTGCAGCAAAAAAAGCAAGCGCTTCTGCTTGCGCCGAGCAACTGCGACCACACCAACCGGCCGCTGTGCTTCAAAATGGCGTCGGAGCGAGCAAGAGGCGGCGTGGGGCTGTTCAAAGGTTGGCACCACCCTGAACGGCGGCGCTGGCATCGAGGCACCCTAGCACCCGCGGGGTGCATTTTCTCCTCGATGTTGATCCTTCTCAGAGTGCCACCGCCGCGATGCACAGGGCACCGCGCCGTTTTGGGGCGCACCCAGTGAGCGGTGATCGAGGATGCTATAAGGTCCCGGGCTACCAGGTCTAGTCGTCGGGCGATTGCGGATCGTGCCACGCCGGCTGCCGGTTCTCCAGCTAGAAGCGCTGCGCTTCCACTTTGAGTAACAGTATTAAAGAGGCGCGCTGCTCCTCGTTAGACAGACGTTATGGACAAGGAGAACGAAAAATTACGCTAGGTCGCCGCATTGCTTTCACAAATTACCAGGCTTAACCAAAGCTAAGCCCCAGCTAATTTATTTCTTCTCTTTTTTTGTCTTCGTTCTTTTTCTTCCTTGGCTATCCTATCAACCATGGCACAAATTTTGTCTAGATTATTAGGCGCAGAAAAAATAGCATCTAAACCATATCTGCGACTATACCTGCTTTGGATGCGGCCTCTTCCTCGAACTTGGCCTTGCACTACACGGAATGCCGCCGTAAACCTCTTAATTCTAATACAGAACCTTGCAGTCCGCTTTTTAAAGATACTTAGAAGCACTGCGATAAATTAACCAGATAAATCGGCGAAGCATTTCACATTCATAAAACACCGCGACACATGCGTTAGCACCCCATCTGTTCTCGTTCATGACTGTGAACTGCGGGTATCTTGATCGTTAAGATACAAGTTATTAGATATCGGTGCTGTTAGTAATGCTCATGCGTGCTTTTTGTTGTATATGGAGTATATATTTGTGTTCTTTCCAATAAATATTCAGTTGCTACTCAGCGCTGGTCCCGTCTTCTTTCTTGTCTCCATTGTTGCGCTGTTTTTTTTTTTGTTTTTTTTTGTCTGTGCGTTCATGTTGGCGTCCTGTTAATTCAACACGTACTGAACAATGCGTGAACACCAGCTCAAAAGTCATTTTTGTACGGGATATAATTTCAGCTTTAGGAGTAGAGCGAGAGAATATATATATATATATATATATATATATATATATATATATATATATATATATATATATATATATATATATATATATATATATATATATATATATATATATATATATGCGATCCTTAAAGGAGCTGAACAACCTCCGTAATTCTGCATGCAGTACTGCGCATAGAAGCCAAATTGGTAAATTGCTTTCAATGACCTAAAATATTCGATAAAGACTAGTGACGATTACCGAAAACACTAGCGATAAAGGAAAGCTTATTAACGCAAGCCTTTGAAAAGTGCCTATCCTCTACCATGCACACGATGGAGGCTACGCAGAGAAAGAAATTGAGGGCATACTCTAGTTCTAAAGCCTCCGTTTTCGGCTCCCCTTGCTGATCTGTTCGCCTACCTACATGCCGCTTGCTGCTCGCTTAATCATGGTCTATTATTTTTGTACACCTATGCATCTATTATCTCACACATACTCACTAGCATGCAGTCGTAATCTAGATGCCACGTTATGTGGAAAACCACTAAGTAAGCCATACGAACATGGTTGCGTGGCCTAGGGGAAGCGTGTCCAACTAGGGACAAAAGGGCCCTGCAAGGATGGATTCCGACCTCACCCACTCATCTGAAATGAGAGGCCCCAGTTGGCAGCTCCTGCCAACTCGGCCATGTCACGTGGTCTTCTGACGTCACACAATCCGACGACCAGTCAGTGCGCGACCATGACACCTTCCGCACCAGTGCCATGACCACGTATGTTTTCTTTTGTTGTTGTTTTTTTAGTTCACAGAGAGAGAGAGAGAGAGAAAAAACTTTATTTCAAAAAGAAAAGAGAAAGGAAAAAAGAAAAAAAAAAGGGGGGGGGGAGGGGGCAGTGAGTGGAGCCTTCATTTCAAGACCCCAGTGGCCTGGGCTGCCGCTCTTGCCTGAGTTACCAGCCTACGCTGGGTCTCTAGATCATAGCATTGCAGAGTGGCCTCCCACTGCGCCTTCGAATGGTGCATGTTTATGTGTGGAGGTTTGGGGCCTGTTCACCCGCATGTGACGTGGTAGGCGGTGGGCTGGTCGTTGCACCAGGGGCATATGTCTGTGTAGTGTTCTGGGAACATTATGTTGTATTGATGTAGGTTGGGGTAAGTGTTGGTTTGGAGCTGTCTCCATTCCCGCATTTCTTGTGCATTTAGACCCTTGTGTGGAGGGGGATAAATTCTACGCTGTTCCCGTAGGTGTCGCGCGCCGTAAGTCGCTGGGACAGGAATGCTGGTTGTGAGATCAGGATTGGTGGCCGCTCGGTTTGCGTGACCTCGAGCTAGCCTATCCGCGACCTCATTACCTTCCAATCTAGAGTGCCTCGGAACCCAAGTGATCTGATGTTTGAGCTGTGAGTTTGTAGCCAATGGGTTAGTTGTGAAGCGAGCTAATTTTGTAGGTATTCTGCCTGCAAGAAGGAGCCGACACGCCGCTTATGAGTCGGTGATTACGTGAAGCTCTCGATTGGTCGCGTCTCCGTAGGTAATGGCCAGCACGATCGCCGCAACTTCCGCTTCTGTGATATTACAGTGCGGGATGGACATGCTGGAGACTTCTGTGTATGAAGAGCCCACCACCACGGCTGCTGCTGCGTTCGATGTATGCTCGTATAGAGCGGCATCCACATAGATAGTTCTCGGACTGCGTTCCACTGCACGTTTAAGATAATTCACTGGGGCGTGTCTTCTGCCTTCGTTGTGGACTGGAGACAAGTTCTTTGGGAGCGGGGACACATATACTCTTGCCCGGTACGGAACAGGAATGTTAGTCGTTGACTGTATAGCTTGTACGTCCGAAGGATAGCCAACGCGCTCGAGAATGAGCCGGCCAGTCTCAGTTGACAGAAGGCGTTCCATTTGGGACAGGAGGACAGCCTCTTGAATTTCTTAAAATGTGTTGTGCAGTCCAAGAGCTTCTTATTTGACGTTGGAGGTGTATGGTGGGAGGCCTAACGCGTTCCTGTAAGCTGCACGTATCATTGCGTTTACTTTGTTGAGATCTCTTCGGAGCAGGGTGAGGTAAGGTTCACAACGCCGGATTTTGAGGAAAACAGGGTCTTCAATGCTGTCGCCTTAAAAAGAGCCGATAAAATGCGCAAAATCTTGGTATAGAATGAACGACCTATCTCTGCTAACCGCGACACCTTTATGCGTTTTCTTTATTTTTATTCATTTTTTATTTCCGTGTTTCTTTGTAAAAATGCAGCCCATGCATATGCGCCAACACGCACACATGCATTTCAGTAAACAAACACAGAGGCGAGGGTCACAGAAACGAGATGGAGGCGCTATATAACTTGGCCTATGCGTCACGTTAGGAAGAAGGTGAAGGGTGCAGCAACTCTTATCGAGGCGGACAAACAAACAACCAGAGGCGCGCGCACGCGCGCGCTCGCGGACCGACGCAAAGGGCTATTTACAGAGTTCTATTCAGGCCAGTGACCTGGAGTAACGTCTGAAGTGCTCTCGTCCGCGAGATGTATTGGTGGCGTTCGCTAGCAGGCCAGCAACCCTATACGTTTGCGAAAGTCGGCGCGTGAACATAGTGCGTCTCACAGAAATTATATGTATACACATGGGCTTGGCTGGTAGCGCGCACACAGAGTGGCTAGACATTGCGGGCATTGCACTTGGACCGCAAAGTTTCGGTGGGTTGCGAAAGGAGGCGTTACATCAAAGCGGAGCAATTAACCAGAGCATGCGTGTTTTGTGCAACTATCCCTAATGCGAATCCGATGACCACATATGTCACAAAAATCGCATTTGAAAAGGGACGCCCTGTTTCTCACCGTAAGGTAAAGGACAGGATGCGGAAAGGTGGACCGTGCTACAAGGCAACGCGCAGGCCACACCTCCTCGCGGAAAACTTCCGATTGGATGCACGAAACAAAGCGGCACAAATGTTGCGCCTCGTTGAACTCGGGCCGAGAGCGAAAACTGCGGCAGCTTCTGTGCACTCGACTGAAGTGCGGAAAGTCTTGATTAACTTGCGCTTTCGAGCGCAGTGCGCCATGTCGATATTTGCGTCAATATGTTCCGGCCGTTCGGGGCTGATTCGTGTGTGTGAGTGCCCTGTCTGTGCTGCAACTTCGTCGTTGCTTCCGCTTGGCGACCAGAAGCTGCAGCTCGCACGAGCATCCGCATGTGCCATATGTCATTCCGTATTGCCCTTCACAAATGGGGACGCTGGAGTGTTCGCGAAGGCAACGCTCATTTCGTTAAGCGGACGTTTTCTCATGGATCCTTAATTCGCGCACACACAAAAAAAGAAAAAGACAGTCACCACTAACTTTTTTCAAATTGCACACTGTATGCAAAAAAAGAAAAAAAAAATATGATGCGCACGCAGTGCTCAGCGTTTTCGCGATGCTTTCCGGGGGGCTGGAAGAAACGCATTCTGAGGAGGCCGGCAGTCTCAAGCGACTGTGGTTGCCTGCGAGCTAATAACAAAGGGGGTTGTGCACATAGCTGTACCGCACAAACAAAATAGGCTTTCTGAGATAGAATGATTATTACTTTGTAGCAAATGCGATGAGGTTTACGGGTGCCACGAAACTGATTAGATAATTTAATTACATGTAAAGTTGTCAAAATCTGCTAACTAAATTTGCAATTTTAGCGGCTAGGTACTTAATTGCAATTAGAAAATTGTAGCGGCTCACCACGGCAGCTAACGTAAATTAGCGGATGTGGAAAAATGTACTCCCTTGGCTCGAGCGGCAGGATACGGCGCGCCCCATGAGTAGGCGGGAGATAGGTAGGCGTGGACATGCTCGCTTTGCGACCAGGGCGCCGGCCCGTCGATGTTCCTGGGCAGCTGAAATTTCTCGCCCCGTTGCGCCATGACAATTTACACTCCTGCGCACCTGTCACTTGATACTGGATGCCTCGAAGGCCCGCTACAATTCTCTAATTTCGATCTATCACTTAAGTGCTGAAACGTAGGAGGCAATGAGATGGTTTTTTATTTTATAAAATAGTAATGGGGGAACGTATCTCATACCTATTACGACGTCCGCCAATGTCGTCTCTATGATCGGCAAAGAATCGTAGCTTTATGGGGAAAAAAAAACAGCAATTTTTGAAAAAATACGCAGTCCTCCCGCAGGCTTAATATCACAAGAACGAGCAGCAAACCATCAAGATTTAAATTTTTTTTATGTTACAGCTTAGTGTTTCATTGGCAACTAGTAGGTTAAGAGATGACTCATAGAACAAGCTCATTGGAATAATAATAATAATAATAATAATAATAATAATAATAATAATAATAATAATAATAATAATAATAATTTTATTTCCAGGTTCAACTGGAGGGTTTCCCGGATAAAAGCTGCCTTCGCAGCTTGACAGTGTCCAGGAAACCCTTACAAGCAGCAGCAGACGAGTGGTGAAGGAAATCTCCAAATCTGTCATATATACAGTAGTCACTTTCAATAACAAAACATTAAATACACACGGAAATTCACAATAAGCTTTAAAGTAAATGGCACAAAGAGAAAAACAGTTGAAATGCGCAATTTTTAAGGGAAAAATGTCAACTGGGCAAGCATTCAGCAAACTACAAACAGAAGCATAAAATCACATTTCAACAAAATATTGGCGCAGCTCGGCTTTTGTGTATCCTATTGTATTTTGATAAGTGTTTAAAACATGGGGCAGGTTGTAAGATAGCATTTGTAATTTATAGTCAGTGCGAAAACGTGGTACATTTCATGCATTAGTACTTCTTGTGTGCATATTAGCACGATGCGTCTCCAAAGATGCTAAGGAAGAATAATATTCGGCAACGGATGCCTTCGAAAAATACATGGTTTGTAGTAACCTATAATTATACAATTGATCAACACGGATAATGTTATGGGCTTGAAATGCATATTTGGAGGTAGTCGCATAATCAACATTAGCTGTTATTCGAACAATTTTCTTTTGCAATACGAGAAGCTTATTTATGTTTGCCTTGGTCATTGTGGCCCACACTAAACTACAGTAGTTAAGGTGAGAAAAAAATAATGCGTAATAAACTTGTAGTTTACACGTCATAGGTAGAGTTGCACGACATCGCGAGAGGGCCCCACAGGCAGAAGAGAGTTTTTTGCAGGTATGTTCAACGTGAGCATTCCAGTTTAAATGAGATGAAAAATATACACCAAGGGATTTATGTTCCTCAACAATTTCTATTTGTTGGTTTTCAAACTTCAGTACACAGTTTGGTGTTGTCGGCTTATTTCTTGCGTGAAATTTTACAGCCTTCGACTTTGTAGGATTTATCTTTAATTTATTCATCATTGACCACCTAGATAATCTATCCAGTAGGTCGTTACCTTTCGCTATTACATCATTGAGATTACGGCCTGAAAGAAGTAATGTGCTATCATCGGCGTAAATTACAAAATGAATAGAAGGATCTATAGTTACAATGTCATTTATATAGGTATTAAACAAAAGGGAGCCAAGTACGCTCCCTTGCGGGACACCACAGCTAATAGGTAAAGGGGATGAAAGTTCATTATCTACAGATACTCACTGGCTTCTGTTTTGGAGGTAATCTTCAAGCAGTCTGAGTGGTTTACCACGGATTCCGTAGATTTGAAGTTTATAAGCAAGAATCGCATGATTTAAGCAGTCAAATGCCTTACTAAAATCAAGGAAAAGGCCCTCCGTATACAAGTTGTCATTAATATTGTTCAAGATAATTTCTTTCATTGCTAATAAGGCTGTTTCTGTTTATTTGCCTGGTCTGAAACCAAACTGCGACTCAGATATTACCTTATGTTTATCAAAAAACTTCGTTATTCTTGAAGAGATAACCTTTTCCAGTCCCTTAGAAAACACGGGGAGCACCGAAATCGGCCTATAGTTTCCTGGTAAGTTTCGGTCGCCCCCTTTATCAATTACTGACACTTTTGCAGTTTTCATTCCTTTGGGAAAAACCCCAGATTCAAGTGCCAGATTATAGATATGAGAAAGCATGGGACAAATTATAGATATGACATATTTCAACGGTGTCATCTGCATGGCGTTTATATCTAAGGCTTTGCTATTACTAATTCCCATATACACGTTGTAAACTTCACCTGCATCAGTTGGCTTGAAGAATATAGTTTCGCTAACCTGACTAGGATAACCGGCGATAAGGGTGCCTGTAGGATCTTGAGATGAAGTAACACTATCAAAAAAATGTTTGTTGAAGTGTTGTGCGAGTGCTCTCCCCCTTACTTCGTTTCCACTGACAAGCATCGTTTTCGTAGCATGGTTATTTACACGGCGACCAAGGACATCATTTAAAGCTTTCCAGGTAATATCAGGTCTACTTGAACTGATGTTAGAAAAGAGCAGCTGATAATAGATATTTTTAGCTTTCCGCTCCGCGTTGAATCGGTTCCTTAACTTTTTGAAAGAAAGCAGCGCATCTTCTGCGCGTGTTCGAAGGAACATTTGATACCGGCAATTTTTGTCCTTTATCATTTTGAACAATTGTTTTGTAACCCATGGTTTTCTTATCTTTTTGGGAGGGGTGTGTACTTCCAGCGGAAAGTGCTTCGAATAAAGACGAAGGAAATGGTGAAAAAATAGGTCATCATTGACGCTCGTTTTCTGCAACACATAAGACCAGTCAAAGTTCATAATATCGTGCTTAAAAGCTTCCAATGAGGCATCTTTGATGCGCTGCCCACGTATGGACTATTTCACGATGTTTCGCTTAACATGCTCATTCCGAAAAACGACAAATACCGGACAGTGATCACTTACATCAGAAACAATTGTACCGCAAGAGAGTACACTGGTTTCAATATCCGTAATTAATAAATCAAGTGCAGTCGCACTAGTGCACGTGACACGTGTTGGTGTTTCGATTAAGTTTACAAAACCGCAGGACATAAGTTTCATGTTAAAATCACGTACGGTAGCATTCTGGTCAAGCATATTGATATTAAAATCACCACTGCACAAAAGCGAGCATTTGTTCAGTGACGCATATTCTAGAATCTGGTCAAAATAATCTGTAAAAGCCTTCATGTTGCCATTTGGGGGGCGATATACAACAGAGATCACTTGGCTTCGATTTTGCAGCGTTAAAACTTCATAATCTTCTGTAACCTCACTAAGATTAGGCAGAATGTGGCATCTTTTGCACGCGAGAGTATAGATAGCGACACCGCCGCCTCGTTTATTTGGTCTGTTAAGGAAGAAGGTTTCGTAACCGGGTAATTCCAACATCTTGCAGCCAGATTGATACCATGTTTCAGTGAGCATCAAAACCGTAAATTCAAAAGTGAACTGTCTTAACAAGAACGTGATTTCTTCTTCCTTATTTCCTACTGAGCGGGCATTAAAGTGCAGGGCAGTTTCACACCTTCGGTCCTTTAGTTTCACCTGCTGTGGTAGTGCAAGTTCGTGATAGGCCATTTTTATTAATTGTTACGGATTACCAAGCAGAAGGACGCCCCATTTCAATTGCTATGTGAGCTATTAATATCGCCTGTTTCTAACTCAGCACGACTGCTTTCCGGCGAGCAGATCTTGATAAGGTCTTTCTCGCTGGTTATCGGCATAACCGCCGAGCCATCAGATTGCCTCATGAAATTTTTTCTATTTTGCGACCAGACAGACTTCCACTGATGCTCATACTTTTTTTTTTTTTTTAACAGCGTATGCAAGCAGTTTCTTTTGTGCCGGGCAGAGGTGTTCGTTTACGTAGATAGGGTCAGAAGTTTCTATCCCAACATCAGCGTTTGTCAGCCTCATTTTTTTTTTTTTGCTTTCTGAAGTACCTTGTCGCGTTTGGCTTGAGACCGGAACTGAACCACAATATTCGACTTGTCTGCCTTACGTGTCGGCGCTCTATGACAGGCTTCAATATCCCGTTCTTCAATAGGCTCACTAATTGCAGTTTCTATCTTGAGACTATGTCAAACACGTACTCGCTGTTATTTTTGATGACTCCTTGAACTTCTAAGTTGGCTCTTCTCGAGTATTGCTCAGAAAGAGTAAGTCGCTTCTCCCAGTCAAGCATTTTACCTTCCAGACTCGTGTGCAATGACTGAAGGGTCTCATTTTCTTCAGCAAGGTTCTTGTTTTTAGCGATTTCTGCATTTAGCTTTTCCTCAAGCTCTCTGATAGAGTCATGTGCGAACTCGATGCTTTTAATTAAGCCTTGTTTTTCCCTCTTCAGTTCTCTAATTCCATTATGCATTTCTCGCTCCATCGATTCACGAAATGTTTTGATTTCAGCTTTAATTTCTTCTCGTAGCTTTGCGATATCAGCTTTAAACTCGCCTTTCACTTTTACCGCCTCCTTCCCTGTCATTTTTGAAAATAAGTCTCTTTGCAGCACTCTCGATAGGCCTCAGCAAACAGACGGATAGAACAGCACAAGTTCATAAAGCACTTTCCCTTAAAACCACTTTCACTTGAAAGCAAATAAAATGAACTGAAATGAAAACGCTTGGCAGCAGCGACGAGGGACCAATAATAATGCTTAAGATCAATGTGTTGTTTTCACTAACCTGCGATGAATGCAGAAGTAGATTAGGACGTTTCCAACGCACTCGTCGCTACTGCCAAGTGCCGCGAACGTCGATGAAGGTGTTCCTTTTGTAGTGGCTGAGGTCACGTGGAAGCAAACGTAGCAGGTCACAACGCAGGCGACAATGACGCCTCCTTGAACTGGGTGGTGACCAGCGTAATCCGCGTTTTCACGATGGTAGGCTTCCAGATGAAACAGTGTTGGCGCCTAGTACGGCTGCGTGGGTGTGCCCTGCTATGAATGCAGAAGTAGATTAGGACGTTTCCAACGCACTCGTCGCTACTGCCAAGTGCCGCCTCGTGTGTACCGCATACATCAATTTAAAAAAAAAAAAAAAAAAAAAAAGGAAAGCCGGATGCCGTTCTACGCAACGTGCCATGGTCGCTGCTGCGGCGCCGCTCCGTGAACGCGTTACTAAACGTTCGACCGATTGGCTTGGCCATCATAGGCTAGGCTGTCTTCAAATACAGTTTTTGTTCGTTCTTCTTTTTTTTTTTTTTTAGCGCAACCAAGGGTGGGCTTTTGGCGTGCGAAAAGGGGAGTACGCGAAATGCTGGCGCGCGGTCTTCCAGGCAAGAGCATAAGTGAAAGGGGACGGATTGTTTCGGCTTTTTTTTTTTTTGTTATTTTGCAAATTTCTGCTGGCCTTTTTTTTTTTCTACGCATGGGTTACTCATCGCGCATGCATCCAGCATGACCATGACTTCGATAGGGTTAGCTAACTTTGGGGCACCTGCGCCTGTGTTTGCGCTCTCGGTTCGTCGTCTGCTACGCGCGCGATGCTGGTCTTGAATACGGCGTTTAATTTCGATAGTAACATTCCTAGATGCAGGTGCTAACACTCTGCACTGCGTCTTTTTTTACCGAACTCGACACACAAAGTCTTTCTTTACTTCGCTTATGCGACCAGACGGACACAGGTGAGCGAACAGTAGTAGTTGAAATTCATCCTGTGGATTCAATTTTAACTCTTCCCACTGCAGCCGCCATGTATGTTTATGATGGAAAATGAAAGGTGATCGTATTTCCCTAACTAATATCAGCCACATTCCGTACACAAAGAATCTGTCTTGTATATGATTACTAATACTTTTTTTTTTTTACTAGTTGAAAAGCCTAATTTTGACTACTTTTTCTGCACATAGCCATGCTCAGAATGACTTTCAAGGTGCTGTTGCAGCTTAATACAGAAATGACGCAAGCTTTATGATTCTAAGATATTTACATTTTGGTCTTGCTCTACAGTGAAGCAATTTCTCAAGAAAAGCAGCTTAGTAGTCGCAGTAAACGCACAGTGATCAAACTAAAGGGGTATTTTCATACCCTAAAACAAATCTGTACAGCACTATACAGTGCAGCAGCAGTAGAATATAAGTCTGCTGTAAATTTCACTGCCTCAGTAGACAGGAGGAGAAAATTACCTGGGCATGTATGCAGTGCACAGGGCAAATAACTGGAAGAAAGTGGCATTGTGCACCTTGTGCAAAGGGAAGGGTGCTGTTGTTGAGTGTACGTGTTGAACTTGTTGGCATATGGAAATGTAGTTGAAATCGGCAACTTTAGCAGAGGGGCTTGGAAGAACACGGATGTTATCTAGACTTAATTAGAATACCAATGTCCTGCTGTGGAGCACATTCCTGATCCTGCTACATGTCATAAACCCCCCGCCCCCCCTCCCGTATATACACACGTCAGCATGTCTCGCATTTAGCTAGCAGGAGGTGCATGGTCCCCCTACATCCTGATACTGCTTCTCGTACATGCCTTCCACCCACCACCATCACCACACAAAAATTTTGACATGCACTCCTAATTTCAGTTCCTAGAAAAACCCCTAGCCAGGGATAAGATGGGTATAGGGACGTAGAGGGTATATATGGGTGAAAGGTGAAGTGATGTTTGGGACGCAGGCATGCAGTTCCATTTTCACTAAACACTGCTTGCTAATAGCAAAATAAACGGAAGAAATTTAAGAGAGGAAGAGCTCCTGGTTGTATATTCTTGCAGGCTTTCAGGCTGGTTATATAAGCACGTTACCGGCAGAAAAGGAAAGAAAGAGCTCCTGTTGTATATTCTTGCTAATGTATGTATGTAGAGCATGTTACCGGCAGAAAATGTATTAGAAGTATAGGGTGTGAAGGTACTGACATTTCTCACCTTTTTCTTAGTGGAAATTTTAAACCAACAAGCACTCTGAACACCCTCTTTCTTTTATGAAAAAATCATAAGAAATAAATGATTCAAATGAGGCCGTCCCCGCGATCACCTTTTCCAAGAGAAAAGTGGCCCATATCTATCCGCCCGTTACATTTCCGAATGTTGCATTTTCTCCAGAAATGGTGGCTCAGTGATTAGGGTGCTCAACTGATCATCCTGAGGTCACAGGTTCGATCCTGCGGCTGCGTTTCTATGGAAAATAAACGCAGGACCCCCGCGTACTGTGCGGTACCAGCTGGTTCAGGAACCAAGTGGTTTATACTGCTACCTCGCAGTTAATTGTAGCAGTGATTCCAGGTCGCACTTGGCTAATGCGGCCGTTTGACAGCGTTTAGCATGCAGCACGTCGTCAGCATGCCGACCTAATCGATATACTCTCCATCGGCGCTTGGATGGCGTGAAATAGAGCACATCAGTTCAAGTGCTCTGTCTGTTTTGCACTGTCGCCTCGCACGCTCAGAACCACGTGAATTCCGTTCCTGATCAGGCGGTTCTGTGCGTTCCGCTGCAATTAACGCGAGCGCGAACAGGCAAAATCACAAAGAAAAAAAGAAACGAAACTATACCACGGCAGACGGAGCACCAGCTCTGTGGTTTCGTTTTCGGCATTTTTTTTATTGATCTCTGCAGCTTAAAGAAACAACGCAGGTTGTATACATTCCATAGACACGCGTTAACGATTTTATAGGTTTAGGCAGCCGCTACGAAAATAACGGAGATCGTATCGCACGCCTGCTCAACGCGATCGACGCGGTGACTGCACTCAGGCACGACAGTGCGTTCGAGACATTCTATCCATACAGAGCAAACGATGCCAAGCCTTGCGAGCACGTGGACATGCGTGCATATCTATTGGGCTTCTGGGAGAAAAAAAAAAAAAAAAACGTGCGGTGCACAATTACTGCTGCATTTTTTTTTTATTTTCACATATTATAATGCGCGACTACTGGCTGGTACGCTTCTTTTATTATATTTTTATCCTACGAAAAATATGATAGCGGGGTTCTATAGTAAACAGATCGAAATGCAATCATCTGAATAAGTTGAGAGTAATTAGTTTGCCATGCAATCATTTTGCGGTCAAATATAAGTCCCGTGCGTCTTTTTTTTTTTTTTTTTTTTTAGAGCTTGAAAAAGTGTGTCGTGATAGAAAGTTGACTTTTCAATTCTTATATAGTTTGATTGTCTTTGGAACATCACTTAATTACATGTGGTCTATATACGTGCTTTTGTAACACAAGCATGCAACCATAGATATTTTAGGAACTTAAAAAATCTGGCCCCTGAGATTATGTGGGCCCGGCTTAATTATATGTACGAGTTTATATGTATACCATAAATGCATGAGCATGCATGATAATTCAGGAACGATAGATGCAGGCAGTGTCTACACTCCTGCACCGCAGCAATTAATTGACCAAAGGTGCAGGACATGTAAATGCAAGCTATACATTTGCAGACCAGAAAAGTGAGCTATTTGTTTGAGATGTAGGTCAGACAATTTAATTTTAACAATATCTAGCTCGCGGAATGTGCAAACTTTTGTTACTCAGCTTGAAATATTTGACATTGTCTTCCAATAAGTGGTTTGCTTGGTTTGATTTATGGAGTTTCACGCTCCAAAGCGACTCATGGCTATAAGAGGCGCTGTAGTGGAGGGCTCCAGAAATTTCGACCAAGAAGGGTTCTTTAACGTTCACTGACATCTGTGTGCAGGTCCGTATGTGCCATATCATCATAATGACCACGTACGACGTACCTAGTTGTTACAATACTACGTAAAGTTACATCATTTCTAGCTAAGGTGCCCTGGGCGCCACAGCTTCTGTCCATCGAATGGTAATCTGGTATACGTGCACTTTTTCTTCATATGATTCCATACGTATAGACGGTTTGGCCTCGCTTAACCCCCTTCACCCGTCACGGTGGTGCATTGGTTAGGGCAATTGAGTTTCCCCTTCAGGTGGCCAGGTGAGAAAACACTTGATGATATTGATGTTCTGAATAAAGATTCGGCCTTGCAAACATTCACATTACTTGATGGCACGACAGAAAGGTTAACTATTTATCTGTTTACAAGCAAGAAGCAAACTATTTACATGACTGCGTTGATCCCACGAAATCAGCCCCGGTTTCACTTCGAACGCTTAGATTTAAGCACTTTGTCTCCACATTTTGCGGGGACGGCAACCAATCCGAAATTAGCCGACATTTCCCACCAGTCGATGGTTAGGGAAATGAAAATAAAGTTTCCATCCCCTAAACAAATGTTGGGGAAAGGATACCGGTTAATCAAATGCTTGGGAAAGGAGAGGTCCCAAACAAACATACTAACAGCATTGACGTCTCTTCATTCCACACATCTGCTTTCCCCTACATTTCTTTTCCGCATACGTACATGCGGGACATAGCTTAAGTTCTTTATAAAAAAATTACCGACGATTACGTTAATTCCTAATGCGAAATTTGAGCGCAGCAAATAAACTGTTTCACCTTTTCGATAGATTGAGGCAAAGAAATCGAGCAACACATGTATGCGCTATCACAGAATTTTTTTTTTATTTTTCACACGTATTCCTTTAACAAAGACTTCCTTCTCGGCGGCGGCGATGAGCTTCTGCTTCAGCCTCGCTTACACCTGGTTGCTCTCGACGGTGGCGATGAGCCTCCGCTTCGGCGGTGCGAACGGCAGGGTCTTCTCGACGGCGGCGATGAGCTTCTGCTTCAGCCTCGCTTACTGCTCTGGATTCTGGCGGCGACGGCGCTGGGCCTCTGCTCTGGCAGCTCGTTTAGTAGTAGCAGCAGCAGCAGCAGCAGCAGCAGCAGCAGCAGCAGCAGACGGAGGACTTCCACCGGTCGTCTCGCTCATGGCTCAGAAAGAACTGGCAGATAATTTCGCAGTGGCGAACGGCAGCGGCAATTTCGGCTCGGGCGGCGTACATATACAGATCCGCCGCCACCGATCTGGCTCTCTGATTGCCACCGCACAGGGGTTGCATTGGAGGAGGAGCGAAGAAAGGAATTAAGTTCGAGCCGGCGCTTCGACAACCGGAAACTCGCAGGAAGAGTGGAGAGGGGGGCGGCGTGTACACCCAGCGGCAAACGATGGGAGCAGAAGCGCGCGCAGCAAGCGGACAACGCGATAAAGGGAGGAGGGAAGAGATAGCAGCGACTGACTGATGCTGCTGACGCCGATAGTGAGTCAACCCCAGCTGCGAAGTTGGTTTCAGGGACAACGCCGCCGATACAACGCCGCCGATGCCGACGCAAACAATATGATACCCTCGCTTCCGCAGCGCCAAGAACCAGGTCTAGCCGTGGGAAGGTGGTCACGTATTCGTCGACGTGCCGGGGCCTACGTGAAATAACCGGCGCGTCGGCAACTGAAGAGCACCCTATCCGCCACACAGGAACAGGGGGGGGACCCTCCCCTCCTCTTTCTGCATGGCGGCGACGGTGTTCTATGCAGTCACGTTATCTTGACTCTCTAGCGGCGTCAGCGGCATCCAGCGGTATCAGTCGGTCGCTGCTAGCGCTGGGGGGATGAAAGGGGGGCGGAGCTGGTTACGAGGCCCACGCCGACGCGAAACCCAGGAACGGACGCCAAAGAGCTGCGCTCTAAAAAGAAGAAAGCTGTCACTGAGGGGTCATGCAAGAAGAGTATATGGGGAAGTTCATCTCATAATTGTCACCCTGTGTGGCTGTTTTTAGGAACAACATTAGTGAACCAGAATATGCCAGTCAAATACATAAAAACGAGGTTTGAAACTACGTCCAGGCTGAAACTATGGGATAAAGACCTGGAACTGCGGTTTCTCGTAACGCCAATTTTTTTAAAGTCACGTTCTTTTTCTTGCCCACGCTCGTCTTCATGCTTACTTGGGCCAGTAGCAGTAGTTGTTTAGGACGGGACCATTTGGATCCCCTCCAAGGAACTCGCGCACAGGCGCCCACGAGCTCGGGAACTGAACAGGCGGCAGCGCCAGGATACGTAGAAACGTGCACAATAGCTCAGGTGCGTGCGGCATGCCATCACACCTTGAGAAGCCATTGCGCTGTACTTCGGTGACCATAAAACACTGACCCCTCATCCGCGCTAGGCTTTAATCTCTAAATTCGATTCTTAATTCAGACCTGGATTTTATTCGTGTGTTAGAGATTTCATCTGCCTTTGCGTGTGCCATTGCCTATCGTGAAGAGATTGTTTCTGTTGGACAGCTTCAGATTTCGCTCTTATGAACCGAGACGAACGTGATAGGTGGACTTTTCGAATCCAGGTTAATCATGCACAGTTCAAGGCGAGTTACTCTCAGCAGTCACTTGCAGAGGTAGCTACAGTGGAAATATGCCTCATTGGGGCTCAAGCCGGCCATGTGCGAAGAATTCTAGGTCAAGCCCTCGCGGCAACATCACCCGACTACAGTTGCTCTGCTATGCGATGGTAAGGCGTTAAAGTATTTACAATATGTACAATAATATCCTCGTTCAGCTGCAGTGTTTCTTTGTACCAATGCAACCTTCTCTTTGAACCGCCTCCGAACTTATTAAGAATTAGTAGCCAAGCGTAACTGCGTCGACGCCATTTTAGTATATGTAAGAGGCACGCTGAAAGACACCCGACGACTTACGCTAATTAAACCAGGGTTTTCGGTACGTACGAGAGAGTTCGCGCAAATCAGGTGCATTCAGTTTCCGAATAACTTCCGACCAGATGCAAGTGTAAGAATTCGTAACTTCGGGAAGTGGGTTTTTGTTTTCTGTGGCTTCCGAACGTTTCAAAGAGCTGCACAGTCGTTCAAGGTTCGTAAAAGGAAACAAGGTCTCAGCGTCGATACCAAGCAGCAACAGCAGCGTTTTTTTTAGGCTGGAGGGGAAAACTAAGCAAAAAAAATCATGTGCTACTATTTCCGGGATCATCAAATTGCCCCAGATGGCCGATTATAAGCCTAGGCTGCTCTCTGAGATGTGCCTTACATCCTACGACGGATGCAAGTTGAAAGATCGAAATGTACATCAGTTATTCTTTTTTTTTTTTTACGAAGCTGACGTGTTTCCCGGTAAAACTAAAATGATTGCATCTGTGCATGGACGTAAGATGCAGTTAAAAATTTGTTGTGATTTAACTCTGGTTAACCCTAGTTGAATTGCGATAGCAACGGCGGAAGCTTCTTTTGCCTGCTACATTATTCCCCTATCACGCTCTATCAGTGTAAGGTGCTATATTATTGGGGACACTTAAGCTCATTCTTTAAGAGAGTGACGCGAGAGCGTAAGTTACCAGCCTTCCTCTTATTCTTCTTATGCTCCTCCTCCTCCTCGGCTGTTCAAGGTCAACCGTGGCATCCGCCGGGGATACGCGACGACTCGAAACCTGGCGCAGTATTGCTATCGCAATAAAAAAAAAAGCAGTCGAAAACGGTAGAGCATGACCAGCAGTATGTTGTATTACTCCACTGAACAATCCCTACAGGAAACGAAGTGAATGCTTTAAGGTTCCACTCATTACCACCCCAGAAGCATCGAATTTCTCGGACTTATAAATTCGTCTCGTGATTAACTTTTTTTTTTTTCTGGCCGAAGTCTAGAGTGCGACGGTCATAAGTGCTGGCGAAGGTTCACTGCAAACCTAAGTTCTGTACTACTGTATAGAGACCCAGTCTTCACGTGACCAGAACAAGCGGCGGCAGAGAAGGCGTTCCATCCTTTCCGCTTCATGGATGTTCAGTATTCCACGCTGCGTGTCTCGTGCTTTGCAAAAAAGCCCTGTTTGTGCCCTCAAGCGTTCGGCGCTGTAATTGAGAAATCTTCTGGCTAAAGGCAGTCACGCGTGTCAGGCTTCATTTGGCAGGCGTGGCACGATTAGGGGCGGTGGAAAGACATAACAGCAAGCGCATGCACACACACGGGGGGTGACTCACCTAACTTGACTGAGTGGTTACCAGGAAATAATTGTGGTAATGAAACTAATATAGTATTCACAGCAGGCGCCTAGAACAAGTAGATGCGTTTTATTATTCACGGTGCCTTAGTGAATCTGTGCAAACTATAGTTCGTTTGGCGTCTGGCGCTAGATACGCCTTTCTACCGGAAATTTTATTTATTTACTTCATTTATTGATTCATACTTCTAGCCCTTGTGGGACGACGCCGGGCGGAGTTTTAACGCACATGACATTTCCTGCTCTCTGCACATGTACAACAAGAACAAATCAGCATGTGTGCACATCGCCTAAATTTGATAAGAAGACCTCTTGCGAGTGAATTATAAAAAGGAAATCATGCAGATACTTTACAATTTCGGTTGCTACGTATATGTTGGACTCGTGTACGCGTTGTTTTAGTGTACAAGTAAAGTCAATGCAGAGGCTGTAGGGCTATCAACGCGCGAGCGAGTGAGAAGTTCTCCGCGGTAAAGTTTCACGCGTTTCCTTGAAAATGTGAACAGAAGCGTCGAGAATGTATTCTTTCGGGAATCACGCCATTTACGTTTTCTTTGCTGCCTCCTCAACTTCGCGGTTCAAACTTTATCGCGAAGCCTCGTTTTTTTTTTTTAAAGTTAATCAAATTCAATCATTCATTGTAAATGTATTAAGCAAAACAGAAACCTATAGACAATCTCCAGCAATGCTGCTTAGTTTCGCGCTCGATCGTTAGCCCCGTTGACGACGTGTGAGTTTTTGGTGCCATCGAACTGCTCTTTTCAATGGCGTCCTCTGCTAGGCATTTCGGCATGAGACAACGGTTATTCTCCACTTCACGCAGTCATGCTGGTCACGTTGAGAATGTTAAAAGTCTGCAGATAGCAACTACCAGCGCTACAAATGACAAAACCGAGCACTAGTTATGAAAAGACACTTAGCTATCGTTTAGTGCACGAGCCCGAATTCACGTACATTTATGCCAAAAAGGAAAAACTGGAATTTATCATCGTCATTGTCGTCATCAGCATTATTACCTCGGTTACCTTTCGCTGTCAGGGCTTCTCTAGTCAGTATATATGGCTTCAGCCGCGTACACGTTATCGTAGAAACTAAGTAATCCTCCACTTTCCCTCCCTCTTCCGCATTGCATGTCCGCCCCATAATAACAAAAACATCGCGTCTTTGGCATCTGCTGCACCCTCTGCTCTTTTCGTCTTAGCTTGATGCGTCGCAGCATCAAACGGCTACCGCAACGAAACTAAGAAGCTAGCTAGCTAGCTAACTCTCTCTCTCTCTCCATTTTACTGATAAGTGGCACCGGATAATGCGGCGAGCGTTCGTCGCCTTCGGTGATCCGCCGCGTGCATCCGAGGTCACGCGGGCACGGCGTAAACACGCAAGACGCCCGTCAACCGCACGTGTTCTGGGGCAGCACTCAGGCATTCCGCGAATACCTGCATGACGACCGCGCGACGTTGAGTCACCTGCGTACGCATCTGACTCAAGTGCCGAACGCAGGCCGCGCAAAAACAAATGTTCATGACCGGAGCAGCTTTGTCCCGCGTCTTTATATAGTCTATTTTCTCTCCTAATTATGAGTTGTGAAACGTAATAAGGGAGTAATTACTCATTGAAATCCCCCCAAGCGCAGCCACATCACAACGAAGAAATATTTCATCAAAGTTAACCATTCCCACTTCTAGTTATATAGATCAATTCGCTCTCGCCCTGCCATGTGATCTGCTGACCATCCTGCTTAACTCAGTTGGTAAAGCCACTGCCCCGGAATGGCGTTGGTCCCGGATTCGATCCCCAGACCAGGAACAATTTTTCATTCGCTACGAAGTTTCTGAGAAAGTTGTATAGCTTTCCTTTGTAGCCACACGGCTGCCCTTGGGTGGATGTCAAAGTGTAATTACTCCCTTATTACAAGCCTACTCTACCTTAGGGGTTCCCCCTAATTATTCCATCAGTTGTGAAACGTGTGACTGCAAAGTTCTCGGCTCTGCCGCAGTCGACTACGTTGAAGCTATGACATTGCGAATTGCGCCTAAGGAGTCTGAGCTAAGTGTAACCGTCTTTTTCAGTCGACGGCTGCCATGGACTGGCTCCAGAGTCCGAACTAGCTCGAGGATGAGACCGTCGGCTGGGCAGCTCAAGCTACATTAAATCTTCTGCTGCGAAGGATACTACCATGTAATGCTCTCAAAATTCCATGCCTGAATGCGCCACGGATGGTTACTCTCATTAAACAAGTCTGAGTGTGTTCAGAAAAGAACATTAATCGAGGTAACATGAACGTGTTTTGTTTGTGATAAAATATTTATATGTGGTGGGCAAATGTCTCAACACAAAGGAACGAACCTTAGTTTTGCAAGGTACGACGTAGTTTTCTCGAAAAAAAAAATCGTATACCAGTAAAGATGGAAAACGCAGTTTTTGCCATTTCAAAAAGTTGCCAGTTTAGAAACTTGCTGCTTCTGCACTAAAATCTTGTCATTTTTTACTTTTTTTACTTTTATAATAACTATTAGAAACCCGTTTTGTTGTTGCAGTTCCTTTAGTAAAGAATCGTAAAATATACTTCAGGAACGAAGCGCTGCAAAAAAAGTTCATTTTCAACCTTACATACTGGCATGGCGACTTCCGTTGTTTGCACTAAACCTTTTTTGTTTATTATGCGGTTTGCGTTCTTAATTTAACATAAAATTTGGAGCTCTAGATTGCTAGGTGTGTTCCCCACAAAGCATCAAAATCGCCCGAAATTTAAAAAGAGCAGAAAATGGGCAAATTTGATTCCAGGTAAAAAAAAAAAATCTTCGATTTTTATTAAAATTCCTCTGAGGAATTCGCAGTACTTTAGAAGTATTACGGAGTAAAACGTGTTGCATTTTTGAAGTTATAAAATTAACTATAAAACTCCTAAAAATTTTCAGTATTCAGCCATTGAAACTTTTTTGTGTGTATTATGCAAGCCTTGTTCTTTATTTCTAAAATCTTTAAGCTCTAGAGTTGTCCATTCTTTCTCCATATTATTTTTAAATTTTCCAAACATCCAGAATATCAAAAAATGGGTAACTGATTCGAATTTAAAAATCTACCCCAGCTTCGATATTTATCGAAACTAAAAACAATCTTAAGTGCTTTATAAATATCAGGTACTAAAGAGCATTGCATCATGTAAACTAAAAATATAAAGAAATATAAAACTAAACGCATTTTTTTTATTTTATAGAAGTGATCAGGACGTCAGACTTTGGACTCAGTATTTGCTGAGTTTAGTTACATTTTATCTTATGCAATATCCAAAGCCAACTCAATGCTTTTAAAGTCATCTTCCGCTTGTTGACAGGGTTGATGATAGCTTAAAATCGAATACATTCGCAATTTCTGGCCACTTCAAGGAAGAACACAAGTAACGGTTGAACTTTTTCTACATCCTGTATATATTTTTTCTTATTGAAACGTGCAATGGTATTCAATCTAGTTCCTAAATATATTATTTCATTCCTTAGTTATGAAACAAATATAAAATGCCATAATTTTGGAGATCATTTTTCGAATTTGCACAAAAGTACAATCATAACAAAGCGCTTACAGCATCATTGTTTTGTTGGAATATTATATTTCTTTATGACAGCAGCATTAATCAGCTGATATGACAGGTATTCTTGTCGATAGAGCTATCTAGCTCACAGAAAATGCGAGCCAACACGCAGCGAATCCGTGCCCTACCTAAACTGCGGGTTACGCTTTGCAGGTTAGGTGGACGGTGGGTTCGTTCAATGCTGGTTCGCCTTTTTTTTTTAGCTCTGTCGACAAGAATACTCATCATCTCGACTCATTCCTGCTGCTTTTATAAACCAGTATTTAATTCTAGCAAAAATGTCATGCTGCCAAGCTTTTTGTTTATTATTGTACTTACGTGCATATCGAAAGACTCGTCTTTAAAAATATAGCACTGCTAATTTCTGTCATAAATGAGAAATTAAATAGTATTATTAAGAACTGTATTGAATATCACTGTACCCCGCGATAAAGGAGATTACGGGGTAGAGAAAAAGGTCAAACGTCGCTTGCGTTCTCCCATGAAATTGCTAGAAAAAGCGAATTTATTGCATTTTAGACTATCATCAACCTTGTCAACAAGCAAAAAACGACTTTATAAGTATTGAGATGGAATGGATATCGCATAAAATAAAATGTAACTAAATTCAGTAAATACTAAATCCAAAGTTTGACGCCTACTGCTTAAGGGGGAGCCCTGATCACTTCTATAAAATAAAAAATTGCGTTGTTTTATATTTATTTTTATATCTTTAGTTTACTAATGCAATATTTTTAGTAGCGGATATTTATAAAGTACTTAGGATTTTTTTTATTTGATTTCGACAAATGTCGAAGTCGGGGTAGATTTTTATATTTGAATAAAAGTTGCCCATTTTTTGATATTCTTGAATTTCGGCTGATTTAAAAATAATATCGAGAAAGAACGGACAACTCTAGAGCTTAAAGTTTTTAGAAATAAAGAACAAGGCTTAAATAATACATAAAGAAGTTTCAATGGTAACACTTTATTGAGTCGTGCCACAATGTAGGGCTGAATATTGGCAATATTCAGGACAAATGGTAGGTTTTATATTTATTTTTATAACTTCAAACAATATAATGCAACACTTTTTATTCCGTAATATTTCTGAGGTACTAAAAATTCTTGAAAGGGATTTTTATAAAAATCAAAGGTGATTTTTTTTTTGTTTTTTTTTTTTTTTTTAATTGGAATCAAATTTGTCCCTTTTTTGCTATTTTCAAATTTCGGGCGATTTTGATGCATTGTGGAGAACACACCTAGCAATCTAGAGCTCCAAATTTTGTGTGAAATTAAGAGCGTAAACCGCATAATAAACAGAAAAAAGGGGTTATTGCGAACAACTGAAGTCATCATGCCAGTATGTAAGGTTGAAAATGAACTTTTTGCATCGCGTCGTTCCTGGAGCAAAGTTTACGATATTTTGCTAAATCACCTACAGCAACAAAACAGATTTCTAATAGTTTTTGTAAAATCAGAAGTTGCATAGGTTTAGTGAGTAAAAAGTAATAGATGACGAGGTCTTAGTGTGGAAGCAGCCAGTCTCCAAACTTGCAACTTTTTGAAATGGCAAAAACGGCGTTTTCCACCTCTAGTGGTATAGGACGTTTTCCGAGAAAATTACTTCGTATCTTGAAAAACTAAGGTTCGCTACTTTGTGTCGAGACATTTGCCCACCAAACATAAATATTTCACTGCAAAAAGAAAAAAAAAACAATGGTCATGGGACCTCGATTACCGTTCTTATCTGAACACACCCAACTGATTACTAACGTCCAGCTCTTGCGCGTAAGCGTCACATATGTTTACGTTCCTATCAGCGTTAAATTTTTTGCATTATCATTTTATATCCCACACGGAAATGAATACTGAAGTTTCGACTGGAAAGTACTGCATCTTCAGCTGGAGAGGCTAGAAATGGTGGTTTTAAGCTGTTTCTGGTGGAGGTGGCGCAGCCAGAAATTCTGGACAAGCGAATTTTTCAACGGCAAGTTGTTTATGAAGGAAGCTTTTTTTTTTTTTTTTGCATACCGTACTATTCTGCTGTAATAACCAGTATATCCGCTAATTTCTCCTTCGGAGACTCGTAGTTTTTCCTATTAACGTTTTTGCCATTGTCAAAAAAGCTCCCCGTTTGTTCTTCAAAACAATATCTTACTATATTCCGCATTCCTCATAATTAAAATTCATTTGCAAGAAAGGAGGACTTCTAACTGGAGCTGGCTGGAAGCAAAAATGTTTCAAATAAAAGCAAAAGACGTTCCAGCTGGACGTGATTTGTGTCATTGCTGACGACTTCTGCGCAATAATCAGGTTGAAAATGACATTTTGCGACCGGAAGCAGAATACTGGAATTGAATACAGTTTCCTTTTGGAAGAGCAACATTTCCGGTCCAGTAATGCAGCTGGATATTAAATTTGTTTCAGGCTTGGTAGAAGTGAACAATAATTTCATAGAAGGAAATGAGACCGGCGCAGTGATCACAGACTGTCGGAAAGTGCCTGTTTAGCATAAACAAAAACAAAAGACAGCTGGAGAAAGGAGCGTCACATGACTGCTCGGCATCCCAGCCACCAGTGGTTTGTGAAGACAATTCCATCCATGCTATTATGCATTTTAAAGGGTTAACTGCCTACCGGCGAGCCACGCGTGTGCCGCCATTGTACGACGTCTCTCTAGTTATTTGCCCCGTCTGATGATTCACTAAGAAAGAAACCCTGTACTTCTCACATTGCGCCAAGAGGAAAATCAAGCTGCCAACGATTGTTGTGGCACGTCTCGGCTCCCCATTATAGGTCGTCTATCCCTCTACCCATTTCTATAATACTCATTCCAGCCAACTATACGTAGTCGAAATAATGGACTGCTACATATACTGCATGCCGATGTCGCCGTCATAGATCCCACACGCGCGGCTATGGTAGCAAGCTCATCTATTTGCGTGGCACCAACTTACCCGCGCGTCTGCGCTCCTAAATCCCAACCAATGCATGCGCTGACCCTTCAGTTTTCCCGCGAGTGAGTGAGTGAGTGAGTGAGTGAGTGAGTGAGTGAGTGAGTGAGTGAGTGAGTGAGTGAGTGAGTGAGTGAGTGAGTGAGTGAGTGAGTGAGTGAGCGAGCGAGTGAGTGAGTGAGTGAGTGAGTGAGTGAGTGAGCGAGCGAGCGAGCGAGCGAGCGAGTGAGTGAGTGAGTGAGTGAGTGAGTGAGTGAGTGAGTGAGTGAGTGAGTGAGTGAGTGAGTGAGTGAGTGAGCGAGCGAGCGAGTGAGTGAGTGAGTGAGTGAGCGAGTGAGCGAGCGAGCGAGTGAGTGAGTGAGTGAGTGAGTGAGTGAGTGAGTGAGTGAGTGAGTGAGTGAGCGAGTGAGTGAGTGAGTGAGTGAGTGAGATAGACGTATATTTATAGCGGGCAAAACTCCTCAGTCCAGTAACCTGTGGACCCGAGACATCTCGCGACTATGGTCGACAAGGCTACGTTGGTAATATACGTTGGCACTTGACAGCTGAGCTTTCCTTTGCTCTTCTTTGATGGTGACAAAGTTCATGTGGTCTCTTGCATCCCCACGCCATATGTGGTAAGGTGTTCGGTGGTTTGCAGAATGCGCATTCATAGCTGTAAATGATGGGCTAGATCTTTTCTAAGGTGACGTGGGCGTGATTGTGGTTTGCAGTTCAGAGCGTTAGCTCTACTGCGTTCACTTGCGAGTTTCGCATTATTTCTGCACCTAGTACTTCATGATTCCCACAGATGGCGCCACATACTGGAGCACCGCATGTTGCTTCATCTCTTGCTGTGCAGCAGACATCGTCGTGACCAGCACTGACCAGGCCCAAGAGCACTAGGCTATCGCCGCAGCCCATCACGCCTCGTGTATAACTGTAGCACACTCTCACGGTGTGCAGTAAACATAGTTGTCTTCATCAAGCTCCGACTTCTAAACTCTTGCTATACATTGATCATCATCGTCTTCATAAACACAGATTTATCATCATCATCTTCTCCGTCATAGATACAGAGACCGCAGCCGTGCCAGACAGGCTGCCGAGACCATCGAACAACGAGGAGCCAAACTATATAGCCTGTTGCCGAGAAACTTACCAAGCGCGGAAGCGAACCAAGATCGAAGTGGCAGCAGCGACTGTGGCCGATGGCTAACGTTCGTGAAACTAATTTGTTCGAGGACAGTTAACCTCTACATTTTTTAGGGGGGCGACTGCTTCTTGTTTGTTCCGGATGGGGTGGGGAATATGCTCTTGCAATCAATTACGTTTGTACCCTTATAGTCCGGAGCCGTGTATCTGCAGTTGCCTTTTCCTTCCCCCTCCCCCTTTAATCCCCCCATTCCCCTTCTCCAGTGCAGTGTAACCAACCGAAATTATTTCTGATTAACATCTCTGCCTCCCGCACTCCTTTTCTCCTCCCTCCTCCTCCTCTAGCGGCCGTACAAAAATCAACATAGGCTGAGATTGTAAGTGCGTCAAAAAAGGGGGAAATCAGATGATGACTGAACTGCCGACCGCATAGAAGGAGCGATAGATCAATGGAAATAAAACGTGACTTGGAAGCAAAGGAGCATGTGTGCATGAGCAGAACATTAGCATGCGAACAGGCGATTCCCATTGCTTTTAAGCATAAAATTGTATTGGTTCCTGCTGTCGGAGACTGACGTGACGTCGAGCAAAGGAAAGAGTTAACATTTGGGCACCGATTTCCAGCCATCCGGGAGCCGAAACGCAATAATTCGGGCATCGAACAAATTTCACGAGATGAGTTCTCTGCTCACTAAGACCTCGTACTGTACCGATGTACAAATGCTAAGTGCTACCCAAAGGAGTTGTAAAAACCATTGTTTCAAATTTCTTCTCAACGTTTGTTGAAAAGTTACTAAAATTGTGCGTTTAAAATATGCTGAATTTTAATTTGTGAATTTTAATGACGCCGTGTGAAAGGCAGACCCGGACACCGGGAACTTCATTAGGAAATTTTAGAATAGGGGGACCTTATTCGTTAAGAGGATAGGGTAGTAGCGGATCGCGAGTGCTCATACTCAAAGTGAGTACCGCATCCCCGCCCATTCATCGCAACATTCCGCGCGTACTCATTGTCGCCCCGCAATGACCTTATTCCCCTAACCGGTAGGGTCTCCCTATTCTAAAGCTCCATTATCATCCGTTGACTGTCAGGGACCTTTGAGAGAGGGCCGCTCCTCTGTAATGGCGTTGCGCGAAACAACGGCTTCCGCGTCGTCCTCAAAGATGGCTCCCGCACACGCCGTCCGACGACGACGGTCTAGGTGAAAGCAGTTTGAAAAGCGGTCGGACATAGGAAACAAGTCTGTTACTGTGCTGGAGCGTCATCTCACGATGTTTTCCACCTGGGCAGGCGAGTGTGTACACTCTCTGGGAACACTCGAACGTGCTGCTTCTCCTATATTCTTTTCAGGCTAGCGTCGCGCTGTGGGTGCGTATACACTTCTGCATCGTTGTACATTTCAATGCCATCGGAGACGGTACAGGACGGCTAATGCTGTAGGTCACTCCGCACAGGACGGGAACAAAAGCTCGTTGCCTCCACCCAATTCCTGTCTAGCCCCGGCCTGCAGTGCAGAGCCGGCACGCGATGAAAAGGCTTCAAGGAATCAATTATATGCCTTATACGTAGGACGGCATTTGCAGGGAATGATAGAGGTAGTGTGCGAGTTATAGCCTAATTGTCATCAATAGGGTTACGTAGCTAAATAATTTTTGAGCACTGAAGAGCATGCGGAGAAGTGCGAAAGCGTGAGCGTTGTTGCCGCTTTTGTTTCGACATTAGACGCGTCGTCATTTTTTGGCGAGAGCCTTATACTAGACAATGTTGTTTCAGCAAAATCTATCGTCGGATATGTGACGTCATCACCTGGTGATGCCATATTGAGACCTCAGTCATTAATAATAGTGATTGATAACAAAATGTAATGATAAAAATGACAAAAATGATAATTATTACTAATGATAACCATAAATGATAAAGGTTATTAGTAACATGTAGTTGGTGATAGGCAGTTAGTAAAGACGTCGCAGCAACGATAATGCTTTCGCATTCCCCCATAGCAGTTTCTGCAGTGAACTCTTAGTTTGTTAAGTTCTTATTTATAATTATTGATCATTGTTTTTCACTTTTTCACATTTTTTTCGTTAACGTTTTTATTATTTCCCTCGAGGCATTCCAGTGTCCTTACGCTAGACATAACAATTATAAGGACACGTTCGCAGGAATTTCATGAGATCCGGAAGGCTAAAGAGGAACTTCGAGCTGAACTCGAACTGCGTTATTGGTGCGCACTCATCCGCTGTCGGGAGCAAAAAAATGTAGTACGAGGCGCAGCTATGAAAACTCATGTGTGCCTTTGCGACGGAGCACATGCTACGCGGCATAATATATTTGTGAGATCACTCACAGCGGTAACGTTGCGCGAGGTCGCGGTTAGATTGCGGTGACCTTCGATTCCGGGTTTTTTTCGGGCCAGTAAACCGCCAAATCTGGTGCCATCAGTAGTCCTCAACGATCTACCCAAAGTTCTTCATGCCGGTGTTTAGGGAGACAACCAACTTTTCGTTGACCGCCGAAGAAATAGAATTGTAGTGAACTACACGAGGATATACGAAGACGAGGATTAAGTAGGTGAGAATATCACGAAGACGAGGATAAGAACGACGAAGTGCCGCTGCGCTGCTCGTGCTCGCTTGTGGAGACTGAGACTGGCTGTGTTCTTGTGTGGTTCGCCGTGAAACTTCGACAGGGCTATTATCCCTGTTAAAGGACAGTAAACACCCCCTTTCACTTGGTGGAGGTGCGGGGTATCGATCCCCGTACCTCTCGGCGTCACAAATGCGGTCTTCTCTCTGTCACAGGCGGCCATTGGTACTTGCCAGTAACCTGAACGTAAATCAAGAGATGAAAAGTACTCGGCACCTTGGAGGCAATCAAGAGCGTCGTCTATACGCGGAAGGGGGTAATTGTCCTTGTGGGTAATTTTGTTGAGGCGCCGGTAATCAATACAAAAGCGAAACGAGCCATCTTTCTTTTTCACTAGCACCACTGGTGAGGACCAGGGGCTTTGTGATGGACGAATTACAGAGCGCGTAATTGCAAAGCTGCTTAAGAACAAATAACCCTGACTAAACGGCTTAATGGCCGAATTTTATCAATAATTTAGGGAAGAACTTATATACCAGCTGCAGTTTTCGAGGACGAGAGAAAACAAAAACTTCTTCCCCATGCAGCGCAGCAATTTGGTTTCTAATTCCTAGAAGTCGTAACCTGATTTAACTCTCGATGTAGAGGATTTCAGACCGATCAGACTTCTTTCCATGGACAATTATATTCTGGCCAGAGCTCTCACTCATCGACTGTGGATCGCCCTCAGCACTATGGTGGGGGATCACCAAACATGTGGCTTCAAAGGTTCATTCCATAAAACCAACTTACATCGCCTGAGTGTTGCCCATGAGGCGGCGGAGGTAGGGCTTATAGCTGTTCTCCAGATTGATTTAAAGAAGGCATCCGATTAGATACCGTCCTTTTCTCTTTCCTCTCCTCCTTAAAAACATGATAGATTGGCTCAAAATTTGCTACACTGATAGCAGTATTTCAATCCTTCTTAACGGTACATCAAGCGCCCCGATTGAAGTGAATAGATCGATACGACAAGGACGTCCGATATCACCTGTTCTATTTGCATTGTAACCAGGACCCCTCGGTCGCATGGTACTTGGTTCTAGAACGATAGATTTAGACCTCGGCAGCCGAGAACTACTCGTCTTCGGATACGCGGGGGACGCAGTATTCATTTGTCATTTGAACATCGCATGAACACGCAGGGGAGATGATCCGGCCAGCAACCAGCATCTGACAAATCCCCGGAGGTTAGCTAAATACAGAAAAATCCCAAAGGTGCATGGCTGGCTTGGATGCTGGAGCAAGAAGCCTCGCAAATTTTTCGAAGAGGCTGTAGTGATAGGAAGATAGTGAACCTTGACAAGGGTTCAGCGATCACGAACCCGTGGCGGACCAAACTGGCCGCCGCGGAAGGAAAACTTTGCCGTTGGCGATAGAGACACAAAGTCATGTTCACAGCAGCATTTTGTATGTAAGCGGTTGTTTACCCGGCGCTACTATATTTCAGCTAGAGGGACCACTATTGATGGGGCTCCGTGGATAGGCTATGGTGGACAGTTTTCATATGGTGCTCTACGGCCGAGCCCATGCGCCGGAGTAACTTGTTCTTGAGCATGAAGGCAGGTGGACTGGGCCGCGTGAACATAGACATTAAGACTATCGTTCGAAGATTAATTGCCTTTCTCAACCAAACGGATGATTTCCTTTGGGCAGCCACTCGGCATAGGCTCGCACTTGGTCCCGTGGCTGCCAGCAACTCGGCCAATGAGATACGGCATGAGAGCCACGGCTTGCTACCAAGAAGGGTTGCAGATTCTGCGCTGCTACAAAGGCTCTTTTTGGGGAAATATCAGCTTTCATAAAAACACTCAAATCTTTACTGGGACCCAGTGGTGCAAGTTCTTCAACCAGTATGTCTGCGGGGCGGGCAGGACTGATGTTCACAAGCGCCTCAGAAGGCTACCCGTTATAACGGGCTTCAAGGATTGCTTTTCCCTCTTCCACGCGGTAGTTTTGCCCGCGATAGCCCGACAGGAAGAGGGAGGTATCTTCCTACCATGGGGCGCGAACTGCCTCCTGTGAGGCAAGCGGAAGGTCGCACAACACGTCTTAATGGTGTGCAACACTGCGCTCATCTTATGTATGCTCAGCTTTTTTACAAGTTCGATGTAACTGGCAAGGCCTCTTGTAGCTCGATGCACCTTCAAAACTGTGTACCAGTGCTCGCCCTCCATGCCTTCTGGCGTGTGT